>NC_073744.1:15312082-15638511 GCF_029784135.1 Toxorhynchites rutilus septentrionalis | reverse complement strand
TTCCTGGGAAACTTTTCCTTATTTATGGCAGTCCGAAATTTTAACTTGCATCAAAGGTAGCTTTTTAAATCTGCCATCTCCCTTTTTTATTAATTCGCTCGTCAGACCCGTTTCTGTAATCATCCCGAAATTTCTACGTTATGGGAAGGTACATACACGCGATATTCTAATACGAACCGTTTGTTGACAACAATCTCGTTAGCTTACTTCCGACCAGCCACGACAACACGCAGTTTGTTCTTTCTAACCTTGCAAATTTCGACCACAGAAGAATAATTTTTTGACAAATCAGATCATGATCATGATCTAAATGACATTGAGAGATTTTCCGTTTGATTTGGGCCGGAAGAAAACAACCCACTGGCCGGTTCCAGGTGCATTTTCCGGCTAGACCTTTGATTTGAGTAAAAGATTGAGAGGAGAGGGTTACGGGTTTTTTTCGAGGGGGGCTTTTTGAGGTGAGATGACTCTTCTTCGGAAGTAACATCTTCCTAAGTGGTATTTCGCTTGAACGATTTTCCTGCTGCTGTTTGCACAACTAAAGGGGTGTCTTTAGTTTCGGAGTCAGAGGTCACCATATCAGGAAACTCTCCTCCCCTTTCTGCCATGATTATGCGGCAGTTAAAAAATACTTTTTTTTTCAATTCTTAAGAACTATTTATTTACTATGACTCTACATCCCATTGAGATTAGATCTGATTCACTACTCTTCTCCAATAAACCCGGTCCATGGCTGCAGTTCTCCAACTCCCGGCTGCACCGATTCTTGCCAAGTCCTGCTCCACCTGGTCCAACCACCTCGCTCGCTGGGCTCCTCTCCTTCTTGTTCCTACCGGATTAGATGCGAACGCCATCTTTACAGGGCTGCTGTCCGGCAATCTTGCAACATGCCCTGCCCATCGCACTCGTCCAGCCTTGGCGACTTTCTGGATGCTGGGTTCGCCGTAGAGTTGCGCCAATTCGTGGTTCATCCTCCTTCTCCATACTCCGTTTTCCTGTACACCACCGTATATTGTTCTGAGCATTCGGCGTTCGAAAACTCCGAGCGCTTGTGAGTCCTCTTCAAGCATCGTCCATGCTTCGTGCCCATAGAGAACAACCGGTCGAATTAGGGATTTGTACATGGTACACATCGTACGGGGTCGGAGCTTGTTGGACCTCAAGGATTTGCGGTGCCCATAGTAGACACGACTTCCATTGACAATGCGTCTTCGAATTTCACGGCTGTTGTTGTTGTCAGTTGTTATCAACGAGCCAAGGTAAACAAATTCCTCCACCACATCGAGCTCGTCGCCGTCGATCACAACACTACTACCAAGAAGAACTCTGTTGCGATCAGTCCCTCCAGCTAGCATGTATTTAGCTTAGACGCCTTGATCCCAATCCCAATCAGCCCTGCTTCGTGTTTCAGTCGGGTATACAAGTCGGCTACCGTCGCATGTGTTCTTCCGATTATGTCCACGTCGTCGGCGAAGCAGATAAACTGACTAGACTTGTTGAAAATCGTGCCCCGCATGTTGAAGCCCGCTCTCCGCATAACACCTTCCAGCGCCACGTTGAGGAGCAGACAGGAGAGTCCATCGCCTTGTCGAAGTCCCCTGTGAGTCTCAAATGATTCCGACAGCTCACCTGAGATCCGCACACTGCACCGCACACCGTTCATCGTTGCCTGAATCAGTCTTGTCAGCTTTCGGGAAAAGCCGTGTTCGTCCATGATCCTCCATAGCTGTCGTCGATCGATTGTATCCAACCAGCTAAAACCAGCTGCTTTGATAGTCCT
Organism: Toxorhynchites rutilus septentrionalis; assembly: GCF_029784135.1. Taxonomy (NCBI): domain Eukaryota; kingdom Metazoa; phylum Arthropoda; class Insecta; order Diptera; family Culicidae; genus Toxorhynchites; species Toxorhynchites rutilus. The sequence continues at coordinate 15,636,731 of NC_073744.1, read as the reverse complement.
AACTGAGGCGAACTTTTCTTATCCTACTGCTATCGGGGACACTATATTTAATTCACAAGCGACACCAAAAACGACCAATGCGCGGAAAAGAGGACAAATCATTTGGAACTAATTCATTTTATTTGACGTTTAGATAATAGAAAACAAGAATCATTTCTCTATCAGTAATGAAATACGAATCAGTGTACACTACTGTGTGTATTATTAAAACTAATATTCGCTGAAAATCAAAACAAATACTATCCTAAACGATAAAGATTATAAAAAATGGCTTGTCTGTTGATTCAATCCCCGAGAATTGCTGCTGGACTATCGGGTCGTTCCGAAGGTTCCGGACTTGCTCGCTGACAGCAAGGACAGTCGTGTAGCTTCACCTCATAAGGCCGCTCGTGCCGCTGGAAATGTTCCGCAAATTGACCTATTCTCTCGTAGATGGCACCACATACCGTACATCCGCAGAGCTCATATGGTGGTCGTGAAGTCTTTGGATAATTGTCGGAGCCCCAGCAATCCTGCAGATGGTGATTGAAAGAGGCCTTTCCATCAAACTGCTCGAAACACAGTGTGCACACTAATGTATTCGGGAATTCCTTAGTGGCAGATGTAGTAGAAACAGAACCGGGCGATTCTCGGCCACTATCCTCGGGATTTTCAACATCTGGAAAAATGGAGGGAAGTGGTTCGAGCATAACCACAAAACGTCCCCGCTGCACTATCGGTCGAGAGTTGCTGTCCGCCTGGAATTGTCTCGTGTCGGTATAAACTGTACCACCCTTGGCGCTCGAACGCGGCTGCATATCATCAGCAAGATCCGGAGGCAATGGTTTATCCGGATGTAGTCGTTTCAAGTGGAAAATATATCGCCCTCGCCGGGAGAACTTCCGTCCACAGTGCTCACATTCACACATGAGAGCTTGATCCCAACAGTCTTTATTCTTGCGATGTGACTCATATTCCTGCACGGTCACAAACTGAATGCCACACTTCTCACAGCTCAGAAGCCAATGATCGGATTGATGTCGCATCATATGCTGCATAAGTAATGAGTAGGAGCCAAATGTTCTTCCGGCGCATTTGGGGCATTGTAATTTACGGTGCTTCGCTTGAAAGTGTTTCTTTAGCGAAGCAGCGGTTCTACATTCTCGTTTGCAAAGACAACACTTGGTTCGGTCTAACAGATTCCTCCGCATCAGGGTTTGCGCAGTGCTTCTACCACTGTCACGTTTAACTTTGTTAGTTAGATGTTCCGTTGCTTCAGGAGCAACTACGGTCATTTCATCGTCATCTTTGCTCGCCATCAACTTTGTCTTCCATATGGCGTACGATTCAAAATATCTGCAGAAGAAAAGTTTCACATTGTTTATGTGCCCTTTTTCTGTTCGCCTATACAAAACCCACTTACCTCTTCAATTCCTTAGCCTTTTTGGACTTCAGCAGACTCCTATCTTTGTTTGGTTGCAACGGATTGGCCTGCTTTAGCGGGCGTGGTTGTTGCTTGTTTTGACCGGCTGGTTCCAACTCAAAATCTTTAAAATCAACTATGAGTTCAGAATAGAATTATCAATACGAAAATTTGCTCTTACCGGGATCATTTCGCACCGAACTCGGTTGGGCCTTTCCATTCATAAATACCCGACCCTCTGGATAATCGTAGAACATCACCATTGCATTCGGTTCCTCGTGCCGTTTCTTTCTTAACGCGGCATCGCACTTTCGACACTGTTCGCGAAACTCCACTATCTTCTCCAGCGTTGCACTGCACGCCCTGCAAACAGCGCAAGGGAAGTCCTCGTCCAGCGTCAGCCATATCCCCAAGCAGTCACCAATCGTTCTGATAAAGGGTTTGTCTACCTCGGTACCACTGGTGCGAATTACCCAGTGGATGCTCTTCTCCGAAAAGCACAACCGACAGAAGCGTGTGGGATTGTTATTGGGTCTATTTAAGAAAAACATTGATTGAGAGAACGGACAGAGTTTGCAAACAAAATCAACCAACTTACACTTCTGGCAATGCTTTGGCCATAATGGCTAGTTTTTTATGCTAGCAAGAATTCTAATTATTTTCAAATCGTTTATATAAAATTACTGTTTTCATCTGACAGTTGTTTATTGGTCTGGCACAGGTTTAGCACTTTTTGGCAGCAACAGTAGCCATGGGGGAGGCAGGGGTTTACGGGCATTCAGGAAACGCAAATTGCAATATGTCACGCTGGTGTGTAAATGGGTGCACAAGACAAAGGTGGACGATTCACTTTCAGAGAGAAAAATCCATTATTCAAAAGTAAAAACAAAATTAGTCTGACTCGACCCCCTGTCATTACAAGACTTTCCACAGAAGACCTGCGTTTTCAAACCCGCTTGGGAGTGTTTTCACGTTATTCAAGGTGTAATAATCGATGCCAGCTTACAGGCTGCTGTTACACCCATTACAACACGTGCTTCGTCATCTTGGCTCAGAAACATAACCATTTTGGTCCCAGAATCGAAGCTAGCTACTCGAGCATATAGGGGCACGTGATTTTATTCAGTAATGAAAATAAAATTTTGTTACGTAACGATTACGGCCACCCCTTCCCCACTATGTCACATTGAGTAACACAACATCGACCTTCCTCCCTCCCCCTCCTTTCTCGCGTTATCTTATTTGTGAACGACGCCCAAGGCTTTGCAACGTCAAGAAACGGTTGATTGTTAAACTTTTTATTGTTCTGCGGGTTACTGTTGAGTACGGCTATCGCCTTCGTTGACTCTTTATCAAATTATTCGTATCTTCGGCAGTTCATACAAATGTAACTGTAATCTCGTTGGTTTAGATGTGGAGCATTCTCAAGACTAGTATTGGGCGATCTTTAGAAAATGATCGATCTTGACGAATCGATTTACTAAACGGTGTAGGGATTGATCCACCGATTTAAACGCTATCGAAGAATCGATCTTTGAAAAATCAAATGCCTTTTTTACTATTCATTTAGTTATTGTATATGAGAGCCGTTTTTCCTTTAACACTCCTATACTCACGCGAAAAATCGTCATTTGTGTACTTTGGACTGAGCGCGTCTCTGTGATATTGCTATTGTGTATGTTTAGGCGTTATTGGTATTTATTCGAAGAAAAATAAATGAGTGGGAATAACTCAAGAAAATATTTTTTTCTTTAACTTCATAGTTATTTAATTCAACCACCTCATTGATGCTCGGTCTGTCAGACCTATACGCGAATATAGGAAGGTTAAACAGGGAATACAAATTTCACACTTCTATGCAAACATCAAAGACATTTTATTTTGTTTCCAATATGAATGCCACAAAAAACTTGAAAGCTCTGAAAAATTGTATTTTCCAGGGCATTCATTTTTTACCGTCATGGAATTATTTTATTAAATAAATTGATTAAAAATTATTATTAGAAATTCAACAACTGGTATTTATCTGAAATTTGGTCGAAACCGATTCTTGGCTGTTGCATCAGTTCTAGTAAACAATGTTTCGGCTGGAACTGATGTCATCGTCCAATTTCATCACAATTTTCACTGTGAGCCTACCCAGCAAACATCAAATCGTAACTTTGCACATGATAAATCACATAGGAATTCGAATCAAATCACATAAAATATCAATCAAAATATAAATCGTATAAATCTAAAATCGTATAAAATGCAAAAACACGATGTTCCATGTCATCGATGAATTAACTGCCCAGGTGTACAAAAACTTCCCAGCAAACATTAAATCGTATAATTTTGCACGTGCCAGTCTTACAAGAAATCCGAATAAATCATAATCGCATATAATATCAATCAAAGTATGTATCGTGTATATTTCGAATCGCACTGTAGTACTGTACTGTAGTAAATCGTGTTGCATGCTGAAGAAAATCATGAAACAGTAAATCATATTAGATCCTTATAAAGAACATATTACATCATATTGAAATGTCAAAGAAAAACTGATGCACTCGAAAGTTTTAACCGCTGTTGAATTAAATTTCAGATAGCCGCGCGAGATAGTTGGTGGATGATAATCCAGACGACCGGAGTTCGAACCCACATCGGAGCCGTTTTCACCAAACATCAATCTGTGCCATTTTAAACATTCATATTCCACTCCTAACACAAGTCAATCAAACAATTATTATTTCTACAAACATAAATACTCATATATAAAAATGGCGATTCGTGAGGCTATAATAAACATTTCACGAAAATATTTTGCGCCATTTGTTTTTTTTTCATGTCTGTAATAAATCGTATATGAGTATGGCAAAAGTCGTATTTGGTGCTTTGACAATTCATGAATATATTCATATTAGATCGCAATTCAATTTCAACATAATCGCTATTATAGACGGTCAAAGTTGCATATTCATTCAAACAAATTCGGTAAGCATTTGCCATGTATGTATGTGGCCTCCACTGTTGCATGCATATGCCAGTTAGGCGCATTATATGCCAACCAAATTTTAGGGCATATGATGTTATATATACGCTTGTTATGCGATTTAATGTTTGCTGGGTTAATCCAAATGGCATGAAACTTTCTAGCCCATCCAGGTTTGTCCCGAAACGGGGGGGGGAAACGCAATATTTTGGTTTGGAGTTCTATGGATGTTGAGATATCTGACGTATGAAATTTCATACGCTGAGCCGATACAGTATCAAAAATGGAAATCATTTGAATATCGAACAAAACGGTTTTATTTCATAAAATTCAACTTCAACCATTTTAATGGTTTATTAGCACTTTCGTGTACTGCCGTTCAACGCATAATTGTCCCACGTTTCATAGGGATTGTATAGAACATAGTACAGTTATGCGTAGAATGTCAGTGTATCGGATTTAGTGTAACTGAGTATGGTACCGGAAAAAGCACTCCGAAGGGTGCAAACCCACATCACACTTCAAGCAAATATACGTCGTACATCGGTTGAAATACGCACACCTTCGTTGGGTACCAGTTGGATTCGTATTAATGAAATGATTTATTCCGTCAAACCTAAGTTCCAATGACTTCGAGTGTTTTGGCTTGATCTGCATGAACTCGATCCTTGTTGGATTTATGTCACTCATCCGAATTTAAGGTCATTTTTCCCAATGTCTGGCTCTCCGCTTCTTGCTGCTGCCCGAGGAGCATTCTTGTGATTGGCCTCGTTCAATGTTGCTCTCGACATTCACTTGTTTGCCAAAACCGGAAGGGCTGTCCTCCGAGTCACTATCTCCAGCATCCACATCACTGTCTCCACCGCTTGGGAACAAAATGACAAAGTCAATATTATTTGTTGACACTAGATTTTCGAAAGCGTCTTTGTCCAAATCAATCAGATAATTGTACAGCTCCTCCGGATTATCGGGAGGCTGATATATCCTATTGAGAAAAAAATATACCGTAGTTGCACAGCGTATGAAATTCGATACGCTCAAAAGTAATTTTTTTTGCGGTTTCATAATTTTCCTCGCTTTTGACGTAGAACTACGTCTTTCAAAGGAAGGGAAATCATAGGATTTAAAATCTCCGTGAACAAAGGAAAAGGTAGAAGAATGAAGGGGAATACTTGCCTAGAGTATAAACAGTGGATCTCGCTGAGGCAAACTTTCATTCGGCATCGGACTGTTGAGCAATCCAGTTCACTTTCCTTTCGCTGCGCTTCGATCTAAGATTGGACCCCACCAGTGGTAATCCAACTTGGATATCGTCGTGCGGTTTTTTCAGTTCGTTTTTGGCGTTATTAATATCGTGTGTTTTTCTTCCCGCGTCATAAATTGGACACTTCGCGTAGTGTGTGATGAGCACAAAGAAGAGGAAGGCAGGCTCGAGTCCTGCGAAAAACGAACGCATTGCCAGGGGCAATAAAATTTCGAGGCAAGCGTCATCTAATGCTTCAAGCGATGTTGGTGCAGTGAAAAGCGCTAGCACTGAACCGAGCCTTCGCGAGTGTGACACCGCATCGAACAACAGCGAAGTAGGCGATTTCGGCGCGTCGGTCGAAAATGCAAACGCCGTTACCCAGATAGCAACCAAAATCAAGCTCCCCCCGCTGGTGGTGAAGGCGGTCGCTCTTGACAAAGTCATCAGCGAATTCGCATCGATGGGTGTTACAGCAGAGAACAAGCTGTGTGGCATAATTCAGTCTTTTTCCAAGCTGTTAACATTGTTTGTTTTCCATCATCATACGGGCTTCGTTGGTGCCTTTGAGAATGCATCAATGCATTAAACTGACGTTATGGCAAAGCAGGCGTTAAGGTTGAGCGCCAAAAAAATATTTGAGGAATACCAAGCATCTTGAATGTCTTACTGGAATGTTATAAGTTATTTGGGTTCGTGTTCCAATCGCAAAACTGCCTTCAACTAGGATTGAATTTGCGCTAATATTGATCATAATGAAGCATTGCTACTGTTTTCGAGGTTGTTATTAACAAAAAGAGTTTATTTCGCTTGTTTAGTCACCAAGAAAGTAAATGTCATTCTGGAATTTTGTATGTGAATAGATTTCGCTTGCCAGTAGCAAAACCTCTTCCGCTAAGGGTGACAGCATGAGAAAGTAATGCAACTTTTTTCGAGGCCAGTAATATTAACATAAGCTTTTCTTTTGCGAATAGCGCAAAATGATGAGAAGTGTTTATATTACTAGTAGTTTCAAGCCACCAATGAATGGCGACTTATATAAAATAACAGTGTAGTTCTACGTCAACAATGCGGTCGTATCTTGGACGCAACCTCCTAAAATTTTTTGCTAGATATCATTTTTTACACTCGTCTAGTAGTGTTTTGTCACAAATTTATGCAATTTAGAATTCTTTAAAAGGTAAAACATTGATAAATTTATGTTTACTTTTGTGAATCCTTTACAGGCGAATCTTTTACGAATCCTTTTGTGAATCCTTTATTGAACTTTACAAGCTTCAATACACAACAAAACAACAAAAATAACAGATAAAATTACACTGACACAAAAAAAAATAAATTGTCATGTGGTATCATTTAAAATGCGCTTAACACTTTAGTTTCATCAAAAACAGTTTTTCAAAAACGGACATTTTTGCGTATTAAATTTCATACGCTGGACACTAATGGGTTAAGTGGTAACATTGTCGGACAATATCATATATCAGTGTAGAAAGCATCGTATATCGTCATATTTGACTCTATATGCATATAACATATGGCATATACGTGTATCGCCTCCACTTTTGCGTATATATGCCAGTTATATGCGACATATATCATCCAAATGTGTCTTGAATGTATGTATATCGCCTCCAATTATGGATATTCATACGATTTAATGTTTGTTGGGTGGTGAAGGTGATGGTGTGAACATAACTTGTGTCGGCTTATTTTGTAATGACCGAACTGCTTCCTCTAGTTTTACGACTAGGATTGGACGATCATTATTGGAAGGTTGATCTTGACGAATCGATTCAGGTGTTGACATTTTGTTCATAGAATTTGTTAAATGGTCTTTGATGAGATTAAAATCGATGTGCACCAAAAAAACTAATCTACGAAAAATCGGAAATCGCAATGGAAAAGATCGATTTACTTAACATTGATCTGAGATCGCCTGATGCTCAAGACACATTTATCGATTGATTCCAAACATACACAAATTATAGAAGGTGTTGGTCAAGCACTTTATTCTCCCGAAGTTGCCGTTGTCGCTGTATGTGAATGTTTTCATAAGAATTGCATGGAACAATAATTGACGTAACGTGACGTGACGTGGATGTTGTATGTGAATCGCACTTTATTTTTCAACCCTTCACAATCAATTCCATTATCATTACTTTCCCACAGTATTCTTGAGGGTACTCATACACTATTTGGCCGAAGCAAAATAATTGAATCATTTTGACAGATAAAATACGATCATAAAGCACGACAAGCAAATATTCAATTATTGGATGTCTAAAATATTTTTTCGGTCTGTTCTCCAAAACTCAGTAGAATGGTTAGGTTACCTTAAATATTCCAATCGATTTTTTTCCATGTTTGATTTTTGACATTGTTTAACACTGTTAAAAATTAAAGAGTGGCAAACAAAATAGTGTTTGTACAAATATCAAACCAAACTTTATCTGTCAAAAAGTATCAAATATTTGACCTCCAGACAAACAGTGTATAGCCACCTTAAGGGGGTATTCTAGTGTAGAGAAACAAATTTCGAGCGTTTCTTCGAGCTCCGAATATTTTTACTATCCATTATATCATTGTTTGTTCATCTATCTTTTAACAATACAACAAATATTGAACGGAGAAAAAATGTGCATAACTAGAATAGTTAAGAGCTGATGAAGTGAGCGGGTTCAAAAAAAAGTTGTGCCATGGCGTACACGATTCCAGCCCTTCTGGTTATCGAACAGATTCTGAATCAGTAAAGATGTCGCTATCGCATGAACCTCTGACAAGTCAAAAACATGTTTTTTGACAAAATGGCGGCCTTTTGAAAAACAAAATGCGGTTTAAAACGTTTTTTCTTACGTTACCCTATTTTTTTTAAAATAGTAAAATTTTTCAAATATCATTTTTTGGAGGTTCATGCGATAGAGATATGCCTGCAGATTGTATCCATATAAATTCGACATTAATCGGTTCATTGAACTTGAGATATCGTGTACGCCAGTTTGAGGAAACTAGTTTCGAGAAAAACGCGTTTGAAGTTCATTGTTATGGCCGTACTAGGTCAGATATCGCGTCACTAAAATGGCTCTAACTCGGTAAGTAATAGAATTTCCGATAAGTTCTTTCTAGAGTATGTTCTTGAGTGCCTAAAGTACAAAAATATGAAGGAAATTTTGACGTAGGACTACGTCTAACCGGAAGATATAGGGGGTGAAATGGAAATCTAGGCACTGAACAAGTAGGAAAAAATGCAAGATTTGGAACGCTTATAACTCGAGCATTTCTCAATAGATCGCAAAGGTTTTTGCATCAATTGATAGGAAGTATATCTACGCATCTATCATAACGAATAACATTTCATTTTTCTTGAGATAAATAATTGAATAATTGTGAAATATCAAGCATTGTCAAAATGCACTATGTGCCCATTTTTGATTGGTCCATTCTGTGCTCCTCAAATCGTACCGACCAAAACGGGAAAAAAGAGCAGCAGCGAAATAGAATGAAGCACGATTGGAAAGGAAAAAGAAAAAAATGAACGAAACATTGGTCGCAGTCTCACACATGCGTAATTCTCGAGCCAGCCAGTCAGCTTAAAAATCCCCGCTCCGCTGCCGTAACGATCATTCTCATTCAAACCGTACACCACATCGGTTCGCATCACAGCACATCACCAAACCAACCCAAGCAGCCATGTCTGGACATGGTAAAGGAGGAAAAGTGAAGGGAAAGGCAAAATCCCGCTCGAACCGTGTTGATCTGAAGTTCCCCGCAAGGGTAGCTAGGCCGAGCGCGTTAGTACCAGTGCACCAGTCCACCTAGCCGGCGATATATAGTTTCGGCCGCCGAAGTGATCGAGTTAGCTGGCAAAGCTGCTCGCGACGACAAGAAAACCCGCATTCAGAACAGAACACATTCGGTTCGGTGGACATCAAGACAACAGGCAGTTGCAGCGAGTGACGAGTGGCAAACGCAATCGCAAAACGGCAGCAGGTAGCAGAAGAAAAAAGTTTGTTCTTTATACAAACTGCTTTGGTGGCAAATCCAGAACAAGGCGCCATCGAGGGCGTTCGAAATTTTTTTCAATACCACGGGTACTAAGTTTTCTAAATTGGAACCATTCCATAAAACAAGGCGCTTTTCAGGGCCATTAAACCTTCCAAAAAAGAGTTTAGGAAATACAGTTCAATGCTTTCTAAAACAATATCCAAAATAATAATAAAACACAAATAGATTTTTTCATAATTTGTTTGCCAGGATATGATGAGTATGTGAATTTGGCAGTTGTTCTGAGCTTATTGATTTTCACCAATTTTTAAATTGCTTCTAGATTGAAAGTACAGTAATTTACACTTATCTCGACATTTAGCTAATTGGACGGACCTGTTATTCGACATATTTAGTTGGACATTTTTGTAAACATAGAGTTCGGGGTCCAAATTATGACCCCACATTGAAAGTCGACACTGTACCACTGTCATCGCAAATGTTCAATTACAGGTTAAAATTATCTCCAATCCGATACTGAGTGGTGGTAATGCGACGTGCCATTGAATGTAATTTATGTAAAATGTAAAATATGTCACAAGCTGGATGGGAAGAAATTTTCCAACTGTGAAAGCTGTGGCGAGTGGCAAATGCAATCGCTAAACAGGAAGGTTTAGCCGAACAAGATGGGGATATCGAGTGATAACAAAACAATAAACTCTTTAGATTGAAGATAATTTTGTGATCCTGAAAAGGACCCTTTTTAGCCTGCATGTGAACCCAACGCGCAAACAAATCGTAATGAATGTATTTTTTTGCCATCGCTCCCTTTTAACGCTCATTCGTTCGTCTCGTTGGACTCGCCCCTCTGGCTGAGTCTGCCGATTTGTCTCTATCCTGTGAGTGTGTACCGCTAGAGTATAAAACACGCGGACCCCAAAAAAATATCTTATTTTCTTTCAAACCGTAAACCCGTGTGGTTGCACGGCATCGGCATCGTGGACGTAACAAAGGAGGACAAGTTAAGGGAAAGGCAAAGTCTCACTCGAACCGTGCAGGTCTCCAGTTCCCTGTTGGTCGCATTCACTGATTGCTCCGCAAGGGTAACTAGGCCGAACGGATTGGTACCGGAGCACCAGTATACCTAACAGCGATTATAGAGTTTCGGCCGTCGGAGTGCTCGAGTTGGCTTGCAAAGCTGCTCACGACAATCAGGAAACCCGCATCAAGAACAGAGCAGCTTCGGTTCGGCGCTCATCAAGGCAACAATTAGTTTCAGTGAGTGGCAAAGTGTTTCTCCGGCACGTCGCATTAAATGTAATTTACTGAACAACATGTCACAAGCTGGATGGGAAGAAATTTTCCAACTGTGAAAGCTGTGGCGAGTGGCAAACGCAATAGCTAAACAGGAAGGTTTAACCGAACAAGATGGGAATATCGAGCGATAACAAAAACACAACACCAAAGGTTCTTTTCAGAACCATCAACATATTCATAAAGAATAAACAGTAAACTAATCCATTTTTCAGGTAGATAGGTAGGTATTCATGTAGGAGAAGAAAATAAAACAATATATTTAAAATATATATTTAACAAAAGCTGTCCCCTTTGTATAGTCCTACGTCACTCCGGTTATGTCCCCGACATTACCCACCCGTCTTTTTTTTAATTTTTTTCAAATTTCTGGACTAGAATACTCCCTTAAGATAAAATCAAGCAATAGGGGGTCATTTACGGACCAGCTGCTGATTACTCTCCGATTGTTTGGACCGAATGTCTTGGGTCAACAATTCACTTCACCGTGTAACCGCACATTCGTCACAACATTTGTCGATTTATTGAGTCAAATGTTTGAGTCCAACATTCGAGTCAAACGTTGGACGAATCGTGTAGCGCCCCCATAACATTCTTTGATAATTTATCCATTCATTGATTCATCCATGTCATTTTCTAGCAATAATATTGGCCACCCTGCTTGATAGCTGTCATAATCTTATCTTCTGCAATAAATGGGTGACTGCACTTTTACCGGAGCGATCTGAACTGTTTACTTTGTAAATTTCCTGGATTTCATCCGAATTTTGCCACTGATGGAAGACGAAATATTGATAGTGTACTATTGCAGAATTTTCGAACTGATGATATTCTATAATTTTTTTTTCTATTCACAGCCCCAGCGGAGGACCCGAGTCCTACTGCCGTTTGTGCTTGTCGGAGTCCAATGTGGAAACACTCTTGTTTCCAGATGTTTACACCGAACCGAGTTCAACGCTAATTAAACTCATCAGGCGGTACGTACGAATCCGATTGCCACTACAGGACAGTACGGTCTGTGCCATCTGCAACCCCTGTCGGATGATGCTGGAGGAAATCAATCGTTTCACAGAGCACTGCTTACGTTGTGATGTTGTGCTCAGAGGTGAGAATGCAACCCATGGCCAAGCCAAAGACGACGAAGCGTATTCTGAGATGGGTATGCATTCGACTTCCGGGTGTGCCCCGGTGGAAATAGACGGTTCAGAGGACGAAAGTGCTTTGCAAGTGGAAGATAGGGCTTGTCCTACGTGTGGATTGACTTTTGATACAGTTCAAGAAATGAGAACGCATGCCAGAACGAATCACGGTGAATATCCATCGTTATACGAGTGTCCCAAATGCCCATCGAAGTTCAAAAATAAATCAGGGTACACTTTGCATTTGAAATCTCATCGCGATAATACGCCCTTTCAATGCAATGTTTGCGATAGTGGCTTCTATACGCGGAAGTATATTCGTGCCCACAAAGCTGTTTATCACAATGATTCGTCAGCAGACTCCGCAAAACTACACAAATGCATTGTGTGTTCCAGAATTTTTGCATCAGAGGCACATCTGAGTCATCATTTGAGATACTATCACGAGGATGATGCGGGGAAGGATGGCGTGAAAACTAGAAAAACGAAGAGAATGAGAACGATTCCGACTGAACAAGTTCAGCCAATGGAAGAGCTCTTGATAACGCCAATGTATCCATCTTTTAGTGGAGAAATCCGGGAAGAATCATTTGAGATTCCAGTTGCGGTGCCCCCACTTCACGAAGAACCTTTTGAAATTCCAGAGGCGGTGCCCCCACTTCACGAAGAATCATTCGAAATTCCAGTGGCGGTGCCCCCGCTTCCGGAAGCCATTCCACAGGCGCTAGACAACGACAATAAACCGTTCCAATGTCCTGATTGTAATATTGGTTACCATTTCATCGGTTCTTTGAAACGACATATGAGGGATGTGCACCGTCGCTTTTATGGACCAAGAGCCAAATTAGCTAGCCAAATAAATATGGCTCAAAATCATCAATCAACCACCGTGACAGCTCAAACAACGCTAGAGCCAGTTGCCTTGGTATCAACGATGGATGATGCAAAATGGATGAAGCAAAATGGAGCAATAGAGGATTCGAACATTCACTCGACTTCCTGTAGTGAGGAAGTTGCGTTTAAGGATGGTATCGTAACACAACCATGCTCGGTGCATTTGAGACGACTTGATGACAAAGCTTTTCCACCCATCCCGAATCTAGAGATTCCATTGGGGAAATTTTACCACGCTTTACAAGTACAAGCGCAACAGAGTGTTCCAGAAAACGCTCTTGATGACGAATTGCTCAGCAACTACCCTTCCTTCGCTGGGGTAATGCTACAAAAGTTCGTCTGTGAAATTTGTCGCAAACCGTACAAATCTCGAATGGCACTGAGATCGCACATGGCTCGCCATAATGATCCGGCGGTTGAGTACAAGTGTCCTATCTGTGATCGGACGTTTCCGAAAAAAGAAAGCCTCAATCGTCACATACCACTGCACACGAACGAATTTCCTCATCCCTGCGACGAGTGTCCATTGGGGTTCGTACGGCGATCGGCTCTGGTGAAACATAAGCAGCGTTATCACGGAGAGGATCCACACCCACTGAATCTGCTCCAGTGTTTGTTCTGTCCTAGAGTGTACGCAAATCTAAGCAGTCTTCGGGCCCACATGACAACATTGCATGATGTAACCGAGAATGGTTCGGTCTTCATTGGTGCTGAGGGCTAGATTTGTTGTTCTGTATTCAATTTGTTTTTTTTTCTTTGTCTTTTCGTCATCATATATATACTAAAGATGTTTAATAAATAATAGATTCCAACAATGCAGTGCGTTTTCCGCAAGAGAACTCCATAGCAGTAGGCGTTGATCATGAAATCGGATAAACAAAAGGATTCCAATGAAAGTTTCGCACTGAGTGCGACAACAGGTATGAAATATAATTTGAGAAAATTATTTTTTCTGTAATTGATTCAATGTTTACGTCAGCCGAAAATAATGTCAATTTTCATAACATTTTAAATCACATAGAATGCCCCTCACAGCAAATCTTCCATTTGAATATGGCGTCGATTGTTTACGAAATTCTGCTTTTTAACTGGTCCAAGGACCAGTTAACGTTCGCTCAGTTAAAAAGCAGACCAGCTAAACCAGGACCAATTAGCGAACGATTACTGTACAAAATTACCTCTTTTCACGAAAATCTGAGAACAGAGATGCCAGGTTTAAATACATATCTTCATTTTGAAGACATTTTACTTACTATGAAGACATTATGAAATATGTGAAGATATTTCAGTATGATATCGTACGTGGGTTTTTGAGAGATATTATATCCATGAAATTCTAACTTTCGGTTGAAAATATCGTCAAAAGAAGTAGGACTTCTGTCTCAGTGACATTCGCTCGCTTGTTTATCAGTGTTTCCTTTTGTTTTCTTTTGTTCTTAGTAATCAACGGAGACCTTTGTCTCGGGGTTGTTCACTTGCTTTCCTCAAACTTTTCCAAGCAGAACGTCCGCAAACATATATCTAGATCAACATGTCAAAAGGGTCTATCTTCTTTGATCGAATCTCTTCACCGTCTTTCGCTTTCGATAACCACGGCCTTTCAGACAGGTTTTGCTCCAGTTTTGCCATGTAGTTTGATAAACGAGGTCCCCTTTCACACTTAAAACGGATATGAATGGAAATCATTCAAAATAATCTCGCTGTAAAGCGGGTAGAAATACAAACATCATCAACTTTGTGGTTCTGAGCTCTTATTTACGTGTTGCATGAACTGATGCAGCTTTGCGTAAATTTTACATCTTTTCATATTTTAATAACCACAGAGAACTAAAGGCCCATTTATACGTTGCTAGTAGCTGACTTGTCAATGATCAGCTACTGTCCCGGTGGACTCGCTTGACAATTGGTTGACTCGCCTTATGCGTTCACACAGTGTGAGCTTCTGGCGAGAAACTAGATACTACGGCACGGGTTTGCCAGGGATTCCAGGCGATTTTTTAAATGTCCATCAAATAGTCAGAAACAGCAATCAGGTCCGAATTAATCAGATGATTGATCCAAAATCTGAACTATCCGAAAAAAGCAGAAAGAAAAAAGGATTCGGGCCAGGAATTGGATGCAAAGAAAAGGAGCTACAAATGCAATATTGAAGGAACTCTACGATGAGGATCCCCGAGATTACAGAGCATCGTTGAGAATAACACCTGAACAAGTGGAAAAACTGTTGGATTTAATTGCTCCACAAATACAACGCCAAGATACACTCATGAGCGATGCTGTACCTGCAACAGTGAAATTAGAAATGACATTGATGTGCCTTTCTTCTGGAATGTTCAGATTGTTGTCTGTATTTTTTGGAATCTCGAAAGCATCCATAGCTAAGATAATTCCGGAAGTATGTGATGCTATAAATGGCAGTCTAAAAGAAATTTGATTTATTTCGCCTTGCCAGCAGCTTCGTGTACCAATTTGTGAAATGAAAATGATAGTAGATTATCAGGTGGAATAAATACGTGTCAAAAATTAAAATAATGAATGAAAATGTACTTTTTTAAATCGCATATGTATTCTGTTTCTTAGAAAAATACTTTTTTTTGCAAGTTGTGAGTGAATTTTGAATGAAAATTGTACCTGATAATGATTCTATATTAGAGATTCTCTAGAAAACTATCTCAAGAAGAAAGCGAGCAAAACTAAATAAAAACGATTACGTTCAGAAACTATGAGGGTTTTTTTTGTTCTTCCAATAATTTTCAAGTCTATAAATATCTTCGCATATTTCCAAATATCTTAAAAATAGAGACATTTCTTTACATATGGCATCCCTGATTCGAACGCTAAACTCTGTTTTTGGCGTTTTGAGAGATGCGAGTGCGAGTAAATTCAAAAAACTTTGAAGTAGCTCGCACGCCGGATCACACATGGCAATAACTGGCATGATGTGTTCACACGGTGTGAGTAGCTGCACTGAAGTAACTGACTAGACCGACTCGTATACTTACTCGCACCATCTGAACCCGGCTTAACTTTATGAATGTTTCCATAAGCCACTTCTGTCAACAAGCGGTGTTTCCATCAGGGGTTAGACATTAATTGAATATAGGCTAACCAAAATCAATATCAATATGGCGTCATTTGTTTACCAACATATCATTTGCGAGGATTGAAATCACGGAGATGGTAAAAATAAAGAAAAATACGCTGCTTTATTTCTAACTGCATGAGCCATTTTCATATTTCGGTTTCACATGGAGGTGTTCACATTTAACATGGAGTTTAAAGTTAGCCACTATTCGACTATATAATCGGACCGAGTTGTAAACAACAGTGATTGACTGAACCAAAATGTCAGTGAACCGCAGCAATATTGGGTACACTGGCAATATGAGGGATTTCTCGCGTAACTTTTGAAAAGGTCCTATGTAACAAATGTAAACAAATCGTGTTAATGGATGCACGCTATTAGTTTTCAATCATTGAATGTATTACAAAAACAATCGTTCACGTATCTATCTTCTTCATCTTTTTGTCGCCGATACAAAAAATATCCAATGTACAGATTCGAATTTTAAGCACCCGGCTGTTACTTCGGACGCCACTTTCCTCCGACGGCCGAAACGTCTGAAGTAACATAGCAGTTAATACAACTCGCAGTCGTATTTCGGTCGTTTTGGAATTTGTTTCTTACAGGTGTTGTTATCGATTTCAGTGCAATTCAACGAGTGATAACAATAATAATCAGTCTTTAGAACGAAATGCTGATATTTGGATTGTTGTTTATTAGTTAGTTTCAAATTTTTATAGTGCAACGTAATATGTCCAATGTGCAAACGCGGGCAGTCAAAACGTCCAATGTAACATTTTTCGCTCCGAGGCTTCAACCTTAATCTCAAATCACGGAACAATAGTTAGGATTGGTTTTACGGAGTTATTCTTGACAGCTAGTGGTGAAAACAGTGATAAAGATTGATAGCTTTTAAGACAATTCGCGAAATAATGTTCGGGTCTTCAACTACGTTTTTCTCAAGTTGGCGAAAATGTTACATTGGACCTTTTTAAAAGTTACGCGAGATTTGATGTTTTAGTCATACCTCTGGTTTCCATAAGCCACCATCACTTTCTTCAGTGTATTAAGTTCGCGTCGACTTGCATGCAATTCGAATTCACCTGAAACCAAACTGAAACACTTGACATGTTTTGGGCCAGCGACAGAGATGCCAGGTTTGAAGATGTCTTCATTTTGAAGACATTTGACTTACTGTGAAGACATTTGATTTTGTGAAGACATCATATGAATATATGAGAAAACACTTCAATATGATAGCGTACGTGATTTTTTGAGAGATATTTTTTTCCACTAAATTCTAACTATTGGCCGAAAATATGGTCAAAAAAAGTAGGGCTTTTGTCTCAGTGTCATTCGCTCGATTTTTTTATCTGTGTCAGTTGTTCACTTTTGTTCTTAGTAATCAACGGAGACTTTTGTCTCGGGGTTCTTCACTTGCTTTTTTCAAACCTTTTCAAGCAGAAAATCCACAAGCATTCAGTAAAATTTTAACAACAAAGCGACTTTTACTTCAAATTCTGGAGAACATCAAGCGGTCTTTTTTTTTTATTATCTGTATACAATTTTGGAAGAATGTTGGAAGTGAGAATTGAACTCGTGATCTTCAGCGTGAGAGGCTTGGATGTTACCACTACGCCAGATCGGCTCCATCAAGCGGTCTGAATACATATTGTCTCTAGAAGACATTAGTTGATTTGCGCTCGAGAATTCGAATGATTGTGACATTGTATTTTTAGAACATTGGGCCTAAACTATACATTAGATTAGCCTAGATTAACCTTTCCGGTTATCCGTTTCAATAATTAGTTTTATGGATATGGTTGCTTCAAAACTTATATAAACAAATTGAGTTCCGTTTTTGTGGTAGAACTGGTACATTCGATCAATCAACGGTTTATCAAGTAAATTATCATTTCTAAACTCATAAAATTTAGTGCGCATGTTCTTTGGTTACATTTATTGAAATAAACTTCAAAATCTCAAGGTATGTTTTATAACAATATCTATTAGAACAATCATTGAATAAGCTATCAAACTTTGTTCAAAAGTAAGTTGTGGATTTTAGTTTCTATTATCTTCGCTTATTTTTCGTCGGCCTATTTCCGCCGCTTCAGTGCCAATCACCGACATCAGGGAGGTGTCTCCACCTGTTCCTACCTATCAGACTCAACAACTCATAAGCCGGGCCAACTTCTTTTACTTCCCCTCCGAAGGAAGACGTAACCAGAGATTTTTCGCCTCAGAAAATCCCAACGACGCCAGCTGGGATTGAACCCAGACCGATCGGATTGTGAGGCTGTTACGCTAACCACACAACCACTGGCGCCATCAAGATTTTAGTTTCCTCCGATATGATTGTGAAGACATTTGAAGTAATTTTTTCGTACCATGTGAAGATATTCGAAAAAATCACCTGGCATCCCTGGCCACCGAACAGTTTTTCTTTCAACAAAAAAAAAACTGTTGTCAAGATGCTGTCAGTTCGTTCCGCTGTAAATCATACAGAGAGGAAGCAAACTGATACAAAAATCGCATTCGCATCGTTGTAAAGACGAAAATTCGGTGGAAAAAGCAGCACTATTCGAGCGATGGATGTTTCCCAGTCGCTCGGGGATGATTTGCTGGATGTGTAAGTAATGTTGGCCCTCGGATTGGCTTCCAGCAAGCCCGACCAGCTAGTGATTTTACGCTAATCCACTCCGTTTTCCATGTTTCATTGCGTCTTCTACACACAACAAAAAACAACACGCATACGAACGCACCTTGCGTAGTCCAAATGGCGATCCGGCAACGTATTGCAGGTTGTGCTTGTCCGATATCGACGTGGAAGAACTATTTCCCGATGGCCAGGGACCGCGACAAGAGCTAATTGAGCGCATTCATGAGTGCACCGGTATTTTGATCACCCTGGACGAGGACTATCCGTCGTCGGTATGTTGGATGTGTTCCCTCTCGTTGGAGGAGTTTCAGTGCTTTCGGGAGCGATGCCATCGTTACGATATTCTGATACGTCGGAAAAGGAAGGAGCTTTGTCTGGGTGGAACAATCGCTGCGGTGAACCATGGCTATGAAGTGGTTATGGAGGATGACGATGATGATCCGGATCAGGACGATCCAGAAGGACCATTGCTTCGTATTTCCTCGATCCAGGAACGATTTGATGCGATCGAAGATGATTTGTCCAATGAAAGTTTGTTGGAACCTTCGTCCTATCAGCCAGTGGAGAGAGATATGAAACCAGATCAAGAAACGTTGACTGCTTACGCGGAGCATTTCAAAGCAGCCGGTAATGCATCCGCTGGGCGCGACACTAACCATGACGATCCTGAACGACCATTCAAGTGTACTCTCTGCACGCGAACCTTTAAAAATCGTGCGAACCTCTGGGAGCACAACCGACTCCACACGGGTTTGATGCCTTTTTCATGCAACGATTGTGGAACCACTTTCAGTAGGTATAAATCACTGATGGCGCATAAGGAAAAATATCATTCGAAGAACTCAACCGAGGATCCGCCGCTGAGACTGAAGTGCAACTTCTGTCCCCGTGTTTTCCCTCGTAAAGGAGATCGTACACAACACATGAAGATGGGTCATCCGGATCAGTATGATCCCAGCGAGAAAGCAGCTGGAGACACACCAACGCCTTCCCTTCCCCAGGAGAGATCGACCCCTTCAGCTAGGCGTGTTAGTGCGGCGACGTCCGAAAGCATTAGCGTGAAAAAAGCAAACCCAAGTCCCGTGACGAACTCTGTGGTGGCGCGCTTCTGCTGTAATATGTGCCTAAGCAGTTTCGAGACGGCTGAACTTCTGGAGGAGCATGTAGGATTAATGCACCCGAAAGATGGCATATTGACTTGTCCGTACTGTCCCAAGACCTTTAAAGCGAGACCAACTCTACGCATGCATATACTCAATCACCAGGGCAAACTTCCGTACAAATGTGACGACTGTGGCTCGCGCTTCGATCGCAGATTCTATCTCGTGAAGCATCGGGAACGGTACCATACGGGAGAAAACCGTAAAGTTATCCACTGTCGGTTCCGATGTAAGTTCTGTCCTCGTCTGTTTCAGCGTAAGATCGATCGCAAAACGCATACCCGCATGGTGCACTCGAAGGAGATCCGAGTAAAAAAGGAGAAGGTCGATCAAATTCTGAACGATACTCGAACAAAGGAAGATGACGATGACGATGAAGAGGAGGAGCAAGTAGTGGTGGTGAAACGTGAAAAATCACCAGTTCCGAAAATGAGGAAGTCTCTTCCTGCGAATCCCAGCAATGAATGCGTCCATTGTGGAGAACACTTTCCAACCGCAGCTATGCTCCGCGAACATATTGATGACCAGCATCTGAAAAAGGGGAAGGATGTGAAGCCTGTGCTTTCGAAGGTGGCGAAGAAAACAAATTCAGCCAAAACGACACTGAGCGCAAAACGTCCCTACAAGTGTCCGTATTGTCCGAAAACGTTCACACAGAATTATGTCATGAAGGAACACACGTTCATCCACACCGGATCGCTACGTTACCGATGCGACGAGTGCTTGGCCATGTTCAATCGTCCCCACTACCTGCGGCAACACAAGCTCAAATATCATTCCTTGAACTCCAATTTTCGGGCGCTTAAGTGCCGTTTCTGTTCGCGAAGTTTCGTCCGCAAGCAGGACATCAAAATCCATGAGAGGATCGCTCATGATGTAATCGATGAGAGCGAGCCCGCGGAGCGAGAAATTCTGGACGATAGTTTCAACGGGAGCGCAGATAATACGCTTGACTATGAGGGCGGAAGTAAAGACGGGGGCAAACGTGACCGTATCACCGGTTACCGGAAAAAGACGGAGGTTGGAAGAAAGGATCCGGTGGAAGATGATGACATTGAGGAAATTGATGATGAGAACGATGAGGACTATGTGGTAGATGACGACGAATACGATGAGGAGGAAGGAGATGATGGGGCGAGCGAGATCGACGGGGACGATGACGATGAGGACAATGGTGGCATCACTGATAATGGAACCGAGGATAATAGAATATCAAAGTAAGTACTGATATCTGAAACCGATATCGCAGTATTTATAATTTTTTAGCTAGTTGACCCGACGAAATTCGTCCCGCCAAAATATTTTTTTTAATATGAATTCTTTCGAACATTCACGTTTTCTCACAAAGCAAACGTTCGTGGGTTCAATCACAGAACTCTCAATTGATTGATCTTCTGATTGGTTCTTGACCATTTCTTTTGACGTCTAACCGCAATATATAGGGGTAAAATGAAAACCTAAACACAGAACATGCAGGAAAAAATAAAAGATTTCGAATGCTTATAACTCGGAAATTTTTTACTGGATCGGAAAGATGTGTGCATCAATTGATAGGAAATATTTCTACGCATCTATCACAGCATTTTATAATGTCATTTTTCCTGAGATAAGCTATTGAATAACTGTAAAATGTCAAGCGCTACAGAATACAGAAAAGTGAATTTTCATTTTCGAAGCGCGTTTTCTACCTAAAAAATCTGTCGTCATTTTCGCTTCACACAAAAAGAAACACGAAGCTTATTTCCGCAAACATGAATCCAATTGGATTAACAGCGATGTCATTGTAAAGCAAATGGGAATTTTACGAACTTTCTCTCAAAGCTTCTCAAAAAATTCAAAAAAAAATTCTCATCATAACATTGATCTACCAGTAGAGATGAATACAATAGAATAAAGACGATTCCAATCGGACCATTCCTTCCTTGGGTTTTTTGACGTAGAACTACGTCTTTCATTAAGGGTGCCAAATCAGAAAACAGGTCACGTTTTCATGACATAAAGTTAACGATAATAACTATTTTTGCCGCGAACGAATTCAGACGATTCACATACCAAACGAATCTGAAATTCCCTAAGCATTGTTTTTCATGCTATATATTACAATCCCCTGGTGTGTAAACGGTTTAAATTGATGAAAACTAGAAACATTTCCATTTTCCCATATATTTGTCATTTGTGAGCTCCTCTACCCATGCCGTCAATAACGAGCAACTTATCGGGATCAACAAAGTGGAACGATTTAAAGTATCCGTGAACAAAGAAAAGAAGAAGAAGAAGAACGAAAGGAAATATTTGCCTAGAGCATAAATATTGGATCTCGCTGAGGCTGTCTTTAGAGGCGAATGAACTGGAAAGTTTAAAGCCTCTTCAAAACAAAGAAAGTCAAGGCTGACTTTCAGCATCGTTCTAGATACGAAGCAATGAACATCGCTTGTTCATCACATGTCTTCGTTTCGGATTGAGCTGTAGACGCAACCAAATTACTTACTCGCTGATGTCTCGCCACACAATTGTGTGGAGAATCATCAAACTAGGCTATCATCGGCTCATCAAGAAAATAATTGTTCAGGAATTTTGTATGTGATTTGGTTTCGCATGACAGTAGCAAAACTAATTCGACCAAGGATGACAGCTAAGCTAATCGAGACCGGAAATATTAATAAGTGATAGACGCACTGAGATCTTGCATATTCCCCCACGAAGGTATGACTTTCTTAATGAAGCTCCTTGCCTTTTTTGGTTCAGCAAATCAAATCTCGACAAGCATAAGAACGCCCTTTCCAAGAATCTTCAGTCTTTGCCGAATTCGTGTACTGCATTGACACATTAATTGTTCCAAAGTTTCAGCTTCGAAATTACAGAAACGACATTCATCATCTGTCAGTTTTATAATTTTTTTATATTTTGGAAAAAAAAAATCTGTCAGTTTTTCGATTTTTAAGGTGATACCTGCTCGGAAAGTGTCGAGTCAATAGACCGGTTAATGTACTCAAATCTGCTCTATTCAAGGTGAGTAGGCTGCGTGTTCTTCTGTTACAAGATGTGATAAATAATTTGGATTGTCTTGGTGTTGAAAGAGCCCTCCAGTTGGTTTCAATCATTGATATTTCCCAGGTTTTGAGCTCAGATTTAATGCATGATGTAGATAATCCATTACGTAAAATTTAAAAAAGAAAATGTAACTTTCAGAGTACTAGCTCGAGTTTTCCCATGTTTTTCATTATACGTTGCGACGGTACATGGAAATTTAATATCTTGTGAGTAAACGATTAGAGTTTGGTTGAAATTACTTGATGGAAAGTGTGCGAAAATGATCATTTTCTGCTTACTGTTCCGGAAAATTATTGAATTTTTTTGCATGTCGGGCGAGGGGCGAGGGAAGGAGATGGAGGAAGTACGCGCCATTGTGGCAGCCATTTGTGGCTTCCTTCCACCTTCACCTCAAGAGCTGCTTGGCTGTCTGAGAAGATACATACAGTCTTCAGAAGGCAACGCGGTGCTGATATGTAACAAGTTTGAATGACAAGTTTTAATCTGATTTGCTTTCTATGTTGAGTTTTTTTTTCTTCACACAAGCGTATACGGTTGGTATGAAGGCGCGCTTTGTTTTTATGCTTTGCTTAGAACGAGCGAAGACAAAACGGGCGCTAAAATTTTATGAGTGTGTATAACATGAGGCGCGCATCACACAAGTGAGAAGCGATGTTTAGTATCCGAATTATGCAATATGTTAATTCGGCGTTCTCATGTTTATAAATTTGGTACCAAATGAACCCAGCGTTGTTTAAGAAGACTGGATTAATTCATTTATTTTGGCTTAACGTCTTCACAACACTATAAGCACCATGAAAAATATGAAATTTTTGCGATTTTTTCAAAGAGAATTTCTATGATTCATCGGATATCACAGTTTTATTAGGTATATATTAGTTAATAAACAAAAAATAAATTGTTGCTAATTGGACTGCCCCCTGTATAGCTGCAACCGGTTTGTTGAACTCTTGTAGCCAAAACCTCGTAAACTGGTGGGAGTTCTGCAAGTTTATTTGTGGGCCGATTTAAACCAATTGTTTTTTTACGCAATCTTGGATATATAATGGAAAGTTATGGAAAATTCTGAAATCTTTATTGCAACCTAGTAATAGCAACCCGCGGTCCATAACCTTCAATGGCACTTTTGAACAATCTGAACAAGCTATAGCATCTAAGTTTAACGAATATTTTGTCAATATCTATCGAGGAGAATCTGGAAAGATGTTATCGTTGCTGAAAAATAATCTGCCAGTTCCCTTGGAATAGAAAATTACATTCAAGCGAAAGAGTTTATTATGTTTTCTATCCATATAATACTGCGACCAAAAACATTTGGTTTTGTGGTTTTTTAATCAAGTGCGATCAACGTAAGACCACGTCTTTCGGCAATTTATTAGAGGTGCAATGAATCTTTAGAAGGAATTCCCGTTCTACGCGCACTGGCAAACCATGCTTACTCAACTATTTCTCAAACGAAAAATGGGTGTTGTGAGAAAGGATGAGCGAACGCAAAAATTATGTCGAGTGATTTGATGCAACAGATACTTTGTCTATTGGAAATGGAATACATCATATCACAATACAAGCAATGTATTATTTTTTTTTTTTTATCCGTATTATAGTGATTTTCAACTCATTTGGCTGGTTCGTCACTTTTTACCTCCATTTTTGGAAGAATGTCGGGAGTGAGAATTGAACTCGTGACCTTTAGCGTGAGAGGCATGGATGTTACCACTACGCCAGATCGCCTCCACGAATGTATTATGTATTATACAACTTCCGTGTGATTGCTTCTTTTGCTGAATATTGTGCTTTCAACGTAACGCTCTCGTTTTCGAAGAATTGATTCAGATTCAAATGAAAAAAATGTTCACTAAATTAACGATAGTCCTACGTCACCCTTGCGATTATACCACAGATATAACCCACTTCCTGTTTTTGATGCAAAAACAGAAGCAAATTATTCTGAAGCATGACACCTACATATTTGGTTCGTTTTGCCGATCCGATCGGCCTGTACCAGGCGGCATATTAGGTTCGTTATATAATGTGAACGCCCCATCGGGTGCACAAAACCGTCACGAACACACGAAGCACAATGCCGTCAACGCGAATTTACTTCGTTTTGTTTTGGTTCGACTTTTTTCGATCCGGATCGACTTGTTTCGGGTTGGGTTCGGTATGATTCGAATCGGTTTTCGGCAGCGCTCTTGTCGTAAACCATTATATCTGGACGGTTGTGGTGGATCGAGAGGTCGGTCAGAACAATGCGATCCCAGTACAGCTTGAAATGGTAATTTTCCAGGACAGGTACAGGTCGATACCGGTAGTTGGGTACGTTGTCTTCCAATAGACCACATTGGAGCGTCCGTTGTCGATGAACAATGCGGGCCACGTTGTTGTAGCGCTCGGTGTAGGCAACGTTGGCCAAAACGGGATAGCATCCCATAATGTGCTCTATGTTTTCACCTGGCACCTGGCACATCCTACAAATGTCATCAACGTTTTGATGGATTGTCCTGGATGGCCATCATGTCGGCTTCTACCACTGAAGAGAGTTTACCACGCGTTAGCTACAGATTACACTCTGTCCAACTTCTATAAGACCATGTGATGATCTTACTGCTTTGTGTCAGTGTAAACAAACAACGCTTCAATTTATATTCTAGTGTATTTGTATTGGTAACTATCACACACTGCATGATTTTCATATGTGTGTGTGCAAGAGTTGCGCGTAAGCAAATGTTTATGTATTTTTCAAGTGTCAAGTTTCTATAAGACCAGTTACGTTTTCCGTTGTTTTTAGTTAGTTTGATTGATAAATCTAGAAAATGCCGAAAGGAAAAGTGCTCACAGTTAGAGAAAAAGGACAAATCGATGCATTTCACCAAGAAAATGTTGAAATTAGATAAATTGCTCGTCGGATTGAACGATCCCATCAAGTAGTTCTCAACTATTTGACGAATCCTCAAGGATGCGGTAAAAAGAAGAGAGCTTCACGTGAGTCAAAGCTCTCTGACCGGGATAAGTGGAAAATAATTATAACAGCTTCGAATACTTCAAAATAGCTTATGCAAATAAAGCAATCTTTTAATTTAAATGTTTCACGGGAGACAATTCGTCAAATTTTGGTAAAAAGTCCTTACATAAAGAGGGCTAAAAAGGTTAAAGCTCCTAATCTTACACCATCTCACATCGAAAGACGTCTGAGTTTTGCCAAAGATCACATGAATCAACATGTCATGACATGGTATGTCAGGACAAAGAACGTTTTCAAAAGAATACATTTTGTTATATACCATTTTGTTATAGGAAGTTCTTCCATTATTTTTTTTTACTTTTAACCCTGCTAGGTTATCTTCAATGACGAAAAAAAGTTCAATTAGGATGGTCTTGGTGGTTTCAACGGGTATTGGGGTGATTTATGAAAGAAGGAACGGTATTTTTCAACCAGGAATTTTGGTGGAGACTCGTGCATGGTTTGGGTGGGATTCTGTGCAACTGGAAAACTTGAGATAGCTTCACATCATTCAAGAATTACATACATGTTCTGCAATCCTCTGTCCTACCGTTTTTGCGTGGATATCGTCACAAAAAATTCACATTCCAGTAAAACAATGCTAATATTCATACCCGCAAGGAAACTAAGCAATGGATTAGGGATCAAAAACTCAATTTTTTGGACTGACTGGCTCGCTCTCAAGACTTGAATCCTGTTCTGAAGGAAGCGATGCACCACGATTGAAAAGCTCAAGGTCGCAATTTCGGAAAAATGGAAAAATATAGAGAAATCCGTTCAGTAAAATTTGGTAAATGGTATCCTAACACCAGGTTATTAGCTGACATGGCGAGGGTGCCAATTATTTACATGTAAATCAGCCGATCGGTTTAAATTTTTGATAATTGATAATACTTATGAATTTTGAAACGGTCTTATAGAAACTGGACAGTCGAAATTATCATATTTAAGCACATTAAATAAACAAACAACTCTTTCGAACGAAATTCACGTTAAATATACTTTATTCTAAACATTCTACAATGTATGAATGTATCTTGTTGAAATTCTAACTGTTTGTATTGCAACGAAACATAATCAGGGTGGTCTTATAGAAGTTGGACAGAGTGTAGATGCAGCCTTGTCGACGTGTGGCCGATCCAGTTGATGGCGGTGCGCACCATGCACTGCCTTCTGCTTCCAAGCTGCAATCTTCTCCTCCACTGTCTGCAGATTGCAGTTGGGCTGGTACTCCCCTTGTACCAAGTGCAGAGCGCTCTATCCTCTGTCAGCGACGCAGACAGCCCGGTATAGCGCGTTCTGTGAAGTACTCGCAGTTGTCGTACTTGAAATGTCGACGATTCTTAACTCCTTTTTTGCGTGGTAGTGATACTCTCTCCAGTGTCGATTGAGGATGGTGCATTCCGGCCTCTTTGAATGCTTCCCTCATCTTGCTCTTAAGGTCTTCTTCCAGGTCAATTTTGCTCCGCTTGACTACTCCAAAAATTGAAGGTCAGCCGGGGAACCGTGAATGCGTTGATCGCGAATACCGTATTCCTCGCGTTCAGGAAAGTCTTCAGGACATTGTTCACTCAACTCATGAACTTGTCTCTCAGCTCCGTCTTGATGTCGGAGTGGCGAATTCCGGTGAGCTGTCGGAATCCGAGATATTTGTAAGATTCGCTAGGAACCGTGTTCTGATAAATTCGTCGCTATAGACCTCGCAGCCTCCGGATTCGGTAAGTTGTTCTTTCAGCAGATGAACACAGCGGCACTTCTCGAGGCCGAACTCCATGCGGATGTCCTTGGTTATTTCTTCGACAACCTGGACCCTACCCTTACCATTAAACGCTGACGTGAACCAGCGTAGACCTTGAGATCGTCCATGTAGAATGTGTGGGTCACTTCTTCGTGAGCGCCGTCCCCATACCTTATTTTATAGCCATGATTCTATTGAGCATCCTACTGAGGAGGTTTAGTGCCAGACAAAACCAAAGCGGTCTGTTTTTTCTTTATATAGATTTGAAACTAATCTATTTTTTCTCAGCGCCTTATCACGAACGTCATTTCACGGTGAAAACGAAATGATTTGTATGCAAGGTTATATACATTCCGTTTCGTTTTTCGCCGTGAAGTGTTCGTTCGTGATCAGGCCCTCAATTTTTGGTAACAATAAAGTTCAAATTTCTGCTCAATACAATAAATTATTTCTGCGTAACGCTCGGATTTGTTATTTGATGAATTGTAGCTTCGTATACCGTTTTAGGTAAACTTTGTTCACCCCGTTCTTGGGTGCTGTATCGAAATCATATTTAAATCAAGAAGATCCACAGTATCTCACTTTATCTGCCAATTTTCTCAATGATTGAAACAACCAATTCGTACTTACTTTTCGCTGCAGCTCGGCTGAGGATCCGGAAATTCGTGACGTGGTGGTAACGCTGGAGCGCATCCCTCAGGACGTTTTGCAATCTTTGGACAACTCCAACGAGGACGATTGCGCGGAGTCCAATGCTGAGTCGAACGACAACGACGGAGAGGACGATGACCAGTCTACAAGCGATCGATCGGCGGGAAAACCACGGCTCAATGTCGGCATAACACTGCACCGCTGTCCGAAGTGTTTCAAGGTGTTCAAGACACGCAAATCGTTGAATCATCACATGATCTACCACCAGAGTCAGTTGCCGTTTTCGTGCGATGAATGCGGGGTGCAGTTCGCCCGCAATCGGCCGCTTCAGGTGCACAAAAAGCGCTACCACTCGGAAGATGCTCCCTACGTTGGTCAGCGATTCAGTTGCGATTACTGTCCGAGAATCTTTCTTCGCGATCGGGACAAGATCTTTCACCAGAGAACCGTACACATCATGGAGCGGAATGTGCTCCGCGATGAAGGCACACCGGAATTGAAAAAAGCAAAAATAAAAAGACGAATGGATTTCGTTTGTATCGTTTGTTGTCAGCGCTTCCTGACAGAGAAGACCTGCCAGCGTCACATTAATGATTTTCATCCCGCGGAAGCATTGCCCAAAAGTTCTACACCAGTGTCAACTGAGCTAGCAACTCCGAAAATGGACCCAGACATGGAACAACTCGAGGACCCTAAGCAGACCATTTCGCCACTTCCAGCGTCGACACCGCCACAGCCGCCACCACTATCGCTTTTTAATGCCGGCGTGAAACCGTACAGACTGTGTCGCTGCACAACGTGTGTGGCAATCTTCAAAGACCAAGACAACTGGACAGCCCACATCAGGACTCACTCGAATGTACGTCCGCATCACTGTGAGCCATGTCTACTGAAACGAAAAAGTCGTACGAACCGCAAAATAACCTCAGTTGGCTTCAAGTGCCAGTACTGTCCGAAGGTATTCAACAAAGCGAGTTCTTTGCGTGTGCATCAACGGCTGCACACCTCGGAACTGCGTTTCCCCTGCGATGAGTGCGGCATGATGTACGATCGCTACCGATTGCTGCAGGCCCACAAGGAACGCTACCACTCCGAGGACGCGATGCAGACTCCTCTGGAAACCTTCCGTTGTGTGTACTGTCCGAGGACCTTCATGCGGCAGCGTGACTGCAACTATCACCAGGAATCGGTGCATGCGATGTGATGCAGTGGCGTCACTATTTTCCCTCGGAACATTTGATGGTGAAGTATTTTAAGTATTATAGTGAATACATAAAGCAACACAACAGAAAATTTTTATTATTATGCAGACTATTTTAAATGCTTTTTTTTAGTTTTCTTTTTCAATATATAGACTATGTTATGATTTGTGATAAGGAGAATTTCATGGTACCAGACGACACATTTATATCATCCTTCCTTCAGAGAAACTATTCTGTACTCTCCCTCAAAATTCCTGCTTAATACTTAATAAAATTAAGTAAGATCTGATGATGTAAAGTGCAAATTGTTGTACTTCTGTGACTCTTATGACTTTGTTTCCGAACTCCTGATGAAATGGTTTCACCTTCTCCTGATTATAGATGTGGTGTTAGTGCTCCCGTGGCCGAGTGGTTAGCGTCAAACCTAACATGCCGGGGGTTCGGGTTCGATTCCCGTTCTGGTCGGGGAAGTTTTTCTTCAAAGAAATTTCCTCTGACTTGCACTGTGGTCACGCATATTCTAGAGCTTTCCACTCAGAATGCATTCAAGGTGTGTTATTTGGCATAGAAATCTCAACTAAGTACTAATGAAAATGACGCAAGTAATACTACGTTGAGACGGCGGAGTTCCTCTAGGAATGTTAGTGCCATATAAGAAGAAGAAGAAGAAGATGTGGTATTTCTATATCATGCTGAAGAATTACAGTAAACATTCGCTAACTGGGCGAAAAGGGAAGACCAGTCATCGGCATTCGCGTTTTAACTGATCCGGCAGGTAAAACGTCAAATAAAATCGAGGGAAACTTCAATGAATTGTTTGATTCGCGTTGATCATGAAATTGGATAAACCAAAGCTTTCCAATGGAAGTTTCGCATTGAGTGCAACAACAGGTATGACATATAATTTGAGGAAATTATTTTTCTGTAATTTAATCAATGTTTTTGTCATGCGAATATAATGTCAATTTTCATAACATTTCAAATTACATTCGAATGCCCCTCATAGCAAATCTTCCATTAGAATATGGCGTCGATTGTTTACGAAATTCTGCTTTTTAACTGGTTCAAGGACCAGTTAACGTTCGCCCAGTAAAAAAGCAGACAAGTTAAACCAGGACCTGTTAGCGAAAGATTACTGTACAATTGCCAATAAATTTATATTAAAGTTTGTTCATTTACTCTAAGATAAGCCAAAGAGCGGTGATGTGGTCTACTCATTATATGCGAATGAAAATTATATTTTTACGTTCTTGGTGCCTGTCCATTGCTTTGCTGATAATTGAATTCAATTCCATCACAGCGAATGTTCTGAACATCGAGAATGATTAGAGGTGAATGAACTGTAAAGTTCAAAGCCTCTTGAAAACAAAGACGCAAGCAAGCAAGAAAGATCCTTCTCCATGTTCGACTAATATATTGGTGCGATGAAATGTATCTAGGAATTGTTCATCTCTAATTTGTTCAAACTGTTCATAGACCAGGTAGACAATCTCCGAAAAAATATGGGGTATGTGGTTTATGAAAATGTCCACGCTTGCCCACGTAGAGGGGGCAGGGGGTATAGACTTTGTCCACGTGGACACGAATAATAAATACTTTTACAAATATAATCACCGATACATTCTAAATTAAATAAAAACTGTTCCACGTTCAAGACTTTTAAAACATTCCGCCAAACCTGAGTATTCCGTATTTATCAATTGAGCTGCTGAGCGGATTGAGCTGCCTGAGAGTGCACCATATAGTTTTACTAATACCATTCTTCTTCATTGAAATACATATTCTGAAAATAACTCACGTAAACTGTGAATGACCGAACTATTTCCTACGATCCTATGACTTTGATAGATGGGGGTTATGCTCAAACGTTCATAGCCCAAAACTATAAAAATTAAACGATTCCATTATGGTTGAGTTTTCTTGCTATTACGCCTATTGCCTTTTTCATCAAATATGATTTTATATAGATTTTGTTCTATCTCGAGAACAGTTGGTCTTAGGATAATAATGTTTGTATAGTTTTTCGTGTAAAATCAATTTTTTGTATTTCTTTTTTCGAAAAGTTGCAATTTTTCGAGGTAATCTTCTGCCAAAATTATGTGATAAGCTTGTTTATTTCTATCAACAAAATGAATCTCTTTCCCGCAAAATTTTCTCATCTTTCAAATGAATGCAATTAAATCGTTCTAAGTAGCGTACTTTTTTTTTGTTTTTTCCCAAAATATATATTTTATTAGGGCACATGTGGCGTTAGCCTGACGGGGCCGGGAGTCCAATATTCTGACAATTTTTGTCTTACAACTATGTTAGTAATATGTAACCGATTACTCGCGGTTGGCTCGAGGTTAGTATTACAAGTGTTCTCAAAATTGATATGTTGCAGTCTTCGATGCTCTGTACGTGTGCCCGACACGGGATACTTCCTATTGGGATGCAGCTGACCATTAATCAGCAACGCCCCCCTAGTCTGTACCCCATATCTAGCGTGGTGCGTCTTTCTCGACTCGAGGAATCCAGGATAGAATGGCGGCGCAATCATCAGCTCGTGTAGAGTTGTCATGAGCGGTACAATCTTTGGCTCTTGTTGAATAATCAGTGGACTTCACAACCTTCGGCCCGTGCATCTGTAAAGAGTGTGTGTATGTATTGCCGCGACTAAGTAAAAGTTTATCGATCGGATAGGAGGGATATGAAACGGGGACACAACGAAGGAAACATCATTAAACGTTGACATCGGCGTTTCTGAGGAACAGGTATAGATGAAGCAGAAGATCAGGATCCCGGCTACCTAAGATATCCCGGACGGGGATATCCGATTGTCTGCCTTGTGCTCTCAGTGCTCTAGAGAGCTGAGAGCGAGCAGCATGGAACCGGATACACGACCAGACAACATGCTCGATGTCGTGGTAGCCATCGCCACAATCACAAAGATTGTTTGCTGCGAGCCCAATGCGATAGAGATGCGCGTTTAGGTTGTAGTGATTGGACATAAGCCGAGATATCACGCGAATGAAATCACGACCTACATTCAATCCCTTGAACCATGCACTCGTCGAGACCTTAGGGATAATCGTGTGTAACCAACGACCGAACTCATCACCACTCCACATGCGCTGCCAACTTACGAGCGTATACTGACGAGGAATGTGGAAAAATTCATTATAAGCAATTTGCCTTTCAAAAAGTGTGCCTTCTGAAGCGCCCACCTTAGCTAGCGAGTCCGCTTTCTCATTCCCCGGAATCGAGCAATGAGAGGGAACCCATGCTAAGGTAATCTTGAATAATTTTTCGACCAAAACACTCAATAGTTGTCTTATTCTTGTTAGGAAATAAGATGAGCGTTTATCAACCTTCATTGAGCGGATTGCCTCTATTGAGTTGTGACTGTCTGAAAAAATAAAATAGTGGTCGATGGGCAATGTTTCAATGATCCTTAATGCGTAATATAAGGATCTTTGAATTTGAAAGAGGCACTGGAATTTTCATTGAAGATGCCGAAGCCATTGGTCCCGTTTATGAATGAACCGTCAGTAAAGAACATTTTATCAGATCCAACTTTCCCATATTCTGCCGAAAATATCGGCGGAATAGAATCGGAGCGTAGGTGATCTGGGATTCCATGGGTTTTTTGTCGCATGGACAGATAAAAAATGACAGAGGAATTGCAGAAGTAAGGGAAGCAAACTTGGTTGGAGATGCCTGGTGAAGGGTGCACGTTGTGGGTAAGGTACTCATGGTATAAAGACATAAAACTTGACTGAGGAGTCAGTTGGAGTAGATTTTCGAAGTTATCAATCACCAATGGATTCATGATCTTGCAACGGATGAGAAATCTGTAGGATAATTCTGTGAACCGAAGAGTAAGCGGGGGTACTCCTGCCAAAAGACTCTTCGTATGTGTCGAATGCAAACACCCCATGGCTATACGCAAGCAACGATATTGTATTCTCTCCAGCTTGAGAATATGAATCCTGGTAGCTGATCGGAAGCAAAAACTGCCATATTCTAACACTGATAATATCGTTGTTTTGTACAACTGAATGAGGTCTCCTGGATGGGCGTACTTTTTAATTTGGGTTAATTTAAGTCAAAAAAAAAAGTCGCAAGAAATGTTCAATAATTCTTTCATAGTTGAGATTTGAGCTTAATTTCATAGTTGGGAATGAATGAATCGTAAGTTGTCTGATGTCACTTTTCCCCGCGAGCACTTTGAAAATCATCTAGACACTCAAAGCAGAATGTTCGATAAAGACCCTTAGAAAATTCTCCGAGCAATGGCGGAAAACGGTTTCGTATTGCGCTACCGACTAAAGGTAAATCGGAAATACGGAGTGAATATGAATCGGCATTTGAAGTGATCGATCATATTCCGGAGGGGGGCAAAGAACTGCACTCAACAAAAAAAAATGGAGGAGCGGAATGCGACACCGTAAATTTTGGGTGATTTTTGGAACGCTGTAACTCTGTCATGAACCAATACATTAATCAAAGCAATGACTGGATATTGTATAGAACATATTCATACTTTCACAACTGCCCATCGATGTGCTCTGCGATCGTTATATCATGAAATATTCATAATCCAAAGGGAAAGGATAATTTTTCATTCGATCAAGAATATCTCTGTAGTAAAATGTTCGAATTAATCAGATTATTTGCATTATTACTGGCGAAGATGTTCATGGATTTCCAGATGGAATAAGCTCTCTTCTGAAATAAAGCTGTGAACGTAAATTAACTTTCTTGTATCAAATATGTAGGGCCTGATTACGAACGTCACTTCACGGTGAAAACGAAATAAAGTGCAATTTGTATTTTATGTGATATCAACACATTTTTTTTGCAAATGTTTAAAACACGGGTACTAAAATTGTATTTAAAGATGATTTTAAATTCATTTATTTTTATTCGATTGGCGTTTGCAATCATAATTAGTAAACTCAAGATTAATCTTTGAAGTTGTGAAGTTTATATTTAGATGCGGATTGTTCTCCACCTGCTCAACTGTACATTGCATGTTTCCGTGTTGGCAAACCAGATAACCTTTATATCTTCGCTGATGATGACGAAAAATATTGTATACTCACAAGTATTTCAAAATCAAACTCATATGAAACATGTGCTTTGTACTTTGTACCTAAGATAAGATCAGACAATAGGATTCCAATTCTGTAAGATAAGGCTGATTTAGACGATGCCAGTCAGCGCTCTAGTTGAAGTATCCAGTGAATAGAGAACAGACACTCTGTTCAAGTTAGAGGCCAATTACTTGTTCGATACTGGTAAAAGTAACTTGAACAGAGTGTCTGTTCTCTGTTCACTGGATACTTCAACTAGAGCGCTGACTGGCATCGTCTAAATCAGCCTATACGGACCAAACTTCTGTCAGTCGTTCTGATTTCTGATTGGCTGATTTCGATAAATTTTGTAAACAAAGCCGATTTTTTCAGTGTTGTCAATAAAAATAAATAGCGTTGGATTTGTATTGAATTTAGAAATAATGAATTTAATGAATATTACGATATTTAGTTTGAAGGAAATGTGAAGGAATTATATGCAAGTTTATGTACGTGTTTTTCACAACGGAGTAAAATGAACGGCAAAACACTCATTTGTCAATTTAGCTCCGTTAGGTCCCTAATACGATTTCATCTTTCGGAATATAATTTCCATTGCTAAGAAGACGTGGAAAGTCTCATCATTCACTATGCAGATGGCAGAGTTGTTAGCTCTAGCTCGTAAATATGAAAAAAGAGATGGTTGATACCATCCAAGTTGTGTTTTGCTGACTTCCAATTATTACACTGCTGACATGTTCTTTCCCGCTGACTTCTTTTGATGATGTAAAGAGCTACGAAATTCGTTCTGTTCTGTCGAGGAAAGTTCTCGCTTCATCGACGGTGTACTCATAGTCGAATTCAATATTCATGTCATCCACATTATCACTAAAATTAGATGAAGCTGAAATTTGATATGATGTCGATGCTGCTTCACTGTCTATCAATTTCTGGGCTGAACATTCTTCTTGCCGCTTTGATAGCAATTCCATCAATCCAACAAGATGTTCTCGTGTAACGGCTGTATGCGAAGCATTCGGTACTACGGTCATGTCTTGCGAAAGAGTCACGATTTTCAAGTTGTTTCTGGTTTACAATGGAGTTGGGCAAACGCAGTCAGCTACGAGGATCGTTCAAAGAATAAGTTTCAGTGCCTCAGAAATCGCGGCAAAAAAAAGTGAGGACAAAAAACAAGGTGATTATCGTAATCTACGTTTTATTTTTAATTTTTCTACGTAATCACCGTAACGTTCGAGGTATTTTTCATAGGGTGGCACGAGCTTTTCTATTCCGAGCGCGAAGTGCATAGCGTCTAACTTTTTGAAGTACGATGTAACTGCGGCACGAATTTCTTCAGTGTTATCGAATCGTTGACCGCCGAACGCCGAATGAAAATCGACTATTCAGTGATGAATATGTGTTCTATGTGAAGGAAACATCTTTTTTCCAGGTGTTTGATAGAATCATGAACTGAAATTGTGTTTCGAATTGATTAAAAATTTATCGATTTCCCTCATCTATCTCTATATATGTATATATATAAATTTTCTGTTCGTTTGTGTGCGCGTTAAAAACTCGAAAAGTACGGAACCGATTGAGCTCAAACTATGATACAATATACAAAACAACCTAACACAAATGGGATTGTTTTTATAACATAAAAAAAATTCAACTCAACCATGCAACCACAATGGCCACATCAAAGCGTGGCAGGGCACAGCTAGTATATACATATATATATATATATATATATATATATATATACAGGGTGGGCCATTTAAAGTGGAAGGATTTGTTTTTGCAATAGCAAAGTAAAATAAAAAAAAGTAAAGCAAAGTGGAATTTTAAAAATTTTTGTTTGAAATTCATTTATTTTGGTCCAAGGAGATTTGTTCTAACTACTTTTTGATTATGATATCTCGTAAATGAGCGCCTCTGGCTTGACCGCAAAATGTGCCCTTTTTTCGGCATTTTCCATCACTTTGCCCAATGTTTCGGCCGATATGACAGCAATTTCTTGTCGGATATTGTCTTTCAGCGCAGCCAGGGTCCTTGGTTTACCAGTGTATACCTTGGATTTTAAATATCCCCATAAAAAAAAAGTCAGGAGGCGTCAAATCAGGTGATCTTGGTGGCCAGTCATAATCGGCGTTTTTCGATATTAATCTTCCGGGGAACATTTCGCGCAATAATTTGGTCGTGGCAGCCGCTGTATGGCATGTAGCGCCGTCCTGTTGGAACCAGTAATTGTCCAATTCATTTTCACGAACAAATGGCAATAAAAAGATGCCTAACTCTTGCGAACGATGGCGACCTGATGTCGATGGAGTCTCTGCAACACTGGCTCGAACGGCATCAATATTCTCGTCGAAACGTCTTGGTCGTTGTCTGGACAGATGACTGGCATTACCAACACTACCAGACGATATAAATTTGGCATATAATCGACGTATAGTGTTGTCTCCAGGCGATGTTTCAACTTTATTTTTATTTTTTCACGCACGTTTAGTTAACACAATTGAGAAGTTATTTTGAATGTACAGCTGAACAATTTCAGCGCGTTGTTGAGGTGTGTATTGTTCCATGGTTAAAATTGTACTGAAATGACGCTTCCAACGCGGTATGACATTTGTTAATCTGACATCTCTGTCAAAAGTTATGGGGTTGCCAGATGCTTCCACTTTAAATGGCCCACCCTGTATATATAATTTGCAAAACATGAAATACGAAATTTTGCTCGGTGTGATAGTGACAGTAATTGATTGTATGTATATCGGATTTGGCATCCTTAATGAAAGACGTAGTCCTACGAAAAAAAAACTCAGTTTATTCCTCAGCTCGCAACTTCAGTCAATCATCTTTCTTTTCCTCCCTTGGTTCATCATCTCCAACATGTTACGGTTCAGTTCGTCCAATTCCAAGCGTTTTCCTATGATAGAAACATCTTCCTGGTGCACCTGCAACAAATGCTTGGCGCATTCAAATTTGAAAACGAACGTCGTGTCGCAGTGCCAACACTTCCAGCAGCTGTCGGCCTCCAGTGAATCGTCCGATTCTATCGAATCGTTCGATGGTTCAATGCACGTGGGGATATTCGCGTCGTCCTCCTCTAGGAAATCAAGTTCAAGTTCGACCGAAGCTTCCCTTTCCCTGTTTGGATGTGGTCGATCGAGGTTCTCCAATGGATCTACCGCTTCTAGTTCATCACCATCTGGAATGTCGATAGTGATTTCGTCCTTCACCTCTTGGGTTGAGTCGTCTCCCATTTTAGTGGGCAGTATCCTCCGAACAAGTAACGTTGAATTGGGTATGTAAGTCTCGGGTTCCCACGAAGGTGAATGATTATGACTAGACAACTCCTCAGCAGTGCTTGTGTTTTTTTCTTGACTAGCAACAAGCATGCGATTATTGCTGCAAATCTGCTGCCGATAGAGGTGAAAATTTCTAATAGTCTTGGCGCAATTTTTACAAATATAAATAAACTTTTTCGGCTTCGGTATAATCAAAATCCCGGTGCAGATATATATTTTGTCCAACAGTTCGTCCCGAACAACCATCGTCCCCGAGCAGAGTGGTTCAAGGTTCTCAGTGGTAAAACACAACCGACAACAATCTGACTGTTCCACGGGGATCGACACTGATGCCGGCTGGGGGCCAACGTCTTCCGTTTGCGTATGTTGAGAGCTTTTGTAAAGATAATTCCGGCCGAGGTTCACTGTCTTCCTTCGAATTGCGATTCCTCTCCCAGCCTTGAGAAACTTCTAAAATTACACGTTGGAATGAAGTATATCGAACAAGATGTGTATAAAACATGAAAATAGATATGACGATTTTCGCGCCAACTCGACCGGATGTTGGCATGACCCTCTCAGAACTTAATGGAACTTTCTGGGCGTGAATATCTTACCTAATTAAGCAATTTGGTATACTTGAATTTCCGAAAATTTATCTAGACTATCATGGAAAGGGCTAAATATTTTTGATCATTTTTTTATAATTTTTTTTACACGAAAATGGTAAGTCCTACAAAAAAGTGGTCTAGGGAAGAGTTATAGGAAAATAATTGAATTTTCAGAAAAAAATACCGGAAGAATATTTTTTGTTAAATCCTACACTGAAAACAATTAGTTTCTAAAACTTAAAGTCGATTATCTCAAAATGTTCAAATGTAACAAAAACTTCTTCAAGTTTTTCTCTCGAAAATTTTCTATTTTTATGACAAATTTATGACAGGTAGAAATGGATTTATGGTGGCTCTTGGATGCTGAAGTTTTCAGTTTTCAGCTTGTTTTTGTAGCCAAATACAATATGTTTCAATTCAAAGAGCATCGATAGCTCTCAAACAATAGCCATCTGCCAAAAATCTCTTGATTGGTCGGTCAGGTATCGAATAGTTGTTGTAAATTTAGTTATCTGTTAAGAGTCACTGTAGATATGATAATAATAAATTGATTGTATAGATACCTAAAGGATGAATAAAATAACTCTGCAGTTGTTTGAAAATTACCAGTCGTGACCGGCAGCAAAAGTAAAGTGATGGAGAAGAAATAGCATTATTGTGTTACTGCGTACTCATTGCAATCAATTCTGCGCTTCATTTGTAACCCTTGCATCCTGGAAAACACGACTTGACTCATGTTGCTAAATAATGTCACACTTTTCTTTGTTCATTTCTAATGATTACGCAGAAACAAAATAATGCTTTTTTTCCCGCTACTTTACATTTGCTGCCGGTCACGACTGGTAATTTTCAAATAACTGCAGAGTCATTCTATTCATTCTTTAGAATCCATTCTATACAATCCATTTATTATTATCATATCAACAGTGACTCTTATTAGATACCTAAATCTACAACTAGACCGACCGATCAAGAGATTTTTGGCAGACGGCTATTGTTTGAGAGCTGTCGTTGCTCTCTGAATTGAAAC
The DNA here is from genome assembly GCF_029784135.1 of Toxorhynchites rutilus septentrionalis. Taxonomy (NCBI): domain Eukaryota; kingdom Metazoa; phylum Arthropoda; class Insecta; order Diptera; family Culicidae; genus Toxorhynchites; species Toxorhynchites rutilus. The sequence goes on along the minus strand of NC_073744.1, from coordinate 15,597,264 downwards.
ATATTGTATTTGACTACAAAAACAAGCTGAAAACTTTAGCATCCAAGGGTCACCATAAATCCATTTCTACCTGTTATAATTTTTTCTATAGCTGTACACAAAAAAATTAAAATTTTTGAGAAAAAAACTTGAAAAAGTTTTTGTTAGAAAAACTTTTTTTCCTCAGATATGCACAAGTTGCGTTGTATGGAAGAGTTGTAGGGTACATATTTATCTACCATTTCATCAAAATTTGAGATGATCATTCTGAGAAAACCGACTTTTAGTTTTTGAAATCGATTTTATTCAGCGTATGATTTCAAAAAATATTTTTTTAGTATTTTTTTTTCAGAAAATTCAATTATTTTCCTAAAATCTTCCATGGATCACTTTTTTTTAGGAGTTACCATTTTCGAGTAAAAAAATGATCTAAAATATTTAGCCCTTTCCATATGCTAGTCTAGATAAATTTTCGGAACACCAAGTATATCAAGTTGCTTAATTAGGTAAGGTCTTCATGCCCAGAAAATTCTATTAAGTTCTGAGAGGGTCATGCCAATCCGATAGATGAATTGGCGCGGAATCCCTCATATATATTACCTCAACGTGTCCATCGACCGCTTGAGGCAAAGTAGGAAGCGAACCAGGTTTCAAACCTCGCTTCTTATTCTCCATTTGTCGGTAGCATTCCGGTTCGAAGTGCTGACTACATATCCCCCAATTGCGAACCCCTAATGGTCCTTTCAGAGCGTACTGTTTCGCCAAGTAATGATTTGCAGAAAACTTGACCCATGCTTCGCATCTGGAGCGGTTCGAAAAATCGTAGTTATTCAACTTGACGTTCACATCGATTTGTAGTAAAACTTACTGTACTGTTTCCAACGGAAATCGATGAGTCGTGATGCCCCTGAAACTACGAGTTCTTTCCTCGCATCCATCCACAACGCAGCGTATCATTTTCTGGCCCACGGCGACCGAGATCTCGGGTGTTTTCTATCAACATTCAATATTTAGTTCCCGAAACATCATTTTTCGCACTACTCACCTCAGAATGCTCCTCACAATTGTCATGTCCAACCGTTGGCATTGATTTTTGAACCGCTTCCGGCACACCAATCTGTTGTAGGCAGTCGGCAGGTTTGCTGAGATCACTAAAAAATGTAAGAAATGTACCGTCACAATTATCAAAACAGCATGTACAGGGCGCAAGTTTGTTTCGCAATTTGGTTGGTTGGTTGGAATAGAGATGTCAGACCTCTGGTGATTTGGGTGGGATAAACAAAAACAAAACACATGCACATTGTGGTTCAGCGAGTCGGATTCGAGAAACTCACTTCATGTTAGGAACAAATGAACAATCGTATTTAGCTGCTGATGCTTTCAGCACGTTTACATGATCGAATCAATACCTGTCAGGTTTTTGGCAATCATTAAAAACGGTGGGAACAGCGTCATCGGTCAAATATAGTTTGTTTCCGCGATAATAGTAGGAGCTGCGAGTGAAATGTTTTGAGCAAACTCTCACTGATTTAAAGTTTATGGAGTCGATATTGATGGAAACATTTTCAGCATTCGATATGGCCTCTAGCCAACGATTCCGTAGGGCAGCATGCTTCGGGAAGCGATGTTTGGATACCCATCCAGGAGCTATGTTTGGTTTGCAATTGAAATCACTACTGCAGGATCGCACGAAGCACTTCATTTTATCAATACGATGATAATTCACTCGGATAGGGAACTATCGTAGTGAAATCGGACAAATTGAGTGCAAACTGAAGAAATAATCTAATAGCGACTTTGTTTTTGTTTAGTTCGAACCTAACAACTGTCATAACGTTTTTTATACATTCAGTTCCCAACGTATTTAGACAATGACCAGGTATGCTAGAAGCGTCCTTTCGTTAGTGGTAGTAAAGCCGGATTTAGCGTAAGAACACACTGGACGGCTTCCCCGCGCGGATTTTGCAATGACAGACCGCCGCGGGGCCTCGATAATGGAATGTGAATGAGATAAAACACACAAGGCGGAGCGGGTACGGCCGGTTCTAAAGTCACTGTTGTAAGGTTCCTCATTCTCTGCGGTGGCTCGATGGAGATGATGCGCCGCAACGGTTTTGTGATAGTATTAGTGTTTATGCGGTGCACATGAAGTAAGGTAATAGTTAATGTACTATCGGTGAGCCAATACGGGAAAATCACTCTGCGGTCATGTAGCTGCGGATTCTCGAATACTACCCAAATTATCGAGAAATGCAATATTTCAGACGTGTGCGATCAACTTCTTTCTCCCTCTCGCTCAGGTAAACATTCCTCTTCCGTTTTCCACCATTCTGTCTTTATATACCTCCCCTCTAATCCGCTTACTGTCCAAACAGTTGTACCTTGTACCATAGACTCGTCTTGCATCCGTCTATAAAAATATGATAATGGCCGCTAGTGAAGCCGTCGAAAGCCGCTGAATGTGTTTTTCATCGAGCTCATGCTGCGACTTGTCATTGCGAGAATCGCGCGGGAGAGCCGTTTAGTGTGTTTCCACGCTTAGACGTTGTCGGTTACTCAGTTGCTAGTAAACGTCAAACGATCCGAAGAATTACGAACGCACCCATACCACGAAATTTGAAATTTGATTTGCATGTATTGGGCTAAAGTACGTAGAATAGGGTGCTTGCAGCGTGCATATGTATTAGTGATCTGTTGGGCAGGCAAAAGAGTTCGCTGCAAAGGATTTATATGGATCGACAAGATTGAGCTTTGTTTAAATAATTATTTTAGCGAAAAAGTTATAGATATTACGCGCTACACTATATAATTAACATGCGAATATATTTCTCTTTACATAAAAATATTTACTGTTAGCATTAAAGCCATATAAACAGTAAAAATTAAAAATTTCTATTATGGCTATGATCCATATCAATGGAAGCAGATTGTTATTCAAAAAGTTTCACAGAAACAATGCAAATTGCACATTGCGATTGTATAGCCGGAATAGATGAAGTGTGCTCCCATTTAAGCTTTGTGCTTTTTGCCCTGCTGGTCTCGTGATGAAGTAAACTATAATTAATATTCGTTTGCAGATATCCTTAATCGATGGTTAGTTTCGCCAAAAAAGCAGGTGATTATGTTGAAATTAAGAATTCATTCAGAATATTCAGCCAGAAAGATCAACCAACCCTCAGATATGATTTCCGGGTACCTGAATGCTTTGCGGAGAAGCGAAATATGGTTATAAGAAAATTGATCGGAAGCGGAAGAAAATTCATCAATTCTCGCGAAACTTTTGAAAAGGTCCTATGTAACAAATGTAAACAAATCGAGTTAATGGATGCACGCTATTAGTTTTCAATCATTGAATGCATTACAAAAACAATTGTTCACGTATCTATCTTCATCTTTTTATCGCTGATACAAAAAATATCCAATGTACAGAATCGGATTTGAAGCGCCCGGCTGTTACTTCGGACGCCTCTTTCCTCCGACGCCCGAAACGTCCGAAGTAACAAAGCAGTCAAAACAATACGAAGTCGTACTTCGGTCGTTTTGAGTTTTTGTTTCTTACAGCTGTTGTTACCGATTTCAATGCAATTCGACGAGTGATAACAATAATAATTCGCCTTTAGAATGAAATGCTGTTATTTGGATTGTTGCTTAGAAGTTAGTTTAAATTTTTTGTCGTGCAACGTAATATGTCCAATGTGCAAATGCGGGCAGACAAAACGTCCAATGTAACATTTTTCGCTCCTAGTCTTCAACTTTAATCTCAAATCACGGAACAACAGTTACGATTGGTTTTTCAGAGTTATTCTTGACTGCTAGTGGTGAAAGTAGCGATAAAGATCGGAAGCTTTTAAGACAATTCGCGGAATAATGTTTGGGTCTTCAACTTCGTTTTTCTCGAGTTGACGAAAATGTTACATTGGACCTTGTCAAAAGTTATGCGAGAATTCTCTAATTCATGAAAAATACAAGGAAGTATTCAAACGTGAGCTCGAGCCACAGTGTCTTTAATCTAGGTCCGAACATGCTGATAATCATTTCCTGTTATTTGTCCGATTCAAATATAGTGGGAAAGTCGCTCAATGAACATCGCGAAATAGGTGCTAGTAAGTTAAGCAATATGCGTCACACAAAAGCTCTTGGTCGGTAAATAGTTCGCCTAACTGTTTCACAAAGTTCATGTTAGTTCTATGAAATATTTCGCGCTAATAGAAAGATCGCAACTATATTTAAATCGTCTACAAGATCGTCGATTGATAATGAATCCGCTTCTGCTGCATAGAAACTATGAATGTAAACAAATGATAGCAAGAGCCCTATAAAAGGTAAGGGATATAACACACAAGTTAGTAATAAAAAATCCTCAATTTGTTCGAAGTTCTGAAGTTTTTCCATTATTTCTCGATTTCAAAAATTCTAAACATCATAAAAAGTGACAAAATCGCAGGTCGAGCCGACGGTAAACACGATAGTGTACTGCGTTTTCACTGCAAGTAACGTTTTATGTGATTTTTTATAGATTTCATACTGAACAGTTTATGTTAACTTTAGCAAAATGTTGAAGTACCACGTCCCGCGATGCCGGAACAGAATAATTTCGAATGAGATAAACTAAGATGTTTTAGGCTATCCCATTCATTCGCTCCTTGGATCGGGAACGGGAACGACACTGCTCCGATATAAGTGCGCTACACATACAACGTCCCGTCACCGTGAGGTCAACGTAAAGGAATCAAATGTCAAATATTCTCCCATGGCAATCGTATGGTAGCATTCACATTCACCATCGCCGGCCACTTTGACGTCGGCAAAATAAGTCCAAGAGAATAGTTGACGGGACGGTGACGGTGATGCTGTATGTGTAGCGCACTATAACCTCTCAACACATTTGTTTATCGATTTTGCATTATTTTTATAGTACAGATACGATAATTTCACTGTTTGAAATTTTAAAATAATTAAGTGAACTGCATCATTTCGAAACATATTTTGAGACAGTTGTGTTATAATTTAAAATGTGTTTGAATTTATATAGATTCGATCGATGGTTTATTATTTTTGCTTTTATCTGTGCCTACCACTACTTGAACAAAGCAGGGAGTAGACTTCCTTCATATTCTACGTACTTTGATATACATTATACTCAATAGAAAAACATTTCTAGAGCGATAAAATAAGAGAACCAATCAGGAAAATGTAAATATACAGAACGAGGGATATTCGTTCCTGGAGTAGCATAGGAAAACAATCTATCGCCCGCTTTGCTTGCAAATTGCTGATTGGCCTTATTGAATCATTGCTTTTGATTCAAATCAAAAACTTATCTCTTACCGCTTGTGTTTGACAACAGGTGCATCGGAATTCCTGATTGAAGATTTTGTTGCCTCAGTGACTAAGGCAGATATGCCATTTTTCTGCTTCGTTGAAACGACATGGTTGAGATTGTTACTGGGCTGCGAGTGATATGTAGAGCTTGATACAGCCGTAGAGGTTTTCATTTGCGAATGTATTTCTCGCACGGACTTAATGTTTTGAAGCTGACGAAAGTTATCATTTGCCTGGGAAATTCTCGGTACCGCATCAGGAAGTAAAATTCGAACGCCTTTCACAAGCTTATAATCGGACGGTAGGAAATGTAACGAACAAATTCGTGCATTTTCTCGTTTTATTTCATCAAAACTCGACGCAAAAGCAGCGATTGCATCACACCATTTTTGAAATTTTGTCTCGTCTTGTGGGAATCTGTAAAAAGAATACTTTATTGTGTGAAGAACCATGTTCCATAATTTTATTCTAATACCTATGTGCCGAAACACCTCCATGTGAAACCGAAATATGAAAATCGCTCATGCAATTAGAAATAAAGCAGCGCATTTTTCTTTGCTTCTATCTTTCTCCGTGATTTCAACGATTTCAAGCCTCACAAATGATATGTTGGTAAACAAATGATGCCATATTGATTTTGATTTTGGATACCAGGGTACGTATATGACAAGGTAGTCTGGACTGACAAATGCATCAGTAATAGTGAGGCTGCGACGTGTTATGGCGGGTTTACACTAGGGAGATCTATAGCTATAGATGGTTTTATTCACCTGAAAATAGGTGTAAACGGGTGAGAATAAATATGATACACTTATTCGAGGTATATATAACTTGAATAAATTCAACATATGTAAACGCTTGTGAATTTTTCACTGGTGAGAAATCACTAAAGTTGGATGCAGTTCTACTTCAGGTGAATAAATTCACCGAAAATATGAATATATTCATTATAGAAGTTCACGCTAGTGTAAACGATTGATGCGATTTCTATAATGTGCGATTCACATAGCACGTTACGGAGAAGAACGTCTACGTTCCATCAACGTCTCCACCAATTCACACATGCAGTCAATGCTTCCACCAGCACCGTCATGTCAAATGCCAAACGAATGATTTATTTAATTTTATTCATGGTGTCGCCACCTACAACAATATTAAATTGCAATGCCCTCTTTCAAATCAGCATGCCTAGAATCAGTTCTAAATTTTAAAAATTCAATTAGAATCATTGAATTCAATTATTTAAATGCTTAAATCCCGTAGTCCGACCCTTATGCAACAATAATAATAAAAAGAATAATTCTTTCAACTAGTCGCGAATGATTTTCACTCCGAAATTTGGAGCTAAGAGATATGTTGGCATAAAAAGTACAGTAAGTTACTTATAAAGCGATATGCTGAGGCACCACTCAGTGTCGCATTGGAGTCGGTTTTGACCAGTAATTGGACATTTGCGACTGGTGGCGACTTTCAATGTGGGGCCATAATTTGGGCCCCGAACTCAATGTTTACAAAAATGTCCAACTAGAGGTAAAAATGTCTAATTAAACGTGTTGCATCACAGATCTGTTCAATTAGCTTAATGTCGATATAGATGTAAATTACAGTACAACCAAATCAAAACAAAAGCCGAGACACAAAGTCCAGACAAAAACCAAACGAGCCGTCCGTCTCCGTCAATTATTCTTTTCTACAAACCCTGCCGGTCGTTTTCGTTGAACGTATGCTGACGGGTCGTTACGTTGCTGGTGTATGTGAATGTTTTCATGAGAATTGCATGGTAGAATCATTGACGTATCGTGACGTGACGGGACGTGAACGTGACGTGTATGTTGTATGTGAATCGCACTTAAATCTCATCATATTTCTTCACATGAATATATCCCTAGTCTAAACCCACCCTTAGTTTTGCAAGTATCATGGAGCGGTATAATAAATTTGTCTGAATAATTGAGGTTCGGCAATTCGGATTTCAGCTTCCTGAAGCGCTCTGTAGCTCTCCAAAACCTCCCACTGCAGTGCCTGAATTAAGCTATCAGAACCGGCCGAATCACTAGGTTTTGGATTAGATATGTTGACGGTGCTGCTCCCGATTTCCTTTGACGGAATATTCCTCCCGGAATAGTCTAGTTCCATCCCTCTATAAAACAGGACCGATTGCGTGCATGTTACGGATGTTTTTACTGGATTCAACTCTTGCTTGATGTCAATCAAGACCTTTCGGCGAGCCGTCCTGTTTTGATATCCCGAGGTATGAGAACCGTTGGCGTTTCTGACAGTAGGAACAGCTAAATATAAACTGTTTTGTGTACTAATTGTATAATCTGGATTAGTATGAATTCACCTGTTGGTATCCGTTTTCGTGGATATTGTACTTCCAAACCATCGGTATGCATGAAACAATCTGGACTGAAGTGAAGCGAGCAAATGGGAAATCGATGAAATGATAATTTGTGGGATATGTTTTCATAATTCGACTCGAGCCCGGGCATCGAAGACCGAATGTTCACGCATCCGGGTGCCACACATCGAGCCGTAGAGTTGTCTGAAAATGGAAATATTTTATAAATGTTTTTCGTCGCAGTCGAGCCGCCGTATAAAGACCAGTTTCAAAAGGCAGAACAGAAACAACACATCGTGGGTTATCCGTTATTTTAACTTTAATAGTTCACTAACTCCTCTATCTCACGTATTATTGAGATATTTTCAACAAAAAAAAAGTAGCAAAACGCGTAATATTCGCAAACTTGTTATGTAATTGTTAACCCCTTGCCGTTACGATTTTTTCATCATTTTTATAGTATAATTTAACAAAATTAACACGTTGTGCGATGCTAAAACGATCCATATTGTAAAATGGCAGACATTCAACTAACGATATGACGCTTTGGTTGACAGCTATGTCAAACGGTTGTCAGCGCAGGGCTGTATACTTTCGGAAGCCCGAAATGGAAAACCCTGTACAATCATCATATCTTTCCTATTTTTCTTTTTATCCAACATTTTGAAGATTTTGGGATCATCTACTGAATTTGAAAACCTTCTAGCTGCGATTTTATTTCCATCTACAGGAGAAAATGAAATGTTATGAAATTCCATAAAATTGTTGTGTTTCCGTTATTGTTTGCGCGTGATTGAATAGTTCAAGTTCAAGATATTCATTGCTATAAATGTAAACCTTCTACTTTGAATATTTACTTACTGAAGGTAAGAAAAAGGATATGTTAATTAAAATTTGAAAAGGACTATGCCATACGATAGCATACGAATATTTAGCGCAGAATCTAAACCGAAGTTGGACAGTACAATTGAAAAGGCCTGTAAAATCGAGGTCACTGAAATGTAAGCTCAGCTATGACATTATGATTTCTGTTGATTTAAATTATACTCTAATTTTAGTTTGGAACATACATACGTACATAAAATAAAGTATCGCTATCAAAAACAGTGAGTTGCCTTTCGATTACTGTCGCAACAGTGCTAATTTGATGAATCGGTATTGAACAGCTTCAATTCTGTTATTATGATGGCACAAACCTCCCATCAGGGAAGTTCCGCATTTTGATCGTGCTAGAGGAGCATGATTTGAAGGAATGTGTGGAACAGAAGGTGGAGGAAGTGGAGGCGTTGACTATCAAGGAGGAAGACAGCGCAGCCGTCAAGGAAGCAAATGAAAAGGAGGCGGAAAAGCGGAGAAAGAAAGACCGCCGGTGCAAGTCGTTACTTATTTCCCGGATTTGTGATAGCCATTTAGAGTACGTACAGGATCAGCATACACCAAAGGCTATGTGGTTGGCTCTGCACAAAGTGTTCGAACGAAAAACTATTGGGAGTCGATTACACACTGTTGACGCTGGGACCCAGGTTTGCGACGGTTGTTACTTGGTTGGAAACGATGCCAGATGTAGGCTGTTTGATGAGGAGATCAAGTATAAGGGAAAAGATCTCGGTTTGAGTGTCCCCAAGCGTGAGCCAGCTGCTTTTGTCGGAAATTCGTCAGGCACGAAAAATAAATGGAAGTGTTTCGTGTGCCAGAGGATTGGTCACGAAGCGGCAGTGTCCTGATCGCGAGAAGATCGACAAGAAGTAACCAAGTGCGAACGTAACGGAAAGTGGTGGATTGTGTTTTGCTGCTGGAACTGAACAGATTCTGGTGCTTCAGAACATATGAAAAACGGTGAAGTGGTATCGACAGGTTGATGACTCGTGGGTTCACCCAGCGATTTGAATACGATTGTACAGATACGTATGCTCCGGTGGCGTGACTGGATACAGTTCGTACAGTTCTTGCAGTTGTGAACCAGTAACGTTTGGAGATCCACCCGATGGACGTTAAAATAGCGTTTCTTAATAGGAGTCTTCGTGGAGAAATTTACATGACTTTGCCAGAGAGTTTGATTGGAGAACCGGACGTTGACTGTCGGCTGAATCGAGCGTTGTATGGCTTGAAGCAAGCATCTAGAGCCTGGAACGAGAGATTTCACAAGCTGGTGATTTCTGCGTAGCGAAAACGATCGTTGTCTATACATGCGATGAGAAGGTGACTTGAAGTTGTTTCTATTACTAAGCGTTGACAATATTCTCATTGTTGGCCGGAGTTTGATCGAAAATGTGCAGCAGAAGAAGCGTCTTGCAGCTACATTCGAGATGTCTGACATAGGGCTGGGGTGACATTGCGCATTTCGAAACGAGTGATTTTTGTTCATTTCGACCATTTTGACATGCCTTTGACCAGCTTTGTTTACGAACCCAAAAAATTTACATTTTTCTACGAGACAAATTTTGATCTAAATCTAGTACACCGAAAATATGAACTTGAAAAATATACATAATACTAAAACCATTTCGATTTGAGTTCGAATTCTCTCGAAACGAGTAATGCGCAATGCCACCCCTGGTCGGATGCTTTCTCGGAATGCGTATCGAGAGGGACGTTCAGAATCGAGTTTTGCGGATTACTCAGCGTGCGTATCTGGAGAGCCTTCTCCGTAGGTTTGGCATGGAAGATTGTAAGCCCATCGTAGCTAACAGGTGTTCAATAAAAAATGAGAATTTCTTCAGTGGTGTAGTAAAAAAAAAAAAAACATTTCAAGTAATTCAGTATTTTTATTAAAAACATAACGATTGTTCTTCAAAAAAAAAGTCAGTGAATGACAGCACTGAGGAAGCCGAGAAAATCCTCGATCGGACGGCACTGAGCCAAGCTGGTCGGGTTCCGTTCCTCGGGGAACGTACGGTATCTGTTTTCCCTCGAGGTACGCCAACGTCTTCTTGGCGTAATTGGAAGACGGCTTGTCCGGCCAGAAGACCATGGCTTTGGAATCCATTTGTCGGAGATTGCAATATACAGCATAACTTTCTTCTCTAACTTATGCTTGTATTTGTACTTCACCCCGGGGAGTGTGAACACCTTGTCGCTGGTATAGTACCGGTCATTGCCGGGAATGTGGAACTTTGACAGCGGAAAATAACTCTCGTCGTCCAGCACGAACGATGTCCCGTGATCATTCTTCGTCATTCGTGCCGGTGTGCCGGCCGGAGATTTCACGGTCGCTATTAGCTCGCCCGTGTACTCTGGGGACATAGTCTTCTTCTTACAGACGATGCCCTCCTGCTTGAGGGTTTTGTGGATGTAGGAATAGGAGCAGCGAAATTTTTGGCCGGCGTCACACAAACTCGTATCGTCCTTTTTTTCGAACTGCTTTTTCAGAGATTCCTCCTTCCTTCTACTGTAAACTATTTTCCTTGACCTTTACGCGTTTCGAAGAACCGTACAACGCGCTCGCGGAGTGCTCGTTTATTTCGACGCTATTTGTGTTCAAACTGACAGCACCCGAGCGAAAAGAAAGAAGCAACCCGTTTCTAGAAAGCCCAGAGAGCAATTCTCTCGGTGAGAAAAAAAATACGCTCTTTACTTTTTTCTACAGAAAGATATTGAAATCATTCTCATTTTTCATTAAACACCCGTTCATGATAATCGCAGGAGAATCACGCTAGACAGGTGATCATTCCGGTTATTATTCCACCAAGATAATGAATGTGAGATATCACAGCGGTCCCGTTCAAACGTCCACGGTTCGAATTTTTGAAATTCATTATAATATATGTAAATTTTTTGCATAGAATATAACTCTTACCGATCTACCTCTCTGCATACTGCCTAAAACTCTGAAGGATACTCACTGTATCCTCTACGCGCCGAAATCGCTTCCTGCTTGATTGACACCACATTGGAAATGGTGGGCACCGATGCCTGACTTTCTGTCTCGGCATCCCCTTCTTTTGGATTTTGCTGTGCTCCATCCTGCGTCGCATCCTCCTCGTCGTCATCCGGTATTTCATATTCCTCCACATCACTCGAGACATAAAAACCATCCCGTGACCTTTCGACAACTGCTTCCGTTTTCGCATCAACTTGTTGCTGCTGTTGACTCTCCCCGTCTTGCGTCGTACTCTCGTGGACCATTCTTTCCTTCTTAATCTTAAGCTTTATCTTCCCCTTGCCTTTGACCGTAGGCTTTGAAGGTCCCGGGCTTTGTGCATTACTCCCTTGCACTCGGTAGTTATGCGCATTGACCTGATGTCGTACGCGATCCTGATTGCGGATAAACTCCCGCGGGCACAGGGAACACTGGAAACGAGGGGTTTCCTTGCCCGACGTGCTGTGGTACAGTCTTTTGTGACTCACCAGAAGGATCCTCCGATCGAATTGGGCATTACATTCGTCGCACGGATGTCGGTAGCCTCCGACGTGGACCTTTATATGGGACAGGTAAGTGTTTCGATGAGTCGTTCGTTTTGGACAGTGGGGGCACTTGTAGAAGAATTCCTGGTCGGAGTGGTGCTGTTGATGGTGGGTCTCGAGCATCGGAACGGTAACGAAAACGAGCGAACAAAGTGCACAAGGATACTCCATATCTGGGTCGGGCTTGATGCGTTTTTTCGCTCCCGGTTTTGCAGGAACATTTTTCTTTGACAGCATACCGTGGAACACGGTGTGGTGGTAGCGGCGGGCTGACTTCCGGATGAAGATACGTGGACAGTAAGCACATTTGAAGCGACTCGCCAAACTTAGCGAGGATCCTCCGGTGTGATAGCGCTGTTTGTGCTTTAGGAGATCGGCCGGTTTATAGAAACCGGCATCGCATTGATCGCATTGATGTGGGAGCTTACCCAAATGATTGAGAACATGCAACTTGAGGGTATTTCTGTTGGTGAATACCTTGTCGCAATGTGAACAAACTAGCGAATCCGGAAGGGAAAGCAAAACTTGTTTCGTGAAATCCTCCTTGTCTGAGTGGTGGTGCCGTATGTGGAGTGCTCTAGCTGTCTTCGAAAGTAGCTTTCTCGGGCAATACCCACAAGCGAATGTTTCCTTATGTTCGATAGTCGCTCCATCCGCACCATGGGCGGCCTCCAGATGCCGCTCCATATCCTTTTTACGAACAAACCTTTCTTCACAGTGCACACATCCGTATGGCTGCTGTCCGGTGTGGTTCGCCATGTGATCACGCAGGGAAGTTTTGTGCTTGAACAGCTTGGAACAGACCGTACATTTAAATCGCACCGGAACCTCCGGATGCTTCAACGAGAAGTGTATTCTCATGGTTTTCATGGAGGGGAACTTCCTGTCGCACTTGGAACATGGGAAGTTACTCTTCCTGCCCTCCCAAACCGCTGGCAATTTCGCAGGGGACTCAATGCTGTGAACAATTTGTTCGTGCCGAACACGATCTTGATTACGCACAAAGTACCGTTCACAATGATCGCATTTATACCGCTCTAAAACTTTGTTCTTGGCGTTCTCTCCGTGCCATCGCTCCTTGTGCTTCGTGAGCTTAGTTTTCCGCTCGAAGCAGCTTCCGCAAACGTCACACTTGTGAGGCATCGTACCGTGATTTATCATAATGTGTGACCGAAAGGCTGTGCGATGACGGAACAGCTTACTGCAATCTGGACATTTGTACCTTTTCGCTACCTTTGTTTTTGATTTTTCGTTGGTTTCCTCGCTTTCCGTCTGATGATGCTTCTGGTTGTGCTCGTTGAAAGTGCCATTCGAATCGAACGATTCATTACACTGTTCACAGAACAACACCTGCTGTAATGAAAGATTGGCTTCTACCGGAACATCGGTGAGCTTGACGTCGTGGAAATGAGTAATATGCATATTGCGGGCTTGTTCCTGAAGAAAAATTCGCGGACAGAGTGAACAAGTGAACCGTTTGTCTGTGTAACTTGGCGAATCCTTGTCATGATAACGAGCCGTGTGTTTCTCGAGGCGGTTTTTCATAGTGAATTTAGCACCACACTCATCACAGGAGTATGGAAAATCCATCGTATGAAACCTGGTGTGCACACGTAGCGATCCCGTGTCCGAAAACTTTTTTGCACAAAATCGGCAAGAATAAATTTGTGATTCCTGTGGATGGTCCTTACGGATGTGTGTCTGAAATAAAAACAGTATCATACTTGTTTCCTTTCAGGCTAATCCGATTGCATTACCTTAATTTCCTTCATTAGTCTAAATGTTTCCTTACAAATCGTACAACGATATGCTCCGTCGGAGGTGACTTCAAATGGTAAAGATTTCGTGGGTTCATCTTTAGCATAATCTTCACCATGTGCCTCACTACTAGCCCTAGTGGATGCTTCCATCGACTGTTCTTCATCCTCCTCGGAATCAAGCACTACAACGTCGTCCTTGCCGTATGATTCCACCGGGTGCGTACTGGCCACGCCGTGAGAAGTCTGTCCATACTCATCCATATCGTACGGTTCTGGTTTAAGCAATATATCCCCCTTAATCAGTTCCTCTTCAACCTCCTCATCTAGAAGTTCATCCTGATGGTCTTCGCCCAAATCTCCATGTACCCCGTCCATCACCTCCTCCCCCAGATCTTCATCATCGGTATCGCTGAGACAGTAAATCGTATTGTCCTCGAAACCCACCGCATTTTGAGCGAGCTGCTCCTGATGTTCGACCTTCACCCGCATGTGGATCATCTCAAGCCGTTTCTGCTGCAGCACTTCATCGAGTCTGCGGCAGCGCTCCCGATACTTGTGGAATCCCTCCAGTGTCATTTGACACATCCGACACACCGAACACGGATAGTCGGCTTCGGGCGTGATATGTATCTCGACATGCTTCGCTATCAAATCGAGCAGATCCTGTTTGGGTTCGGCATCGTGCGGAAACACGGGTTCCACGTAGAATCCAGAAAAACACAACCGGCAGTATGTTTCCGGATCATCATTCGGGCTGTAAACAGTGGTGATTATGTTGTTGATATTCCGTCAGTGTATTTTTTTTCATCTCATAATCGAACATATAAACTCACACATCCGGAATGGCTTCATTGTCCATGGCTGCAGCGGTGGACGAATAGCAAAACGAACAGATTTGTCTAAAGAAAAGCGCACCCTAATTACACAGAAAAATGCTGGACATTTTTGCCGTCGTCTGTTTTCTTCACAGCATTTACAGTGACACAAACGCTGCACTTTTGCAGTCTCTGCAACACACGCACACAGCCAGCAACCATTCCGTCCGTCAACACAGTGCGACACGTCAAAAGGGTCGATATGTTGTATTGTACTTCTATGACTATTTTTTTGTTGATGAATATTTAGGGTGCTCATGCACTGTTGACTGAAGCCAAATTGTTTGATACAGCCCCGTCCTAGGCGGCCATATTTTTGGTGCCAACATCTCGAGAGAAAAAAAGCTGAGGTGTATGCGGTTTTGAACCCTACTGACAGCCCTTTCAGCTGAAATGTAGACATTTTTAAAGATTCAAATTCTGAAATATTGGCACCATCCAAGCACATAGGGAGAGATAAGCGATAACAGGACCCTGCTCGTTACGGGCGATGGTAATCGCCGGTAGAAACCCAGTTGGCTTGATGGTTATCTCGTCTGGACTGACTAATGATTTACTCTCGTCCGGATCATGGTTTACTTGGAACAGTAGACCGCGATGATGAGAATAGGACCGACCGAGGTGTAAATTCCACCCTCACGGCTTCGATATTTTTCAGTGCGAAACTTGGAAGGTGAAATTTGATGTTACTTCGCGAAGCGATGGCATCTTCTTCACCCTCGGAACTGATACGATCAAGTCTCACAAGTCGAAAATCGGGGAGGTAGACGATGATATCTGGCTTAAGATGCGTCTCAGTTATAACGGCAGCGTCGATGTTTTACTCGTTCAGGAACTAAATGAGCTCAAAAGTTTGCTTTTGACCGAGCAAGTGTTCCAATTAGCAATTTTCAACAACTCATAGACCATACTGAATAACCAAAAAGGCCAGAGTGTAGTCCTGGTTCTGCTTTGACTTGAACCTTGGTTGGTAGGATGGGGGAACACCTGGGGTCAGTCAGTTGGTAGGATGGGCAAACACCTGGGATCAGGTCTGCTTTAGTTTTACGAGGGGTTGAGAACACCAGCTGGTGATGAGACGGATGCAGCAGTATCGGCCAGATGATTCGTTCAGTGGGATTGGTGAAGGCACTGGAATCTGATGATTTTGATTGATGGAAAGGAAAATGTTTCATATTGCATTCCGGCATCTTTTGGCGCGTAGATTTGGTTGTTGAAGCCACCTTGGGGTTCGTAAAGAATTACGAACGTTTGGGACATTTCTCGCAGAATACTTTCCATAGTTTCCATAGGCTTATATCGGTCCCACTTCGTCATGATGTGATATAAAGGGTGTTTCACATCAAATTGCATCACGGAAAAACGCTGTGGAAAATTACCTTGTTTGACCGATATTTTTGAAATTTCAGACAATAAAATATAACTCATTAGTAAGCTTTGGCATATTTATTTCGTTCAACTTCAATACCATAACTGTATGCTAGGGTGGCAGCGAAAATGATCATATCAAATTTCAAAAACCGACCATGTACATTTTGTTTCTTGGCCCCAAAAAAAAAAGATCTGTGCAATGTTTCAGCTCGATCGGACATGATTTAGGTGTGCCTCAAAGCGCTCAAAGTTTTGATTTTTTGATCCTCGGAAATCTTCCAAGGGGGGAGTAAAGGAAATTTGGAAAATCGATTTTATTTTTATGCCAAATTACTTAAAAATGCATGAAACATGAAGATCTGGTGTCATCTCGAAAAAACAATTTTTGGCCGAAAATCGACCTTTTGGGACTTAGCCTGAGTGGCCAAAAAATCAAAACTTTGAGTGCTTTGAGGCACCCCTAAATCATGTCCGATTGAGCTGAAACTTTGCACAGGTCATTTTTTTTGACCAATAATGCACATGCACAACAAAATGCACATGGTCGGTTCTTTAAATTCGATAATTTTTTTTTCATACCTTCTTTGCCTCGCGGGCCGAGTCCCAAAACTCTATTTTCGGCCAAAATTTTTTTTTCGAGATGACACCAGATCTCGACATTTCATGCATTTTTATGTCATTTGACATAAAAAAATCGATTTTACAAATTTCCTTTACTCCCCCCTTGGGGGATTTTCGAGGATCAAATAATCAAAACTTTGAGCGCTTTGAGGCACCCCTAAATCAAGTCCGATCGAGCTGGAACTTTGCACAGATCATTTTATGGGCCAATAAACAAAATGTACTTGGTCGGTTTTTGACATTCGATGGTGAAATTTTTCCCATACATCCATTTCCACCCTACTGTATGCTCGCACCTTAGGCTTGACTCCACTCATAAGGTTCAGTACAACATCTGGCTGTAGCTTCTTTAAGGAAACTTTGAACAGACGCACGAAGCTAGATCCGACCAAAAGATCGCAGGGCTCTCTTGTTGTTTCAACAGAGGAAGCACCCGCTTCCGTAGACACTCTTTGAGGTAGATCTACCCCTTTACAGTCCCAGTATTCATGAACCACGCACTTCGTTTGGTACATGAGCAGATTGTTTGCCAAATCGTGTATTTCTTGGCAAACTTTGAACGTTTCTGCTTCCTTATTTCCTCCGTTACATCAAACTTGTGCTGGGCAGTGAAGAACAGTAGTCCTGGAAGTTGCCGGAAGGCCGTCTGGACGTAATTCTTATCATCCATGATGAGGCAATGAGACATGAATACATGGATAACATTTGCGTGTATTTCAGATTTTCATTGCTGTATTGATAGCGGAAGTAGCTCAACTGTAGAGTTTTCTATATATTTTCAGGGAGAGAGTTTTGATTTGATAAACGACAAAATTCACTCCCGGAGACCTTCTTCCTTCCTACACTGCCGTGTGTTGTCATATCTGTAATGAAAACGTCAGTTTCCTAGCCGCAACTGTGGATGCCCTACCGGACTATACATTTTAGTATGAATTTATCAGCAAATGCAAACTTGCATTTCGCAGGAACATTCCAGCAAATACCCATCAAACATTAAATCGCATAACAAGCGTATATATAACATCATATGCCCTAAAATTTGGTTGGCATATAATGCGCCTAACTGGCATATGCATGCAAAAGTGGAGGTCATATACATACATGGCAAATGCTTAATGCAAATACCGAATTGCGACTTAATTTGATAATGGTATTTAAAATCGAGTTTTTACATTTCATGCGATTTCAAATATACACTATACATACTTTGATTGATATTATATGCGATTATGATTTATTCGGATTTCTTGTAAAACTTGGCACGTGCAAAATTATACCATTTAATGTTTGCTGGGTATTAAATCTTATAACCTTTACACAGGCTAGATCGCATATAAATTAATGTCAAATTACAATCGTATACAACACCAATCAAAGGATGCATAATGTGTATCTGAAATTGTATAAAATGCAAAAACCCGATTTTCAATATCATTGATGAATTAAGTCGTATATCGGTAAAAAACTAATCCTAATATCGCGATTTGCGGGGTTATATGCGTACATTCTATTTATTTTATAAAATATTGTCAGGTCAAATCGCATATCAGCGCGACAAGCATCGTATATCGTTATGTACGGCTTTATATACAAATATAATATGATATATTCGTATATCGCCTCCACTTTTGCATGTATATGCCAGTTATACGCATGATATATCAACCAAATGTGGCTTGGATGTATGTTAGGGTGTCAGCGAAAATGGTCATCTCGAATTTCAAAAAGTTACCCCATAAAAAAGTTCACCTCCCCAAAAAAAACACCCTATAGGGGCGCTGGTTCTCCGGATTGGTGATCTTTTCACGGCGGAATCTGGTAGAAGTTTACCGTAATAAAAAAGCGCGAACGGTAACACGTAAATTTTATTCGTAGCGAAATGGAAATAGAACTATCTCCTCCGCTTTGCGTCCTGCAAATCGTGGCAAGTGCCCAAACACACCCTATGCGAAATATCAGCTCAGGCGGACTCAAGAGAAAGTGATGCAAAGCGGCCAAAGTTGGAGCTTAGTGTTCTTTGTGCACTTCAACAGTTCTTAACATATTAAGGACTGCAAATAAATCTGTAAGACGGGGAAGGCAAGCACACCAATATGCTTATCGTTCCAGGGCTGTCTAATTCCCAATTTCCAACCCGAAAAAGATGCGAGACAGTGCAGAGAGAACTCAAGGACTCTGCCAAAAAATGAGCTTTGATAAAAGTGGCGTTTATGTGGTTTTCAAACAAATTGTTCTCGAAATACGTTCGATGTATGGATGGACAAAAATATCCTGTTGTTTTTTATTGATGTTGTCAACACACAAAAATGCTGTCAACACACAGAAGTGTTGTAAACCTTTACACGAGGCATTCACAATAAATTCACAGTAAAACACTTTTTCTAATTTCACACTAAACGATTTATTGATATATTTTACGCATACATGTAGTAAACTTTACGACGAAATCCGACATAGACTACTAACACATAATTTCTGAATACTTACGAATCTGTTACATTATCATCTACACTCTGATCTTGTTTAATCTTCTTGTTCGGCGGCATTCCACCATCGTCAGCAGCTGGCTCAGTAGCTTTTGTTTCAGCGGGTTTTGCAGGCGCTCCGGCGTGTTCCGGCTTAGGTTCAACCGCCACATTTTCTGCAATCATTTCTTCCTCTCCGTCCTTTGTCTGGTCCTTCTCACCCGCATCGTCATTGTTAAGTTCCGGAGTGGTAATCTGTTCGATCGTCTGCTTTTTAGACTCTCCCTTGCACTCGGTGGCTGGCACTACCTTATCAATTGCATTTTTTAACGTTTCTACAGGAGTATCTGAACTTTTAGTTCCAACTTGGTTTTTAATTTCTGTATTTTCTGAATCGCATTCTGTTTTTTGTACTACTGTGTCTAAAATACTAGAGTTGCTTTTGACCCCTTCCACTGCTTCGTCTTTTGAAATTCCTGACCCACAACTCTGGATATCATTCTGTTTGTTCGCGCCTTCGCCTATCTCCGCATGTGGTGCTGAAGTTGCTGATGCTTCCTTTTTTGTTTTCATTTGTTCTGTTGGTATTGACAAAGGTGGCTCTCCGGCACCGTTGATAACTTCATCGGTATTTACTTTTTGTTCAATTTCAGAGGGGTCTGTTTTTAAATTATCTTTCTGAGAGGATTCTCCATCGCTCCCGGGGTTCTTCTCTTCATTATTCTGTTCATTTACATTTTTTGGTTCGCCGGTGCATTCCGCATCGACCGCTTTAACAGGACCTGTCTCTGGAAGTGATACTTCTGTGTGCTTCTGTTGTGAAATTTCACCCTCACCCACGGAATTCTCCTTTGCATCATTTTCCTCCTGTGATTTATTTACAGATTCGGGTTTCGCTTCATCCACAACTGAACTTGTCCTCAAGTTCGCTTCCTCAGTGAGAGCTTTGTACATTTCACTCTCGGTCGCGGAATCTGTCTCTGCATCATTTAGCTCCTCTGAAGTGTCTGCTTCAACTGAATTTTTCCTACCTTCCGCGTCCTCTGTAGTAAACTTAGACATTTCCCTGGCATTGGTGGAACTTACAGCTGCTACTTCCTGCTCGTAACCATTTCCATCCTCCGCTTGTGGTATTCCGTTCTCTGTCTTTATATCGTCCGTTTGCTCATTAGCTGCCACAGACGATTCGATCGGTGTCGTTTCCTCAACCGCCAATCCGGGCTCTAGTTTCACTTCTATCTCCGGTTCGTGGACCTCAGCTTCTTCGTCGTTTAACTCCTGTTTAATAAAATCCTTCGCATTCAATGGTTGCTGACTTTTCTCTGCCTCGGAGCCACCCTCCCCACTCAGCATGGAATTTTGTAGCTTCTCTCTTTCTCTTCTCTCCTTCACACCAGTCTTGTGCTGTTTGAAATGTGTCTTATAGCTGGACGCATGCAAGTACACCTTAGCACAAACTGGACACTTGAATGTGCATCTTTCCTCCGGATGATCGGTTCGATAGTGCTTCCGCAGCACGGTGGTATCCGTCACCTTCAACGGACAATGATGGCACTCAATCTGGAAACCATCCTGCGGATGATGAACGCTGATGTGCCGTTCGCGATTGCTCATGCTCATGAACAGCTTCGGGCAGTACGGACAGCTGATTAGTTTGAGCGTTTCCGTCGAAGTGCTGCTGTGGAATCGTCGCCGATGTTCCTCCAGCCGGGCACGATACGCCACTTCCAGTCCACAATCCTCACACTTGAGCGCGTTGGTAATTTTGTGGACAGCGCCGTGCGCCTGGAGGCTCTTTTTCGTTTTGAAACGCATCTGGCACCGATCGCACTGGAAGGATAATGCATTCTGATGGGCACTGAGAAGACGCTTCTGCTTGAACAGCTTCGAGCAGCAGTGACACTTGTAGCGGGTCTGGTAGATGTGTTCCTTCGGGTCGTAATCGACATCGTGGTGGATCCGCATGTGCTGTCTGCGGTAGCGTATGGGTTTCGTACACAGCGGGCATTTGTAGAGTAGCATGAAGGTTGGATGGGCTTTCAGCATGTGCTTCTCGTGAAGATCTTTCGATTCGAGCTTCTTGTCGCACTTGGTGCAAGGGAACAGAGCCAGTCCAGTGTTCGGATCGAACTCAAACTGGGGCTGAGAATGAAGCTGATCCTGATGGAGGGTAAGCTTTTGCTCACTGTTAAACGATTCGTCACAGGCAGGGCATTTATATGTAACCTGTTCGGAGTGGTCCTTCTCGACGTGCTTCAGAAGCCAGTGACGACTTGAGAATGCGGCCTCGCAATACTGACAAACGAACGGAAGATGTCCCAAGTGAACCACAAGAATGTGGATCCTAAGCAAAGTTAATGTTTTTAGATCCTTCGCACATTTTGGACACTCACACTTCACCATGGGAGGATCGGATTGGTGGAATTGTTTCATGTGTTCCGACAGTAGCTCTCGGGAATTGAACGTGATGACACATCTCTCGCAAACTTGGATTTTCGTGGTCAGATTCTTCAACCGCGTCGGTTTACGATCGTGATATACTCTCGAGTGGAGATCGTAGTATTTCTTTTCGGTGAACAACAAACGACAAGGCCCGCATCTTATGCGTTCCAATGTGAATGTAGGTGAAGTGCTTTCATGGAAAAAGCTGACATGCTGCTCCAGTCTTTTCTTAGTAGCATACACCTGGTCACACTTGGTACACTTGAAAGGATGATCTAGCGAGTGGAAATGCGCGTGACGATCACGAATCGCCGCCGACGGGAATCGGCGCTTGCACTCGCCGCAGCGGAAGCTCTTCCACTCGGTTGGGTGCTGCAGCTTGACGTGCTTCCTTATCAGCAACAGATGGCGGAATGTTTCCGTACAGAACTTGCACTGGTAGGTACGGTTCTCCAATCGAACGAAGTAATCGTCGTCCGAATCGTTCTCGTTCAAATCGTCCTGCTCGATGTCGTCTCTGGACTGAGCGTTGAACGAGACATCCCTCGAACTGGCGGCTTGCTCACTCATGCCAGATAAATCCATCGCATTGGCTGACGTGTCCGACTGATCGGGATCTTCCTTGATCTTGACCGAATAAGCGGACAGGTTAGCAGGGTCCATGAATCTATGAGGAGAAAAGGAAATTCTATTATCCACCGAAAAGTTGTACGTTTACTTGGTTTGATAGTGTAACATTGAATAAAGTTTTATTTGCTAATATACATTCTGTCCAACTTCTATAAGACCACCCTGATTATATTTCGTTGTGACACAAACAGTTAGAATTTCAACAAGATACATTCACACATTGTAGAATGCTTAAAATAAAGTATAAGTATAAAGTATTCGAAAGAGTAGAAGAGCGACCTTGAGCTCTTCAATCGTGGTGTATTGATTTCCCCCAGTGTTAAAATTCTGCGTACAAGAATTCTTCTAAGATTTTCAATAGGATTCAAGTCTGGAATAGCGAGCCGGCCAGCCGGAAAAAATAAGTTTTTGGTCCTCAATCTTTTGCTTAGTTTTGTTGCTGGCGATATCCACGATATCCACGCAAAAACGATAGGAGAGAGGATTCCAGAACATGTATGTAATTCTTGAATGATGTGAAAGCCATCTTGAGCTTTCCGGTTACATAGAATCCCGCCCAAACTATGCACGAGCCTCTGCCAAAATTCCTGGTTGAAAAATACTGTCCCTTCTTCCGTAAATCACGCTAGTACTTGTTGAAACCATCAGGACCATCCAAATTTAACTTTTTTTCGTCAGTGAACTTTTCGTTATGGTATATAGCAAAATGTATTCTTTTGGAAACATTCTTTAGCACAACATACCATATCCCACTGTCGGTTCATGTGAGCTTTGGCAAAATTCAGACTTCTTTCTATGTGGGATGGTGTAAGATGGAGAGCTTTAACTTTTGAAGCCGTCTTTATGTGAGGATTTTCACCAAAACTTGACGAATTGTTACTCGAGTATCATTTAAATTGAAATATTGCTTTATTTGCATAAGCGATTTTGGGGTATTTGAAGCTGTTCTGGATATTCCTCGTATATTCCGGTCAGAGAGCTTTGATTTACGTGGAGCTCTCTCCTTCTTACCGTATCCTTGAGGATTCGCAAAATAATTGAGCACTACTTAATGGGCTCGTCCAATCCGAGTCGTCCTAGTCGTCCTATGAGTCGTCCTAATAATCCTCTCAACCGGAACTTCACCATCGAGGAACTTTCTGTTGCCCTACGTTCCGCAAAAGGTGAGTCAACTGGCCCTGACGGTATCGGCTATAAGATGCTGAAACAGTTGTCTCAGCTCGGACAGTCCACCCTTCTCAGCATCTTTAACGACCTGTGGAATACACACGAATTTCCCGAGGGTTGGAGACACAGCCTAGTAATACCCATACCTAAGGTCGGTCAAAGCAGCAACAACGTGAAAGGCTACCGTCCAATTTCCTTAACCTCCTGTTCATCCAAGATCCTGGAAAGAATGGCGAATAGACGCCTGGTCACCTTTCTAACCGAAGATAGGAAATTGGACTATCGACAGTTCGCCTTCCGACCGGGTATGGGCACCAACAATTACTTCGCGACCCTCGGAGACGTGATAGCCGAAGCCAACAGGAACCGTCAGCACATGGAGATGGTAGCACTGGACCTAGAAAAGGCATGCAACAGAACATGGATTCCGTTAGTGCTGAAAACTCTGGCAGATTGGGGCGTTGACGGGAAATTACTGCACTTCATCAAGAACTTCGCCACACGCCGAACCTTTGAGGTCAAAATTGGTAACATCAGTTCCCAAGCTTTCCACGAGGAAACAGGAGTACCTCAAGGTTCTGTTCTTGCCGTCACCCTCTTTCTCGTCGCCATGAATAGCCTGTTCCAGGTCCTGTCTGGGGGAGTCTTCGTGTTTGTCTACGCGGACGACATTCTTCTGATGGCAGTGGGTGACACCCATAGGATTCCACGCATCAGGATACAGGCAGCTACCAATGCCATCGGCCGGTGGGCGGCCGAGAGAGGATTTAGACTTTCAGCGCAGAAGAGCGGCCATATGGTGATTTGCAGCGATAGACATCAGGGTCCCAACTCCAGGGTCCAGCTATACAAAAACAACATTCCCCGCCGAAAAACGCTAAAGATCCTTGGAGTGTTTGTTGACCACAAACTTAACTTCCTCCGCCATTTCGAGGAAGTTAAGAAGAGCTGTGCCACCCGGTTGAACCTTCTAAAAACCATTTCCAAACCGCACCGGAGCAACAACAGAAATATTCGGCTACGGGTGGCTAAAGCCATCATCAGCAGCCGCCTCACCTATGGCCTTGAACTGACGTGTTTGGCTGGAGACAAGCTCCCAAAATCTCTGGCACCGATCTACAACAAAGCACTACGGACTGTCTCCGGTCTCCTGC
Organism: Toxorhynchites rutilus septentrionalis; assembly: GCF_029784135.1. Taxonomy (NCBI): domain Eukaryota; kingdom Metazoa; phylum Arthropoda; class Insecta; order Diptera; family Culicidae; genus Toxorhynchites; species Toxorhynchites rutilus. The sequence goes on along the minus strand of NC_073744.1, from coordinate 15,572,733 downwards.
CATCAACTCCGGTCTCCTGTCTGCGCCGAAATTGGAGAACCTCCTTTCGATCTGATCATAGACTCGGCGATCGTAGCCAGGACTGCCAGTTTCTTGTCGAAAACCAGCGGTAGAGGGGAGACCCACCTGACCGCCCTTAGCAACACGATCCTGCAGCGGGTGGCGCACGCCAACCTCCCCCCAGTGGCAAAACAATCCTGGTTTGGTGCGAACGACTGGAGGTTCCCAACTGTTCTCGTCGAGAACGGTATTAGGGACAACTTTCGAGCCAGGGTGAGCTCGATCGGTCTGCTAGAATATTTCAAGGCCATCATAGCAGAAAAATACCGTCTCCACGAGATCAGATACTCGGACGGCTCAAAAGGACCATCGGGAGTTGGATTTGGGGTAAGCGATAATAATAATAGTCTGATTTCCAGCAAGAAACTCGCGGACATCTGCCAGGTCGTCTCGGCCGAAGTGGCCGGCATCTTCGAGGCAACTACAACTTCATCTTCCAAGCCGTTGTTGGTCGTCTCCGACTCGGCAAGCGCCATTGATGCCATCGGTGCGACCAGGTCCAAACATCCATGGGTACAGGCCATCAGGAAGAACATATTGCCCGACACTGTGCTCATGTGGGTCCCCGGACATAACGGCATCGCAGGGAATGAAGCGGCCGACCAGTTTGCCGGAATCGGTCACACCAGACCGTTCTTCACTCGGGATGTGCCGCTTGACGATGTGAAGTTGTGGATCACCAACTCTTTCCGCACCTTTTGGACCGAAAGGTGGTTTGCAGAGAGGGGGCAGTTCCTCAGAAAAGTCAAGGGCACGATTGTCAGGTTTGACGATGTTAAAGGAATGAGAGAACAACGAATCCTGTCCAGATTGAGGACCGGTCACTGCTCGGTCTCACACTGATTCAATAGAGGACCCTTCCATCTACTCTGCGACCTCTGCCAAATCCACAACTCCGTTGAGCACTTCTTGTGTGGTTGCCCGAAATTCGATGATCTACGAAACCTGCATGGAATCAGCGGGAGTGTAAGGGACATCTTGAAGGACGATCCAGCAAGAGTAGCAGCGCTTGTCTGCTACCTAAAAGATGCCGAACTATTTTTTAAGATCTAGCGTCTGAACAATGGATCAGTCAAGAAGATCCTTGTTCCTTCCCCTCCACGATGAAGGGGAATAAGAACACGCCGGCATCTTCAACGGCACGGCTTCCTCTCCACTGGCCTGGAGCCATGGTCCGAGGACATCCATGCCATCTGGTCCAACAAGCAAACAGCAAGTTCTTTGTTAAGTCATGTCTCGCAAAAGGATTTATATGTGTCAAATTTTTACGTCCAATTTTTATGTGATAATTTTATGTGCAATCTGTTCCTAACGAAACCTTGCGGCAATGCCGTCGATAAAGAGGCGAACCAGCCCAGGAGGCTGAAAACCTCTCAAATAAAGAATACAAAAAAAAAAAAATCGTCCAATCCGACAAGCAATTTCTCTGATACCAACATTTTTTGGTAAAATGCATCGATTTGTCTTTCTTCTCTCTCCGTGAGCACTTTTACCTTCGCCATTTTCCAGATTTATTGATCAAAACAACTAAAACAACGGAAAATGTAACTGGTCTTATAGAAACTTGACAATTGAAATATACAAAAACTTTCGTTTCCGCTCAGCGCTTATACACACATATGTGAAAATCATTCTAGTGTGTAGGTGTTCGTAGTAACCAACACCTACACACTAGAATATAAATTGAAGCATAGTTTGTTTGTAATGACCCGAAGCAGCAAGATCATACCCTGGTCTTATAGAAATTGGACAGAGTGTATGAGGGCATGCTATAATTCCATGGTTACTATTCTAACAGCGGGAGTGTAAGGGACATCTTGAAGGACGATCCAGCAAGAGTAGCAGCGCTTGTCAGCTACCTAAAAGATGCCGAACTATTTTTTAAGATCTAGCGTCTGAACAATGGATCAGTCAAGAAGATCCTTGTTCCTTCCCCTCCACGATGAAGGGGAATAAGAACACGACGGCATCTTCAACGGCACGGCTTCCTCTCCACTGGCCTGGAGCCATGGTCCGAGGACATCCATGCCATCTGGTCCAACAAGCAAACAGCAAGTTCTTTGTTAAGTCATGTCTCGCAAAAGGATTTATATGTGTTAAATTTTTACGTCCAATTTTTATGTGATAATTTTATGTGCAATCTGTTCCTAACGAAACCTTGCGGCAATGCCGTCGATAAAGAGGCGAACCAGCCCAGGAGGCTGAAAACCTCTCAAATAAAGAATAAAAAAAAAAAAAAAAATCGTCCAATCCGACAAGCAATTTCTCTGATACCAACATTTTTTGGTAAAATGCATCGATTTGTCTTTCTTCTCTCTCCGTGAGCACTTTTACCTTCGCCATTTTCCAGATTTATTGATCAAAACAACTAAAACAACGGAAAATATAACTGGTCTTATAGAAACTTGACAATTGAAATATACAAAAACATTCGTTTACGCTCAGCGCTTATACACACATATGTGAAAATCATTCTAGTGTGTAGGTGTTGGTAGTAACCAACACCTACACACTACAATATCAATTGAAGCATAGTTTGTTTGTAATGACCCGAAGCAGCAAGATCATACCCTGGTCTTATAGAAATTGGACAGAGTGTATGAGGGCATGCTATAATACCATGGTTACTATTCTAACACCCCCCCCCCCTCCCCCCCCTTAACCAAGAATTTCTTGGATTCCAAGGGTCTTCCGTTCACTTTCAAACTTTCTGATGGGTAGTGTCTTCATGCGCAAGTCCACTGATTGATTGTCAGTAATGACATGCTCCAGTTGGGTTGCTTTATCCTCAATATGCTGCCTGACGAAGTGATGTCGAATGTCGATGTGTTTGCTTCTCGAAGAGTAACCAATTTCCTTCTCCGCCAAATGAACAGCACTCCGGTTGTCGCAGAAGATGGTCGTTGGTTCCGAGCATCCTGACAACTCCTGTCTAAAACCTCTCCACCAAATAGTTTCTTGAGTTGCTCACGCAACGCGTAGTTTATGGATTCTTTCTAACGTATCGTTCTCATCAGCCCATCGCAGCATCCGCTTGTGATCTGCCAATCTTTATCAAAGTCCCACGAACAGTTTTCTACTTTGTTACCCACTCATCTTCCCGCTTTACTATATAAAACCGATAGGAATAGACAAATCGGTCTTAGTCTCCATTGGAAAGTCAAATATACCACATTGTCCATCACTCCGAATATCGTTATATTATATTCGGAGAATAAAGTTGTTTCGTTTCAATTTCCAAATCAAAAGCACTGATTCCCAAAGTCCGAAAGGTGATCGCGGTAACATGAGTGACAGCTGAAACTGCTATACACTCGGCTTCCGTTGTAGAGAGAGAACAACCATCGACTGCTTACGACGTTTCCAAGCAATTGCTCCGCCCGATTGTGTAAGCACGTATCCAGTTATAGAACGACAGGTGTCAGTATCATTAGCCCATTCCGCATCTCAATAGCCTACGAGCTTTCCATCACTTTGTCTATTGTATACCAGTTCCATTTGCTTCATCCCCTTCAGGTAGCGAAGAATACGCTTCGCCGCAATCCAATGAGCTTTACAATGAGCTGGGGTCGTTACAGAAATGACTCTCCACATTCACAGCAAAACTGATATCAGGACGAGTTCATTGAGCCAAGTATTGCATGCCGCCAACTAGCTCCCGGAATGGAACCTTTTTCATCTGTTTCCGCTCTTCTTCCGACTTTGGACTTATCTGCTTGGTCAGCTTCAGTCCTGGATCCGCTGGTATTGCCACAATATTGCATTCGGCCGCACCGAATCGTTTCAGGAAATCGAATTCGAATTCCACGAACTTTGCTAGCGAGCCCCAAATCCTTCATTTCAAATTTCTTGTACACGTTGTTCGAAAAAATAAGTATGTCATCTACGCAGATTGCGACTATAAGAATAGATGTGGTTTCGATTTTGTAGTAGACACAGGAATCGTACTTCGACCGATACATACTTTCTCTTCCTTTAGTTCTCTTTGCAGAAAACCCGTCACTACATCCATCTGCAGAACTTTCAGTCCAATCCTGGCTGCCAGAGCCAATAAATAGCGAACAGTAGCATAACGAACTACAGGTGCGTAGGTCTCGTTATAGTCTAGTCTACGCCTTTTACTTGAGAGAAACCCTTGATGACCAATCTGGCCTTGAACCTCTCTACCGAACCCTCCGAGTTGGTTTTCACCTTTCACCACTTCGACCGTAAGGCTTTTCGCCCAGCAGATAAGTTCGTCAGTTCCCACGTGCAATTTTTCCGCAAAGCATCGTGCTCCGATTGCATGGCTTTCTTCCAACGATCACTGTCATCACTGCGAATTGCCTCTTGGAACGTTTTTGGTTCATCAAACACCACCTCATCGACAATATTAGCGTCATCGCACTCTCGGTATTGCTCTGTAAACTGTAAAGGATCTTTAACTGCGGCACTGCAACTGCAAGGATATAATCATGATACTTGCCAGAAGGAACGCACTCCTCCTCACTATACCTTACCAACTTACGTGGTCCTCTGATTGTGGAGGGAGCGCGACAGGCTGCTGAATAGACTGTTGATCTTCTGTTTCCTCTCCATCCTGCTGCTTGGATGTATTCATGCTCTCTGTATCTCGATTTGGATCTACGGATGGTACGATTAGTTCAACAGGATCAACTGCTGCACTCTGTTCCTCAGTCTAAGGAACTTGATTGATTTTTTTCATTGAAAAATGACATCTCGGCTAATAACGATATCCTCCACCTTCGGACTGTGAACTCGGTATGCATTTGAACTGTTACTTTAGCCCATGAAGATTCCTGGTTCGGACTTCGAATCCCACTTCTGTTCTTCGGGTCAGATGTCTCGTGATGAATGCCAGACCGACGAAGAAGTTGTTTTCATTTGATGATTGATATACTCCTTCCCATTACCAGATCTAAAACGTTTGATTTTCTCACCTGTTTGGTTCTCGACAAAGCTTTTGAAATCTTGGAATGCGTCCAGTACTTCAGTTTTCGAATTCAACAAATACACAAATGCCTTTCTGCTCGCATCGTCAGTCAAAGTTAAAAAGTAGCGACTGTTACCTATTGATGTCGTCTCCATTGATCTACAGAAGTCGGGATAGATTAACTTCAACACACGGTCTTCACGACGTGCTTTTTAATGAAACGGTTGTCGATGGTGCTTGCCCTAGATGCACGGTACACGGTACTACGTAGAATCATTCACACTGAATTCAAAACCGCTAGCCATGCTTCCTAACCTTTTCATGCAGCCAACAGACTTATGGAACAACCTTGCAGATCATCACTGACGGAACTGACGCACATTCTACTCACGGATAACACATTGACCGCCAAATCTGGTACGCATAAAACTCCGTTCATTGCTATTTCACATGTTGCTGCTCCAATATCTGAGAACAAAATTTACCAATCCTTTGACAATGACCGGCACCGAAGGTAGCGTTGGCCACAATAATGCTTGACGATACTTTCTTCGCATCCACAAGGAGATTCCTGTTCCGGCACAAATGAGTAGTAGAATCCAAGATCCAATCCTCTTCAGTTGTAGTCAATGCCTGGCATGTATTAAACTCCGCAAAAAATGAAGCATGACCACTATTCTCGGAATTATTTTCTTTCCTCCCCACAGTTACTTGACTGGAACACTGGGACGCATAATGACCGATTTTCCTTACACCGGTAGCATCACACACCTGATTTCTCGCCGCTGGTTTTCCAAACCGATTTGGACTTGCTGAAGAACGCTTAACCACCTGACTTCGCCTCATTTGATATCTTCACATATTGCAATAGTTTTGCTTTGACTACGTCTGCCGTTAGCTTGATTCCAGATGAGTCCAGGCCAAGGACTGCTTTGGCAATCCTTTCATTAGCAAACTAGCAAGCCAAGCGTCATCCACCTTGAAGCCAACTTCCGCCAACTGATGACTAATCAAGAACAACCTCCTCAGCAAACCAATCTTCCTTGTTGATTCCCCGTGCTCGTACGTATTCTGGAGATTGTCCCACGCTTCTTTCGCATTCTTGGCATCCCTCACGAGTCCATAAATGCTCGAATTGATACATCGAGACATATGGTAGCCAACGCTTGTTCGGATACTTCTTCGCTTACTGTTGGTTTCCCATCAGCTCTCTCCGTCACAGCACATCAGGTCCGTTCCTTAATAAGGACCATCCCTTGGTGGCAAAATATCACTAACTATAGTTTTCCGATCCTCGAAGAATCTCCCGAACTGGGACGGAAATTGATCATCCCGGGTGTCTTGGCAGCCCGAGTTGATTCGAATTTGATCCTTCAGGGTTCACCATTTTCACACGCCTTTGAGAAAAAAAAATCCTCTCTTCACTAAGAGAGCCGTATCCTATGGTAACGTTTTCTGAGCCCATAACCTGTTGTTCGTCTACATGTTTTGATAGTGTAACATTGAACAAAGTTTTATTTGCTAATATATCAAGGCATTCTATAATTCGATGGTTACTATTCTAACAAAAGTTGCAATCAAGGAAACAAACACTCACCTTCTAATGTCCTTCACATAATCCCATGCGCCGTTCTCGAGCTGCGACAACAGCAGCGGCAAATGCTCTGGCCCGATCGCAAGCGGCGGCTGCACCGTCATCGGGGTAGGCTGCTTCAGTGGGACCATTGAGTGTTCCCCAACGTCGCCCCCCTCATCACTCATCGATTGATCCGCTTCCGGTGGCTGATGATTTCTGGGCAGAGGAATCTGATGGCGCACATTGGCATGTACTTCCATCTGTTGGATAGATTTGAAGTAAACCCGACACAACCAGCAACGATACCGCAGCTCGAAGGAAGAATCCACATCGTCACTATCGGCTATAGTTGGATGTTTCTTCATCAGGTGCATCTTCTGGTGTTTCACAAAGTTGCGACAGTGCATACACTTCCACCAAGTTGGATCCTGGTGAATCTTGCGATGATTCCTCAACTCGTCATGACTGCTGCACTGCATGCTACAGTCGATACATGTGTACTTGTTTCTTCTGCTGGGAGCCGGTTCCGGTGTTACTGCCTGAGGTGGTTGTTCCTCTACCACCTCAGGCACAGGGGGCATAATCTGATTCTCCTCCTCATTATCGAACTCCTCCTCTGTGAATGATTGGCCTGACTGATTCAGTTGCTCCTGTCGGGACATGACAATGCCATGTTCATGTTTAAGATGGATCAGTAGCTGTTGGCTGTAGCCAAAACTGATTCCACAATGCTTGCAAGCGTGAGGCAATTTACCGAGATGCACACGCAAGATGTGGTTGCGAAGTATGGTGATTCTGCTGAACTGTTTACTGCAGGTGCTGCACACCAGGGTATCTTGTTTGGGATCGTTCGAGTGGTGATCTTTGATGTGAATTTTCAACAGTTTATAGGAGTCGAAAGTAACCATGCATTTTTCGCACACCTGTATGCGATCACTCGTCAAGTCGGCTTCCTGAGAGTTACTGCTCTTGTGAGATCGTATATGTGCCAGACGGGCCGTCTTAGTCATAAATGATTTGTCGCAAATTTTACACTTGAACATCCGCGATTCACCGGGGTGCTCTTCCTTGCAGTGGACCATGAATAGCGATAGCGAGCGGAATATTTGCGAGCAGATTCGACACTTATAACTTCTATTTTCAATGCGTATATACGGTAGATCCGCTTCATCTTCATCAATTTCATCAAGAGGTTCATTTTTTATCACTTGGTCCAATCCAAGTCTTTTTCTTCTAATGGCGATGTCTACCTTCAAGCAATTCTGCCGAAACAAATCAAACTGATCCAAAATGAGCTGACACGGACGACACAAAGCACACGGATAATCTTCATGCAGACTCAACCCGATGCCTATGTACTTCCCGATAAGTTCCAGCATGTACACATTCGGATCGCTCCCCATTGGGAACAGTGGTTCCACATCAGGCGTCGTCAAACATAGCCGACAGTACGACTCTGGATTATCATTTGGCCTGCAGTAGAAAAATGATGCAGAGAATAACACGCACATCAATCAATCACAAAATGGAAAATGGAAATTTGAAGAGCCCCATACACATTGCACATCTCGATACTTACACGACCGGGAGATCCTGTTTGGAAAAAATACTCTCCGGGGCGAATGGATCTTCCCTGGAGGATAAAGAAAGATCCATCTTTTTCTTCCTTTGACCGATGGAAAATTATTCTTCTGTCATCGGCGATTTTTGCCAGTGACTGTCAGAAGAGGCTGTTTATATGCCGCCGTTAGAACCAATACAGGCGGAGTCGTCCTCTCAGTGCGGGGCTGCTAGAACGTTTCAAAATATTTACAAGTATGCGCAGAGCGCAGCTCCTAATTTGCGCCTCGCGTGTGTGCGTGTCGTTATCGTAGAATGTACAGAGGCTGCAGTATAGAGACACTAAAGATAGAGACTGCATATCAGGGCCCTGTTGCATAATCTAAATTTCGCTAATACTAGTCTTGTAACTTGTAGATTCCTGTTGCATAATGAATCTAGAAGTACAAATCCAGAAGTCTAATATTACAAGTTGTTTACACCTGGGTCATGCGGATAGAATCAAAATGGTTGTCAAAAAAAAAAAAAACAGGAAGTGGGTTATATCTGTGGTATAACCGCAAGACTATCGTTGATTTAGTGATCATTTGTTTGAAGTTGCACATGAATCAATTCTCAATGAATGGATGAATGAATAAATTGCAAGATTGGTGAAAGTTCTTCTTGTAAATCTGTGAGCGGATGAGTATATGTATGAAATTATCATACATATTTAGAAAACTTCAATTGAACTCTTTCAAAGTTGTGAAGGGGTCCTGAAAAGAACCGGTTTGGTTATGTGGACCTGAAATGAGTGATTACCGGATGGTTTGATTGGTGAGCCCATGTGCGGATCTAAAAAGAAACAATTGGTTTAAACTTAGTCATAACAAGATCTATGTAAAATGTGTGTGTGTGGCGGCTGCTCCGATGCATCAAACGGAACCAATTTTCGATACTGGTACTCTCTGGTACTTGGCCGCCTTCTCTTCTCCTCTTGATGGATCGGCTCTTCTGCGCTCCCTCATAGTTCGAAACATACTGAATGCGTTTCAGGTCAGGTCAGGTAATGAATCACTCGATCCCTCGTCGTCCAGCAACGATGTTGTCCAGTCGGTGTCCTCACGAAATATGAATGCGTTTCACCACCATAATATCGCTTAAGTATGCTTTTTGTCCGTGATTGAATCGAGAAAAGGTGTGGTTTACGATGGTAATTTGGAAGGCAAACTAGAGTCGAATGAACTCTCTGAGTTTGAAACTTTCAGCGACTGAGTAATAATCGATTGAAAATTATATGATTTTCGCGATGCGAAACATTTTATCCTACTGACGGGGGAGAATAATCTTTAGAAGCTTTCCCGCTATTGCACTTGATTGAAAAATCACAAAACCAAATGTATTTGGTCGCAGTATTATATGGATAGAAAACATTAAAATAAACTCTTTCGCTTAAATGTATTTTTCAATTCCAAAAGGGGAACTGGCAGATTATTTTTCAGCAACGATCACTTCTTTCCGGATTCTTATCGATAACCAGCAAACGAAAGGAGTTGCGTGCGTGTATGTATGTGGCGGCTGCTCCGATGCCTCAAGCGGAACCAATTTTCGATGCTGGTACTTTCTTGGTCGCCTTTTCAGTGGCATCACTCTCCTCCTGATGGATTCCCTTCTGGCCTAAGGTGCACAAACAGGCTCTTGGATTCAGAACCGATACCACCAGTAAGGTACTGATTTTCAGACAGCATTTACGCACCCAACAGTCAACAGTGTAAAAAACATTATTCGTGTACTCAATAAATGGAAAATAAATCTTCAAATATACCTTAACCCTTTAACGGGTAGTGGCAACTAACAATTCCGCTGAAAAGTTCATAAGGTTGACGTCTAAATGACGCCTCTTGCAAAAATCTACTTGACTATCACAAAGCACCATCTTTCAATGGATACGTGTCAAAATTTGACAGCAACCGGTCGATTGGCTCGTGAGTTACAGCATTGAGAGTGAAGCAACTTTTGTTATTGTGAAAAAAATGAAAAAAATCACAAATCAATTGGGCTTTGAATTGCTTTCGTATCCACCGTATTCTTCAGATATGGCCCCCAGCGACTTTTTTCTGTTCGCAGACCTGAAGAGAATGCTCGCTGGCAAGATATTCAAGACCGATGGTGAAGTGATTACCAAAACTGAGGCCTATTTTGATGAAAAACCGAAAGAGTACTATAGAAATGGTATGCAAAATCGCTATAATCGCTGTATCGTCCTCGAAGGCAATTAACTTGAATAAGAAAATTAAATTTTGTAAAAAAAATAGTTTTACTGTGTTATCTTATAAACTTTTCAGCCGAACTGTTATATTGCCACCAATGATTCTATTTTTATTATCTTTTTTTCTTCTCACGGCCCGTTAAAGGATTAAACAATAATCAAAATATCCGAGCATTTTGTAGGGTTCATTATAATATATGTTCTACACAATTGCTATCAATCTTGATAGATTCGCATATTCACACCTGCGAGTGTTGACTCTTGGTTGAACGGACTTGGAAACTTGACAGATAAAGAGGGAGAAAAGGATGGACTTCCGTGAGCTACGATGAGGATGAGAAAGTGTTTGAGAATTGGCTGTGAAACATTACACATTTCACTTTATTCCTAACATCCCAGTTTCATATATTTTCGAGCGGTTATGGACCCGATGTGGACCGAATGTCACAAAGTACTATAAAAGTACTGGATTAAAGCTCCTCTCTCACCCCCGCATGAAGGACTGTCTATAGTTTGAACTATAAAAGTACGCGATAACTGGTGCTGAGCGAAATGGCATCACTGCAGCGATTGCCTTCCCTCTCTCGCATTGAACTGTCATTCAGATAAACAAAAACGAGAGAAGTGAATGGATTAAACAATTTGCTTGAGTAAGTATGTTTTTCTTTAATTAATGTTTAATTTGGATGTCTTTTTCTTTGAATTGCAGCTAACAGAAATTCGAGGAATAAAATAATGGGTTGATTTTAAGGATAATAGTACCATGTACTATTCCTACGCAATAGTCCGGAATAAGTTCCAGTTGTGTTTCCTTGTGTATAGAACCCGCGATTAAGTGTGTGTCAATAGCAACTTGGTATGTATATCTATTGAATATGTGCAATAAATTATTAAATGAAATGCATTTCATTTCAGAGTACGCCCCAGTTGTGGAAAAGCTTCTGTTGCTATGGCTCCAATTACCGAACCTCAAATTTGCCGGAGTAAAACCCGTATCTGTATTCAACGATTGTATTAAACACACTCTTCGCTAATGCTATCAACATCCAGGATATGAACAGGAATAAATAGGAATGTTCAGGTAAAACTCACTTGCACAATTTATAATAATCAATACATTTATGTCTACATTTACTTTTTAGTGAAAATTTGATTCATCCACACCGGTGAACCAAAATGTTCTCTCTGAACGGTGTAGCATATAATTTGTTCAAAAGAAAATTTGGTTCGCTCATTATATAGTGCTTTTATCTATTATAACTGTAGTACAGCCATGTATTAGTATTGATGTAAATAAACCAGCATTGTAAATAAATTAAATAATTTCCATCGCCGGTTTTTTAAATGTTTGTTTCAACTTTCATGAAAACAAATACCACCATAATGAGGGTTGAGCAGTTTTTCAATCGGTCGACGCGGTGCCAGATTGGCATAGGTTTGGCTCGAAATTGGTTGTCGAATACGAAGGGTAGGTCGACAAAATCGTTGCGAAATGGCACGATATCGGTACCGTTGTCGACACCATTTGTTGGGACCAATCTGGCACAACAATGTAGAGTGGGATCCGAATAAAAAATTTCGAAAATTAATTATTTTTCGACCTCCAGACAGGGGTCCCCCTTAAAAAAGCCCAATCTCGCTCAACCTGGCGGAATACTTATGCAACTCCGTGAATTTGAATTAGAAAAATTATGGCGTAAAATTTACCACCAACACACATCACCCGTGCACCACCCACACATGAAAAAAACTCACAACCACAAAGCAGCCAGCCTTGCGTTTAATGACAGTAAAAGTTGGTAAACATATATCGATTTTTGCGCAAAGATTGTAAACAAAACATTCTCTACGACTGCGGTTGCTCGCTTTTGTACCCGGATAGATTCTGCAAAAAAAATTAATGGAAGCTGCCAGCGTGACTACTCTGCTGGAGATGTAATAAGACAGCATCAGTTCAAAACAGTGAATGCGAACTGAGAATTATTTGTTTCCCTTCCAGTCCAAGCAACAACCCAACTTCCTACTGTCGGCTCTGTTTGTCCAGCTCCCTGGTGGAACCACTGTATCCGGGAGATACGAAGCAGAGCCTGATTGATCTAATTGCCAAGAATGTCCAAGTTGTCCTGATAATCGGAGAAGACTTTCCTTGTGCTGTGTGCCATAATTGTCGCGCCAAACTGGAGGATTTCGAACGGTTTCGAGATCAATGCCAAAAGTGGGATAGCTTTGTTCGAGCTAGGAGACGTGAACTGACATTACTACAGGAGACGGTTTCTGTTCCGCAACTTGGCGGCGATACGACAGAGTTGGTTGCGTCAGAGGAAATTGCCATCAAAGCTGACCCGGAAGCATTGCTCGGAGACGACGACAGTTTACCGTACGTGTTAACCGATGACAGCTGGCACAGATGCAAGTTTTGCTCAGAGGCATTCCAGAGTTTGTCTGTGCTTCTGGAACATTTTCGGATGCGTCACCCCGATGAATCCAGAATGTACAAATGTCCGAATTGTTCGCGAACGTATTCTTCCGTGGTGATAAGTGGTTCGCTGAGTCCGGCGTACAAATGCAACGAATGTGACTCCGGTTTCAGTCATCGCGTTGGTCTCGCTCGGCATAAGGATCGCTATCACGATAAAGCTTCTCCAAATTTTTCGGCGAATCGATTTAAATGCGATCATTGTTCCAGCGAATTTGTAGATGTTAAGCATAAATCCAAACATCAGTTACAGATGCACACGGGTGCACCAAGTAGCACTAAACAGTCGCCCCAGGTAGATGGGATACACGTGTGCGAGAAATGTGCAGTTACATTTTCACCTTATCAGGCACTGCTTGTCCACATTCAAGAGCACCACTGGAACGATCCGCCCCAAGATAGCTTCTGTTGTTCGGTTTGTTCAAAACTATTCGACAAGCGACGTTTATTGCAGTATCATATTCTGGTGGCACATTTGGGACAGATTCCGTACGCGTGCAACCATTGTGGGGAATGGTTCCGCACAAAGTCCCACCTCAAACAGCACAAGACAATGTTTCACGAGCGGAATTTAGGCGATGCTAGCCGGTGTGAGTTTTGTGGACAAACAGTTGAGAACGAGCAGAAAGAAATTGTGCAATAGGTCACCTGTTGAAAGCATATGTATTTAATACAGACAACGGAGTCCACTCCGCGCTTATGTGATTCACGTAGTTTATTTGACGAAACTTGAAAAGTTACAAATTGAAACAAAACCTTATATTTTAATTAAAATTTTAGAGTGCGACGAATGGAAGAAAATAAGAAACCAGAAACACTATCCACACATTCTTTTTATTTCAATGCCTTCGTTTCAGTCTACATTCCATCCAATCGTCCTGCGCTGGAACTCCGCCCCATCTCCGGCCGTCGCTTGCTTATTGATTTCGTTGTGGCGAGTACGAGATACGCATTCTTCGACGATTTCCCCGTCTCCCTTCACTAATCGGGTGCGTCCCGTTTCAGGATCGACGACACGCCGCAGCACCGCCTGTCTTGCTTCGTATTGCTCTCGCGTTTCCGGTGCACGTGCCTTCGTGTTCATCAAAATAAGTGGAATCCCACAATCGTCAGCCCCCAATGACGGATCTGACGGAGCAACCGCTGATGGTCCAGATTTGTCCTTTCGTTTCGCCTCTCGTGCTTCTTTCTTTTGCTGCTTCAACAACAGTTTCTCCGCCTTTCTTTCTTCTTTTTGTAGTTTTTTCAAAGCTTTTTTCTGGGCTTTTACGATTTTGCGCTCCTTTTTTGCTTCCTTCTTTTTAATTTTCTTCAGCTTCCGTTGCTCTTTTTTCTTACGCTTTTTTCGCTCCGGACTGCTGTTGCTACTTGAGCTGGTCGAAGAACAGCTACTGCTGCTGCTTCTGCTTCTGCTAGCTTCGCATTCACTGCTCGAAGATGTGGTTGAGTCTCGTGGAGATTTTCGATGAGACGATGCCCGTTTCATCTTCATTGCAATGGATCAGTTTGTTTACAAAACACGGAAATGTATTAAATGGAAAGCAAAATAAATTTGTATTGAAAACTGTTCAAAAAGTGGGTAAAACATACAAGCAAATATCCCACAAAAAATTGTAAGGCCGAGGACATAGTGAACGCGATGCCATGCGGGCGCGGGCTCGTTTGCGGGAAAGCTCTTTCGTTCACGAATGCCGAATAAATTTTCATTCTGCCAGGGCTCATCTATCGGATTCACTCAAGGCACTAGGAAAGCAATCTGACTTATCGGTTAGAAACATCTTATAGCGAATTTGTTTTTGTTCAGTTTCAACCTCAGTGCCACACTAACTGTTGTCAAAACGTTTTTTATTCACTCAGTTTCAACCTAGTTTTGCACTAGGTTCACCCCGAAAGCTGTTGGTTTCGCACTGAGATGTTTCACGGGTTCGCACTCGGGTTCACCAATACAGTATTTTTTTTTTTGGAAAATCTAAAAATGAAGACTATGAAAATGGAAAACCTGTTGCTTTTGTATTATTGGAAACGTAGTCCAATTCGGATTCTGATTTTGAAGAGTATATTCGCGTAGACGACATTAAGCTTCGTGTGCTTTCATTGGGAGGCGAAAATAATGATGATCAAAAAATCAAATCAAATCAAAATGAAAATCAACATTAAGAATGAAAATTTACTTTAACGTATCGAATATTCATTTTATATGATGAAATAAGATTTTTTTTCCGAAATTGCAAAAATATATTGAACGAAAACTGTGTCTGATGATGAATTTATATTATAATAGTAATTATTTGTGGAACAAACAGGAAATGCATCGACAAATGGTTAAGTGAGGGTCAGGACTAGAAGTGTTAGGTAATCAAAGAATATGAAGTAGAAATTTTCATTCAAACTTTTATATTTATACACTGCACTTGGCCCTTCTGATCTGATACAGAATAATTTACCTCCCAAGCGCTAACATCGCCACCAGACGTCTACACTGTACATTTGTCATCGTAAATATAAAAACATATCAAACTATATGAGACAGACTATATGATGAGTTTTCTATACTGCGAGCTCCACCCCACAGCGAAAGAGTTGGACATCCTGAGGCACTTTGTGTAAGCCAGATATAGCCGATCTGGTATTTACAATATCATCTTTTTGCCGCTCCTTAAGCCGGGAGACGAGACCGGCCGTATCTGAGCAGTAGGCAATCACCCATAACCATAGTAGTAGCTTGAGGTGCTGGAGAAAATTCTCTCCGGCGAAAGAAGTGAAAAACATCTTTTTGTACTCTTAATGAAAGACGGGACGTACTTGATGCTATAAATCAACGAATGGCAGAGGACCGGCTACTTTACGTTCCCCAGGAAAGCGATGGTGACGAATATATCATTCACATCAAGTCTTCGAAGAAGGTCCTTCTCTGACAGACGTGAAGGGAATGTCCAAGCGGCTCTTCTTTCGAGTCATACGGTGAACGGGGAGATATATAGTACGAAGTGCTTGCCGGAGTCGGGAAGGTGATGTAGTCTTTATGCCGAACCTGGGATCAGCCCATTATGCCAAAAGATCACTGAAGGATGGATCGGCTGGAGATAAACATTGTCGCGAAGACCACCAACCTACCCAACATTTTCCAGCTGCGCCCGATAGAAAACTTTTGGGCGAATGGCCAAAATAGAGAGACAGACGACCACCAAAGTCACGAAAAGGTAAAATAACACGCCGATATACATCTTTTCATCGGCCATGGTTCAGGTTCCGACCAACTTCCGTAAGACCGCCCAGCGCTTCATTTACGATACTTCATCAAACAACTCTGCCTCTTCCTGTCGAGTATACACTAGTTCTTCTGGCTTATTTAAAACGTTAAGCCCTGACCGAGCTAGGCAACCAAAGATGAACTTTTCGTCTGCCTCACGTTAGTCCCTGCGGATCAGTAGGGGACTTTTATAAAAAATCATTTTCCAATTTTGTTGCTGTCGCTTCCAGTTGGCACTCTCTAAACAAAAAGCCCAATGTCGGTGCGATGAAACCAGCTCAACGTATTAATCTTTTATTTGGCAGACTGTTCAAGAGCGCTTCTAATGCATCCATTAGAAGCGCTCTTGAACAGTCTGCCAAATAAATGTTTTTTTGAGGTTCATTCATTTAAGAAAATCAACATGATCAAATTGTGATATTTAAATATATTGATATCGCGGGACATTTTCGTATCTTTTGCCAAATGCGGGACGTTTCATGGAACATTTTGTTGAAATGCGGGACTGTAACGCGTAACGCGGACGTCTGGTCAGTTTATTTTTATTTATAATTTCGATTTTGAAAGCATTTTTTATTCCACCTGAATATCCGTCATTATTTTCGCCTCCCAATGAAAGCACACAAAAGTTAACGCCGTCTACGTGAATGTACTCTTCAAAATCAGAATTCGAATTGGATTACGATTCCAATAATATAAAAGTAAAAGCAACAGGTTTTCCATTTTCATAGTATTTATTTTTAGATTTTCCAAAACAATACTCGGAACTTGACAGTTCAGTATAGTTGTATTGGTGAACCCGAGTGCTGGCATAAGTGCGTTGCAGTCGATGAGGAGTACTTTGAAGAGGACAATATCGATATTGATGTTTAATCTTGTATTTTTCATTTCCTGAAAAAAATCCGGTAACTTTTTGATCAAGGTGGTATATAATGTCGATTAGTTTAATTTTACGATAGTGCATATCTTAAAAACCGATGTTTCTATTACCCAGTCTGTCGTGATAAATAAAATCAGCTTTCGCTGATTTTTTTCAGCTGATGCAGTTTTGCGTAGATTCGCCAATATCTGTTAATCTTTTGAAATGTCTCTACGTGTCTTCTCATAACTATAATTACTGTATTTTGAGAATATTATCATGACTACATTTTATAGTAGTGTGTCACAACAAGCCAAATGTCTTTTAAATGAGACATATCTTCAAATCTGGCATCTCTGCATACAACTCCACTTTTGACAGTTTGCCGTTACTAGAAGACAAGTTGCAGCAGCACATGAAGTACTAGTTGTCAGTCTTCGATCGCACACACAAGGGTGAGCACTGGTCGGTCGGCTTTGCTACGAATGGCAAAGAAGTAGTGGCCTGTAGGGAAGAGAATTTTATTTTTTTTTCCTTCACCGCAATCAAATTTGTGAAGTGTAAGCTGTGGTGGTGCTGTGTGTCTCACACTTCAGTCCTCAGGAGTTCGGTTGCTTCCCAGAGGTCGAACTTTCGGTGAAAAATATAACCATTTCGCCCCGAACGGTAGCGGAACGAAGCTGCAAAATAGCAGGAGAAAAAACGGATAGTGGGTGCGGTGACGAGAGAGGTGTTCAAGAAGCAGAAATTGTTTTCTTTGCATTGCAACGATTTTCTTGTTTTTTTTGTGTGTGATCCCTGCGCTGCACACTTCGTTCCATATTTCGGACGAGTTCCAAATAAAGTCCGGAAAATGAGCTACTCGGGAAGTGATGATCGGTGGGCTTTTGTTTGCTCCTGAGAGGCAGTGTGCCAGCCAGCGGAAGGCCATTGGACGGTAGGAACCCAGCAAAAGAATCAGCGGAATAATAGGAAAAAGTATGATAATACGAACTGAGCGGAGAAGAGCGAAACGACGTCGACGAAGACAATACTATACAACTGGTCGGGAGCGGCTGGAATCTATTATTAGTGGAGGAACAGAATAGAAAGAGGATTGGATATTTGCTAGACGAGCGGCAGTGGATACGAACGAAGCATAATGGATGTGATGAAGTTGTTTTCCGACCTAGAGTCCAACAATTCCGCGCTGGTAGACGAAGCCAAGAAGCGATTCTCCGAGCTGTTTACGGCCAGTGAGTATGCAATTAGTGTTTGGATCTGTTTTTCTTCTATGTTCCCAAAATTTCACACTCCGAATTAACCTTACAATCGGTGCCCCAAGTTTTAGATGAGATCTTCGAAGATAAAAGAGAAAGAGTTCTTGAAAAGGTACACAATTGCTGTCCGTGATTTTACCAGGACCTCTACTATGTGCCCGGATGATGCCAACATCAAAAGGTTCAAAAACCAAAAAGTGACGCAGCTATCAGTAGGATTCAAAACCAATTAAACTGTCTAGATCTTGGCTGTTTCCTGCTCAAGATGTTGACTTCAAAAACATGGCTGTCTGTGACGGTTCTGGATTTTAGTCCCATTAGATTTTGGGGTTGCACAAAAACGATATTTGATAATTGGTTTTTAGTCTTCGGATAGCGCTTATTCAGGACAATGTTTGGGCTTGCATAATTATGTTACGACGTTGAGTTTTTGGAAGCTAGTCTGTTTCTGTTCGGTTCTCATATCATTATTTTAGGAGTATTCAACTTCGTATTGCATAATCTAGGTAAAAGTTTTAGGCCTAAGATATAATTTTAATTAACTGACCGATCTGACTGGTTTGTATTGTTTACGCTTTTCAAAATTATTTCATGAACAATTCAAACATCAGCCTACCTCTCACAGTTGACAGCAAAACAGCTGGACGGTGGGGATCTGTTTTTTTGGTGCCAAACTTGAATGAGCCAAGGTTTGAGATGGGGATATTGGAGGGAACGAAACGCACAGATGTTTGTTCACTATCCGCGTTGACGGCTTTGAGCTTCGTATTACGAAATTGACAATATGGGGTTGCAGAAGAAATGAACACACTTTCAAAATAAAAATTATGAATGAAAATTATTTTTTCCAAATCAAAATAGTACTCTATGTAAATGAAAATCACTTTAACTTGCAAGTAGGGAAAAAATATCATACAAAAATTGTGTCTAAAGATGATTTCATATTATAATGGTAAATTTTGGTGAGAATATCTAAAATTTCATAGAAAATAGTTTAAATTAGGGTCAGAACAACGTACTGCTAGTAGGTAAATAACGCTAAGAAAAAAATTTCATACACATTTTAGTAATTTAAAACTGTCTTAGGGCCGACTAATCTGATAGAGAAAAGTTGGCCTCATACAAACTGATGTCGTATCCAGATGTCGACACCATTCCGCCGTCAACGCGAATAGCCAATGAAGGGATGTATGGCCTCTTGAGGACAGTTGTGTATGATTTCGTATGGTTAGTGATCCCCGATTTTCGAAAGTAATCGTTCATCCACTAATCAAATATTTTCAAATATTTGCGTGGTACACAAACTACGTAACGTTAAAAATGCGGATCTTGGACTCCCTCCACCTCTACGTAACAATAAATAATGGAAGACGAACCGCCCTCCCCTTGAGTTACGTAAAGCCAACATAATCTGTTTACAAAGTCAAAGTCGTTTGGAAAAAAATTCACAATATTTTAGTTTTTATTAAGTACTAGCTGACCCGGCAAACTTCGTCCTATCCAAAATTTATTTTTCGTTATCACATTCAGGTTTTCTTACTAAGCGCACGTTCATGGGTCCAGTCGAAGAACTGTTCATCGATTGATCTTCTAATCTACCCTTTAAAATTACCTTTTGCTATATTATAAAATTTATAGTACTTCTACCAAAACTCGTCATTGTAATATCAGTTTATTTTCAGACAAAATTCTCGTTCAAGATTTTTCAATCACTTGCAAATAACATGTTTCTCCGTTACATGGAATAAATGTTTGATACAGAAAATATGATAGAACAAAGACAGTCCTAAATCGGGTTTTCTCGAGTTTTGCTCTTATCAACAGATTCGGTGATCCATTTTTATTTATTTATTTTTATATAGAAGAAGATATAGTAGTGCGTTTTATCACATTAAAATCCATTTCCACTTTCGAACAAAAATCAATTTCGTTAGCGCAAACATCAAATGAACTAACAGCGCTTGTCACTATGTAATTGTAGGACATATGCGTATGTAATTTCCGGATTTTCCTTCAGAGTTTTCCAAAAAATTTTAATTGTCTTGTTTGGTTGAAATATGTGTATAATTTTTACGGGACCACCTCTTCATTTCAGAGGAGGAAGGGGTGCCATACCATCATATAAACATTTCTTGTATCCAAAAACCCTCACATCCCAAATTTGGCTCCATTTGCTTGATCAGTTCTCGATTGATGTAGAAGTTTGCGTTTCATTTGTATGGCAGTCCTCTTGCCTTTAGAGAGAGGGAAGGGTTGTGAAACCACCATATAAACAATTACCCCCTAGATTCTCCATATGTCAAATTTGTTTCCATTTGTTTAATTAGTTCATGAGTCATTCAGATTTTTTTTCATTTGTATGATAGCCTCCTACTTAGAGAGGAGAGAAGGGGTATGTAACCACCATAAACACATTTGTTGCCCTCTAAAACCTCCACATGCCAAATTTTGTTTGGATTTGCTTGATTAGCTTTCGAGTTATACAGAAATTTGGGTTTCATCCGTATGGCAGCCCCCCTCTAGGAAGGGGGAGGAATGTCAATTCATCATAGATACGTTTTGTGCCCCCTAAAATCTCCACATGCCAAATTTGGTTCGATTTGTTTGATTGGTTCTAGAGTTATTCAGAAATTTGCGTTTCATTTGTATGGTAGCCTCCCCGAAACGTTTATCTATCCCTAAAATATCTATATGCAAAGTTATTGATTGCGCCCTAAAACCTCCACATGTCAAATTTGACTCTATTTGCATGATTAGTTCTTGAGTTATGCAGAAATTTATGCTTCTTTTGTATGGCAGACCCCTCTTAGAGAGGGAGAGGAATGACTATTTAAAACGTTGAGCCCCGAATTTTTCTAGCTGCGCTTTCTATTCAGCCCGCATCAAGAGGAGAATAAAATAAAACAATATATTTTAAAATCTATATATATAAAAATGGAGTGATGTCTGTCTGTCTGTCTGATTCTTATAGACTCGGAAACTACTGAACCGATCGACATGAAAATTGGTATGTAGGGGTTTTTGGGGCCGGGGAAGGTTTTCGTGATATTTTGAGACCCCTCCCCCCTCTCTAAGGAGGAACTGCCATACAAATGATACACAAATTTCTGCATTACTAGGAAATTAACCAAGCAAACGAAACCAAAGTTGGCATGTGAAAGTTTTAGGGTGCAATAAATGTTTCTATGATGGTTAGACAGTCCTTCCCCCACTCAAAGGGGGGCTGCCATACAAATGAAACACAAATTTCTGCATTACTCGAGAATTAATCAAGCAAATGAAACCAAATTTGGCATGTGGAGGTTTTGTTTCTATGTTTCTATGGTGTTAAGATACTCCTTCCCCCTCTCTTAGAGGGGGCTGCCGTACAAATGAAACACAAATTTTTGCATTACCCGAGAATTAATCAAGCAAATTAAACCAAATTAGGCATATGGAAACTTTAGGGTGCAATGAATGTTTCTATGGTGTTCAGATACCCCTCCCCCCTCTCTTAGGGGTGGCTGCCATACAAATAAAACACAAATTTCTGCATTACTCGAGAATTAATCAAGTAAATGGGCGGGACGAAGTTTGCCGGGTTAGCTAGTATATTTATATATTTTTAAATATATTGTTTTATAGTCCTACGTCACTTCGGTTATGTCCCGACATTACCCACACGTCTTTTTTTTTGTTTCCAAACTTGAAAAAGTCACTCGCCGGGCAGAAATTTTTCGAATGAGGAGGTATCTCCGCCATGAAGGCCTCCTTTGCAGACCTCGAGAAAACGTATTTTTTCGTTAGGGTGACCATTTCCATTTTTGGGTGGTCCCAAAAATCATTGTTTCAATTTTTGGGAAAAACAACCACTGAACCACTGGACCGATTTAGATGATCGGCATATCAAATTGAAAGCATTGGCATAAGTCATTGATTCCGAAAAAGAAATTGCTGGAAAACGATTCTCGTGTGGAAACCCCAACGTTGAGAAGACCTTTCCATTAATACCGAATGTTTTTAGGAAACATTTGTGAGAAAAAGGTTGTGCTATGCAATAAGTTTATGATGGTAGGCTTTACTTTGGAAGGATAACATCAATGAAAATGTTGAGCTAGTTAATTCAACGTGTACGAAATTTTTATTCTCCCTATTTAGAAGACAAGGAAAATTGGAAGGAATAAGCTTTTGCGTTTGATGAGTTAATTATTGAGTAAGTTAATAAAACGGCTACGGGAAGCGATGCTACGGATATGGGAAACGAAATCTCTGGAGGGGAAATGAAAAAAATTAGAAAACGCACAGAAGGAAGCCGAAAGATTGCAAGGAAAAGCATTTCGTTAAAATCGTAACAATTTCGTGACATCGATCCGAATCAAAATTAATCATTCTGTACAAGTGTTTAAGGGGGGGGGGGGGTCTTCGTAGCCACTTGGTTACGCGTTCGCTTACCAAGCGATCGATCGTGAGTTCAAACTTAGGGCCCTCAATTGACCATCTTTGTGTTGTTATAGAATAACTACGTCCACGCAATCATCATCAGCGATGGAAATCGATCCACGGTGGAACAAAGATCGATTCATCCATACAACTGCTCTGCTCTGCAAGAAACATCGGGCTGCTGTTCTATAAATAACCCAACAATGATCAATATCAACTGTCTCCGCTGTCCGGTCTGCTGAACAATGGATGAACAGAAAGAATACCCTTACGCCTAGAATGGCTACTACTGTGTAATTTACCATAATGTAATGGAACAGAAAACTTAACGCCTAAATGGCTACTACTAACTACTGTGTAATTCACAATTTATGGAAACATAAACATATGTACATGTACACGATTAAACCCGGCTCTGTTACAGCTAAATGCTAATGAGCCTAATAAATAAATAAATGGAATAAAAAAAAAAGTGTTTAAGGGAGCTTCAAAACAATTTTAAACTGTATTAGTGAATCATTCTTCGTTTAACTTAATTAAAAATCACAAACAATTCTCGCGTAACTTTTGAAAAGGTCCAATGTAACATTTTCGTCAACTCGAGAAAAACGTAGTTGAAGACCCGAACATTATTCCGCGAATTGAATAAAAAATTATCGATCTTTATCGCTCCCCTCACCACTAGCGATCAAGAATAGCTCTCCAAAACCAATCGTAGCTGTTGTTCCGTGATTTGAGTTTAAAGTTGAAGCCAAGGAGCGAAACGTTTTGACTGCCCGCGTTTGCACATTGGACATATTACGTTGCACGATAAGAATTTGAAACTAACTACTAAACAACAATCCAAAAAATCAGCATTTCGTTCTAAAGACAGATTATTATTGTTATCACCCGTTGAATTGAACTGAAATCGATAACAACTACTGTAAGAAACAAAAACTCAAAACGACCGAAGTACGACTTCGTGTTGTTTTGACTGCTTTGTTACTTCGGACGTTTCGGGCATCGGAGGAAAGTGGCGTCCGAAGTAACAGCCGGGTGCTTAAAATCCGAATCTGTACATTGGATATTTTTTGTATCGGCGATAAAAAGATGAATAAAGTAGATACGTGAACGATTGTTTTTGTAATACATTCAATGATTGAAGACTATTAGCGTGCATCCATTAACTCGATTTGTTTACATTTGTTACATAGGACCTTTTCAAAAGTTACGCGAGAGTTCATTTATAGGCAGATATCGACAGACGTTCTTAAATTTAATTTGTTTAAGCTAACTAAATGTTTCAGGGACAACAGCTAAAGAACTAGTAGAGAATTCGATTATTAGTCTACAGCTGGAATTTTTCTGAAAAATTCTTGGAAAATCAGGGAATATCAGGATTTTTTTCGGATTTTAACTCGATACCCTAGCACTGTATTTTTTGGAAAAATGGCTCCCTTTACTTTGATAATTATTCGATGTATTCATATTTTGATTTTTCATTATTCGATACAAAATGAGTCGATTAAAATTGTACACACTCGATTATTTGAATTAATCGAACGATTAACCGACATCTCTACGTATGGTTAGGTATGTGGAAAGCGACCGAGGAAGGATGGAGGGAATTTTCGCAAACAAAAGTGATCGAGTGGTAGCGCATGTAAACGCACTCTTTCCTCTTGGTGTGATGAAGTTGGAGCGCTGCTATATGCATCACCAAGTAGCGAGAGGGAATTAAACCGATTTTGATAAACAAATCTGTTTACTGGATGTTTGCATTCCAAGTCGTTAAACGATCGATCTCGTTCTGACTTGTTCGATTCGCAGCATGAAGTTGACGGGAAGGGATATCACTTTTAGACGAAAGGAGTGATAGCGAAACAACGAGCAAAAGAATCTAAAAATAAAACTATCTACCGAAAACAACAACAACCCCCTCGCTGACTTCTATTGAGCCCATCCTTCTCTTCCTTCGATTGCTTGGTGGTGATTTTTTTTCCTTCAGATATAAAATATGAATACCCGTAATCTTTCAGTGTGATTGCTAGCCGGCTCACGTTTTTTTTTGGCAACGGCTGATTGGAAGGGAATGCTGTTTAGAGAGGGGAGTTAGTTTGTGACGATCAGTTGAATGATAGAGGCTGATGAAAATGAATGGAATATAACGCCAGGACTTAGACTAAGAGGATTTCAGTAAAAGAGGGATTATCGGTAATTATCGCTTGCAGTGGACGCAAACCAAAGCCTCACTATGTTTATTTTTTTTCTTGTGATTCGGAACGAACAAATCTAACTTTCTTATATGGGGTTGGGGAAAAAGAAATGTCGTATTTCTGATTGAAATTTGACGCTTTATTTAACATATTTAAAATTATCCAATTTAAGTCAAATATGCGCCGTTTTGTTCGCAAATTTGTTGCCATTTAGAAGGCAACTTCATTATAACCCCCCACCCCCCTTATAAATCCCCCCCCTCTTTATTTGCAAAAAACTCAGACAGCCAGTTTTCGCAAGCCTCTTTCGAGGCCAACTTAGTATCACCAAGAGCGTTTTGCATGGACCGGAAGAGATGATAATCACTTGGAGTCAGGTCCGGACTATACGGTGGGTGCAATAGGACATCTCATCAGAGCTCCCGTAGCTTCTGGCGGGTCATCAAATATGTGTGAGGCCGAGCGTTGTCGTGGTGGAAAAAACACCATTCCTACTGATCATTTCTGGCCGCTTCTGGTCAATCGCCTGCTTCAAACGGTCAAGCTGCTCACAGTAGAGAACCGGGTTGAGGGTCTGGCCATAGTTGGTTGAGCAGCTCATAGTGGATGATTCCCTTCCAATTCCACCGAACACACAGCAAAACTTTCCTGGCCGTCAATTTGGCCTTATCGATGGTTTGGGTCGGCTCACCGCGCTTCGACCACGACTTTTTTCGCTTTAGGCTGTCGTACGTGATCCATTTTTCATCACCAGTCACCATCTTCTTCAAAAATGGGTCGAGTTCGTTCCGTTTCAGCAGTGCATCGCAGGCGTTGATTCGGTCTAAAAGATTTTTTGCGTCAACTCGCAACGCCCATACATCCAGCTTTTTTTTTGGATTCCAATCTTCTGCAAAGGGTTCCAAACGGTTTTATGGTCTATACCCAGTTCCTGGCCAATCGAGTGAGTGCTCACATGCCGGTTTACTTGGATGATTTCAATGATTTTATCGGTTTCCACGACGATTGGCCTACCAGTACGGGGTGTATCTTCGACAGCCACTACATCAGAACGAAATCGATCAAACCAACGCTGTGCTGTGCGAATCGTTACAGTATCGGGTTCATAAACTACACGAATTTTTTTCAGCCGCCTTCGTTGCAGTTTTACCTCGCTGGTAGTAAAAACGTAAAATATGGCGAATTTCTTGCTTGGTGGACTCCATATTTGACACGCTATAACTTGAGACTGAAAAGGTCAATCACAACACTGTCAAAACGACACTTGTAGCACAGATTGTCGTCTTTAAATAGCCGTATAACATGACCCGATGCGATAAGTACAACACAAGATATGTTTAAGTGTGGCCGTATATTGACAATATACGACATTTCTTTTTCCCCAACCCAATATTTACCTATATTTTTTTGTTTTCCAGCTCGCGAATCATGGTTCTCACACAATTTGATGGACTACTTTGGTCAGACATCATCGGCCCGGATAGTAGATGTTCTCGTGAAAGTTCAGCCTCCACACGATAAATTTATTCTGGATAAATTGTCCGAATGGATCCGGCATGGCTCTACCAGGATGCTTGCTCTGACACTGTTTGGTCCGATTATTCAGAAAAGTCCAACCTGGCTTTACAAGGTCGGTAATCATCAGCTCGTGAAGGAACTACTTAAAATGTCAAAGATGGAGAAGGAAATTATTCCGTTGATCAACGCGGTGCTGTGCATTATCGATTTGTTGCCAGTGATTCCTCTGGTTATGGGTGGTTTCGTGAATGACCTGTTCGATATTTTCAACTATCTTGCTACGTTCGATAGAAACACATCGGTTAACTTACCGGAAGATCAACTCATCCACATGCAGTTCGTGTTGTACGAATTATTCAACCGGTTGTACGGTATGTACCCATGTAATTTCGTGACATACTTGAAAAGCGAGTATCGAGGCGAGAAACAGGCTGTTTTTCAGCACACAATTAGACCACTGCTCGACACCGTCAAAATTCATCCTCGGTTGGTTTCATCGGACAAAGACGTTGAAATAAGTCAGCTACGCTGGAAAAACATGGAACCCCACGATGTGGTGAACGAATGCGCCCGAATGTCGTTAGATTTCCTGGACAAATCTCCGGAGGTACATTCTAGCACGAGTACTGATTGCCCCTGCTATGTTCAGCCATTGAAACCGGTAGAATCCAGTGCGGTTGCTTCCAGATTCGATTCTCAGTTTAAGGCTAACGTAAATTATTTCAACACAATGTCCACGGACCAAAAACTCAACATCATAGCGGCTCAGAATACCTACTGGTCGCCGAGCAACATGATGCAACCTACGCCACCACCAGGAACGGTAACAATCTCCCAAACGCCCAACCCGACACCGTGCTACACGATCCCCTCGATATCGGGTCCCCAGTTGCCGGCACCTGACGGTGCTTCTCCACCGGAAGCAGCCGTTGAGGCTACCCCCGAAACTACACCGATGAACCGGGACATCGTGAAGCCAATTCGGCCCTATCCGGTACACTCGAGCACAGTACGGGCGATGTGGACCAGCAGTCAGCCCTCGTCACCGATCAAGAAGGAGGCGAGCCACTTCACGTACGAGAAAAATGTGATCACATCCCAGAAGCTGCTGCGGATGGTGAACGACCGGAACCACTCGGTGATGCAGCTGTCGAACGCTTCGACCAACACCA
Source organism: Toxorhynchites rutilus septentrionalis (assembly GCF_029784135.1). Classification (NCBI taxonomy): domain Eukaryota; kingdom Metazoa; phylum Arthropoda; class Insecta; order Diptera; family Culicidae; genus Toxorhynchites; species Toxorhynchites rutilus. The sequence goes on along the minus strand of NC_073744.1, from coordinate 15,545,205 downwards.
CGGCGACATCCACGAGCAACAGTGTGCCTTCGAGTCCATTGCCGATCGATCAGCCGGCATTTGGTGAGTTAAAAGAAGAATTCTGTTCGATGTTTGATGCTCGTGATGTTTTTTCGTTTTTCTAGGATGAAAACAAGGTATATTTTATTGTATTACTAGCTGACCCGGCAAACCCAAAATGGATTTTTTGTAATCAATACTTCAAACATTCACGTTTTCTTACCAAGCGAACGTTCATGGATCCAATTGCAGAACTATTCATTGATTAATCTTCTTATTGACCCTTTACAATCTCCTTGTACTATAAATTTCCTAGTACACTTACCAAAATTCATTATAATATAAACTTTATTTCAGACACAATTCTCGTTCAAGATTCTTCAACCACTTGCAAATAACATGTTTCTCCGTTACATAAAATACATTTTTGATACAGAAAATATAATAAAATGAAGTCGGCTCAAATTGGACTATTCCTTTCTCATTTGCCGATTCATTTTTATTTACATAGTTAGAAGATATAGGAGTGCATTTTTTCATCTGAAAATCAATTTCCACTTTCGAACAAAGATCAATTTCTTTAGCGCAAACATCCAATGTACTAAAACGCTTATCAAGATGTGATTGTAGAACATTTGGGAGTTCCTCTCGAGTTCTCGAGTTATGCGAGTGGCGATCAACATCATAGAAACATTTATTGTCCCATAAAACCTCCACATGCCAAATTTCGACGTCGTCTTGAGGGTGTCATTGATAAAAATGAAGAACGCACCGGGTAAATTTGTTCGAAAGGATACTATTGCTTCAAGTAGTGGAGAATGGGATTTGAATGAAATTCAATAAATGGTTGGTGTGATCATCTTTGATATATTTTTCGACTGACTCGATCTTGTTCTGAATGTGGTATACAGTGGTGGCCTCATAATTAGCACAATGAATCTGCCCAACCATCTCTTTTGATTTACATACATGTTGTCGTTTATAATTCATCTCTTTCATTGTATTTGTGGAGCATAATATGTAGGGGTTTGCTTGGCGAGCAAGTTATTGACATTGACAGATTCGCTGCATGTTGAATGCCACCAGGGGATAGTAACTTCCAAGGCGCCTAGAAGTATATACTAAGGTGGGCCAACTTGCTAAAACCACTCTTCAGCCATCTTGGAAGTCTACTGTGTTTTGTTTGTAAATAAAACACAATACGCTATTGCCGAAGCTCGCTCGTGATCAGTCTGTCTCTTTCACGCTACAAGCAAATAATTCCCCTTCTACTTTCTTCCGTGCTGTTTTCATATACCGCTACCCTAACCAACTTAGGGACGAAACGGCCTCACCTAGTACCATAGACCCGTCTTGGTAACTTCAAGCAAAAAAGTGGGACCGACTCGAGATTGCTTTTATGTAAACAGTGAACTTTTTTTACACTCTAAAAAGTCGGAGCGACTTGCACTGACAACTGAATGGTATTGTCAATTTGTGCGAGATGCCTCAAAACAGCTGGGAATAAATATTGTTCATATACAGTAAGTTACATCTAATGCGACGTTTGAATTATTGGACAGACCTGTAATGTGACACATTTAATTGGACATTTTTGTAAACATCGAGTTCGGGGCCCAAATTATGGCGCCACATTAAAGTTGCCACCAGACGTAGACACTGTACCACTCACATCGCCAATGTTCAATTACAGGCCAAAATCGCCTCCAAAGCGACACTGAGTGGTGCCTCGGCATGTCGTATTAAATTTAAATTACTGTATTATATTGTTATTTATGTTCGCATCATAGGCAACGAACACACATTTATTTTCCACTTGCAACAGTATTCACGATGATTGGATGGATGAATACGAGATGGAAAATGAAAGGTGGGAAGATTTTTTAAATCTGTGACGTCACAGATTTTGTTTATGTATGTTACTTTTCTTATAATAGTTCACTACATAGAAAAAGTGTTGTTACTAAAAGTAAAAATAAGCAAATGAAATGAACGAATTTTTGAAGTGTTCTAAATTTAATTTCAATTCAATTTTACTTCTCGTTACGTCGACCAAAAACGTAAACGAACAAAGTCAGAGTCACACAATCTTTTATTCCCTTGACGGATAAACATTTGGCAGTGCATGGGAAAAAATTTTGCAAGTTTTTTTCATGTAAAATGAACTTGAAAAATAAATTCAATTGACTCCGTATGACTTAGATTGAGACGAAAAGTTTTTCGCTTTCGTCTTAGTTTTAGACGACTGAAGTTTTCAGCACCCTAATTGTGAAAAAAATAATTACAATTGCTGACAAAAGTCAAACTTCCATGAAGTTGCTCGCGAATCCAAACATAGTAGACATTAGAATACTATTTCTGAAATCAAAGAAAAAAATTAACATTTTAGTTCGTGATATGTTCTGTTTTTTTCATAATGTGAAAAATAAGATTTGGAAATCTGTAATTAGCTTCTGTATATCCTCTTTCAACGTTATTCGTTGACACATTCAATTTTGTACCATTTGAGTAACTGACTGGTATGCCTGGTATGTGAACCTCCTATCTTCCTGGCTACTAACACAATCGAAGTTCAACACAACCAAAACCCGTGAATCTTCCCACCTTCTCGGGATTTCGGGATGAATATACGACTTATACATGCATCTGGTACGTCTATTGTCATGCGTATATACGATTTACTACAGACAACCAAAAAACGAATGGCGGAAAACGTTCTTGATAATTATAATAATTATTATAGATTTTTGTAAATACATGTATATTTGGAATATTACGTTAAAAAATATTTTTAAGTCCGAATATTTCCGATTTCAAGAAAAGTGAAAGTTAAAGTTGATTTTTTTTATTTTTAACTTTTGAGAACGAAAGATTATCTGTTTGCCAGTCTTTTACGTTCTGATAAACATAGTGATAAAAATAAATTAGTTCAACTTAGTCATTCAATTGCACTCAAAACTGTAAACATGAGATTATGAACTTGACAAACCAAGCTGCCAACCCTGCAAACATTAAATCGTTTAACTATCGTATATAGAGCATCGAATATCTGAAATTTTTGTGGTATATGATGCGTATACAGTAAGTTACCTCTAATCCTCGACATACCGAGGCACTACTCAGTGTCGCATTATAGGTGATTGGCCTGTAATTGGACACGATGATAGTGGTACAATGTCGAAGTCTGGTGGCCTTATTTTTGGTACCAAACTCGATGTTTATAAAATGTCCAATTAGAGATGAAAATGTCCAATTATTTGTGTCCCATTACAGGTCTGTCCAATAACCTAAATGTCGAATTAGAGGTAACTTACTGTACATGCAAGGTTATTAGGCAATATCTAATAATAAATAAGTCTGTTGTCATACGAATATACGATTCATCACTGCCATAAAACAAATGGCGGAAAATATTAAAGTAAAATGTTCGGCCCGGGGAATCACCATTTTTGTATGTATATAGAACCTTTACAAACATTTATGTTTGTACAAATAGGAATTAATCAATTGACTTTTAGGGATATAAATGTTTGATATGAGTGGTGGCGACGGTTATAAAATTGCTCTGATGGGATTTGAACTCCGGTTGTTTGGATTATCAAGCCGCAGCTATCTCGTACGGCTATCTGAAATATGATTTTAGGGCAATTAAAGCTTTTACATATGATACGAAAGAGTTGTAATCGGATACGTCATTCCTGATTGTTTATTGTGCTTTAGTGGAAATATCGCAAAATTTATATAGAAATGGTTCAATAAAGTTTAGTACCACATGTTTCAAGTAATCAAATAACATGAAGTAAAAAATTTCATTAATATTTTAACCATTTAAAACTGCCATCGGGCCTGCTCAGCAAACATTAAATCGTAAAAAAGATCGAGGGGTTGTATCCGAGACACAACCGCTTAGAACGTAGGACTACGCAATCTTTTTTTTTTAATTTGATGTTTTATCATTTCGAATATTATTTGCGAATACGTTGAAATTTAGTAAATAACTCTTTAGTAAAAAGTTCCGGGGACCCTGAAAAAGTTTAATGGCTTACGTAGTTTTGTAGAATCATTTCGAGATGCAACGGTCATTTTTGCCTTTGCGAGAACAATACACTAATTGGTCATATGTCGCAATTTGTTTCTTTATATCAATGCACGCATTGCACTGAATATTAACGAGAGGCATCTTCCATGCATCGCCATCAAAGACGAATGAACTCTCTGAGTTTCAAGTGTCTATAATTCAAAAGAAGAAGAAGAAGTGGATCGTCATTCAACAAGCATCAAAAACGCGTCTAACAGATGTGTTGGCGCGTTCCTAGGCGCCAAGGCAGTGGACTGTAAAGCGGAAAGAACGTTTCAACTGTGTGGAAATAAACTCCTTCTTCCGCCTTGAGAAAGGCAGGTATTGGTTCCCACAGCAGTCTACTAGCCAGATATCGATGGTGCGAAGGTTTCTCCTGGAAGGCAAGAGTGCACTTGGAAAGTCAAACACTTGTTACTTTTTACTACTAGGTTTTATTCGAAAGATGTTGCACATATAGCGTGTGAAAACAGAATAACTTCAATCCGCGAATGGCATCCTTTTTTATGTGCATGGGAACGTGTAACACTAGCGATGGCTCGTTGGTGCAAGGTGCTGTCGGTGATGTATAAAAACTACGCCGCACATGCGCTCAATGTGCATCGATGACGTCATGCCGGAGCGGTCGAGTCGGCCGCGAACAAGATGCACACAGTTGCAGTGCTAAAAATGGAACATCGCGAGAAAGACCGTTTATGAAAAATCGTTTCTCGACTCTCGGTCAAAACCGTCAACAAAGTTTCTAAGTACTAAGTTTCGCGCAACGGAAACAAGCAACACACAAAAAAACAAATATCGATGTTTAGAAGCGACCTATAATCATTTGAACTCTTCTCTTTTTTCGCCTGCTTTGCCATGACTCGGATGGTTGTGTTAATTGCAATGCCAGATGCACTTCAAGTGAAATATTCGCTAGCGTTCACAGCTCAAGGAGAACATTGAACACAAAACGAGCAGAATAAGCGACCTTTGTTGTTTCGGGCACAGAAAGATTCTTAGTAGTTTCCTCAGAGGAGATGCAATACTTATACGCTAGCGATAGCTCACTTACTATGCAAGGGTGGGGTTTACTTCGCAAATTTTCTCTTTTCGCTATCCCCCTTCGCTGTTTCTGTTCTAGCGGCTGCATAAGTTACCCGTTATTGACAGCTCTGTTCGGGAAAGCACACAAATGGACAGAACAAATGTATGGAAAAATGGGAATGCTTCCAATTTTCATCAATTTAAACCATATGGCTATGGGATTGTAATGTATAGCATATCAAACAAAAAAAATCTTAGAAAAATTCCAATTCGATTTGTATGCAAATCGTTTGAATCCGTTCGTAGCAAAAATAGTTATTAACGTTAACTTTATTTCATAAAAACGTGACCTGTTTTCTGATCTGATAATGTAAGACGTAGTCCTACGTCAAAAATTTAAAATTGGAGGCGATATACATACATCCAAGACACATTACTTGTATGATGTGTATAACTGGCATATGCATATGAAATTGGAGACCGTATACATGTATATGGGGTATATGATGTAATAAAAACGATAATTATATGATTTTTTTTCTAGGATGTATGTATATCGCCTCCACGTTTGCATTTACGGGCGGCTAGGCGCATCATATACATGCAATTTGTATTAATCATACTTGTTTGTTTGTGAATGTAATCCTCAAAATAAAATCATTACACTAAACCTTCGTTTCAAACAAGTTATACAGTAACCAAATCACGCAATAAATATCAAGAATTGCTGGGAATCTCGTACCAATATTTGTTCCAATTTAAATAGGTGCTTTACTCCAGTTTTGTTGACATCTTTTATGCATTCAATTAAATCGTACGATAAATCATATATAAACATAAAGATTCCCACCTTCATTAAACTTCATCCTTCATTAAACACCTCGTAGTAGAAATCTGTCAGTATGCGTACACTCTCCTACGAAACATAGTGGAAAAAAATATATTCGTCGATGTAAACAAGCGGTGAAAAAGGAGACACTTTTCGACGAGCGATTTGTATGAAGTTCCACTGCCGTTTAGAGCTTCAAGTAGTGACTAGAGATGTCTAAATATTTCGCTTATTCGATTATCGATTAATCGTCGGATCATTTTTAAATATTCGATTCATTCGAATAATTGTCTTTCAGTATTCGATTAATCGAGCGAATATTTTTTTCTTGTAATAATAATGAACAGACATTGCATAATAAAAAAGATTATAATATTATAATTTTAAAAGTTATATTAAATATAATTGTAAAATAAACATGGAGTAGAATAATGGTTTTTTGAATGAAATGATATTTCAGTATATTGATAAATTTACCATTTCATGATTTTTTGTACCAAGTTGTCTGTCGGGCTGCCGATGTTAGATGGTCACTGTTGGGGAAAAAAACCATAGCCCAATTCTTGACCTAAAAATGTATTACCCTTGAAATTTGTTCGTTTTTTCATTACCTCGATTACTGTGATAACTATTCGATGTATTCATATTTCGATTTTTCATTATTCGATACCAAATTACTCGATTATAATTACAGATATTCGATTATTTGAATTAATCGAACGATTAACCGACGTCTCTAGTAGTGACTAGCACAAACAGTTTTGACGTAGGATTACGTCTTTTGGGAACATATTGGGGTACAAATTGAAAATCGAAAATCGAGAACATCGTGAAAATTGTCTAATTTCAAGCGCTTATTGCTCAGTCATTTCATGATGGATCGATGAAATTTTTGCGTCAATCGATTTCGGCACTCCATAACAATTTTTTATATTGAATAGAATAATATATGTCATGGAACTAACTATCGAACAATTGAAAAATTACAACCCCTATTCTACCGGAAATACCCACTTCTGATTGGTCGAAATTGACGATGCGGCGGTTCCCTAACAGAGACATCAAAATCAAGCTGCCTGGGGGAAATCGGCATTGCAAATACATGAAAGTAGGGGGAGCGTTTGTTCCTACCAAAATGTGTTCCCTAACAGAGATATCAAAACCAAGCTGCCTGGGGGAAATCGGCATTGCAAATACATGAAAGTAGGGGGAACTTTTGTTCCTACCGAAAAGTTTTCCCTAACAGAGACATCAAAACAAAGCTGCCTTGGGGAAATCGGCATTGCATATACATGAAGATAGGGGGGACATTGCAAATATATGCAAATCGAGGGCATTTTTGTGTTGGAAGTAAGGTGAGTGATACGATTACTTTAAGCAAATAAAATTTAAATTTGGAACTTTAATGTTGGTTGCTTCGTGAAATTTCATATCAATGGCTGATCGTGTATTGTGAAAAATTAAGCACAAGTGTAAGTGTAAAATTGTATATGGTAGCAGTTGTGTTAAAAATGACTTGATATATGGAACGATTTATTTTAATTTTTACAAATAAAAATAATAAAGGTGTGTTTCCGCTTGAGAACGGGTCGTTCGGTTTAAGCTGTCTGTTTTGTTGTGTTCATTTTCACCCAAGGAAAGTTTATATAGCGAGAAAAATTGGAAAAGTTAAGAAATATTCGAAAAAGTGATTTCCCATTTGCTCTAGATATAGTATTAGGTGTTGTTAATCCAAATCAAATTCGCATTGCAAACGCAAGCACTCAGAAAGTAAATATTGTAAAAGAAAATTACCTTTTTCATTTCAAATATGTTTTCTCTATATTAAAGTAACATGTTTTTACCGATGAGAAAATATTTTCACAATTGATAATTGTGTTCGGGATTGATAACTATCTTATATTTGATTGGTGAGTTTTTTTTCTTTATTTAATCCATACATAATATAGGAGGCATCTCGGCTAGGGACACGGGGCGGTTTCCATCATATCTCCTTCCACTTCGGCACCTTCTATCTGATACGCACCATCCAACGACTGTTTACCATCCATTCTTCATCATCACTCGGTAAACACTGGTGGGGTGAACAAACTATACCCAACAACCAAACAAAACGGTCCTTTTCAGGGCCACCAAATCATTAACAATTTTACAATGTAATTCTTCAAACATATCCGAAATCAACAGATAGCCTAACGGAATCCTACGTTAACTATGCGGTCGTGTTATATACATTATCTTCTTCTTCTTCAATGGCACTAACGTTCCTAGAGGAACTTCGCCGTCTCAACGTAGTATTGCTTGCGTCATTTTTATTTGTACTTAGTTGAGATTTCTATGCCAAATAACACGCCTTGAATGCATTCTGAGTGGCAAGCTCTAGAATACGCGTGATCACAGTGCAAGTCGGAGGAAATTTCTTTGATATATACATTATACCAACTCAATTTGTTCCACAAAGTTTTAGATAACATGAAGATACATAACTTTGCTGAAGACACTATTAGTATTAAATGACATCATTGCGATGTACAGTGGTTACAAAGCAAAAATATGTGACTTTAAATCATAATTTTTTTCAAAAATGTGCACGTTTGTGCATCAATACTCAACGTCATTTTGTTCGTCAGGGTTTGAAGTATTCGGCAAACTGCTTTTCGAACTCGGGAACTCTCGGGAACATTACTTTTTATACCAATTTTTACAGCGCAATTTACTCAATTTTAGTCTGTTTTCTTCATACTTTATCTACTATTGATGTTTATTTGCATTATATTAATTTATAAATCAATTTCTGATTCCATCTCACTATCAGACCTCAAATTTGAGTTATTTTGCGGTAGTTTTATTGCAGTTGGTGATAGCAATTGTTCCTTTTTCGATTTTCGTTTTCACAAGCTGCTTATCAAAGAGTCGGATGTCATAAGCAATCTTACAAAAACATCCTGATTACTGATCTCTCTGCAAGATAAATTTTGAAGGCTTAGAATGTGTTTATACGCCTTTTCTTGATGTGTGATTTTTTCAGAATTTAAGCAGTGTTCCGCGGTACAAAAATATATGTATTTAGAAAATTTTGATATTTTTTTAGAATTTTGAGACTTAATACTAGTTCAATTCACAAATATTAAAAAGTACATACGAACATATTTAAATTTAACTTAAAACAGTGCTAAGTCCCAAAACTCTAGAAATATATCAAAGTTTTATAAATATATATACTTTTGTACCGTGAACACTGCCAAAACTCTGAAAAAAAATCACAAATATCAAGAAAAGGCGTATAAAAACATTCTAAACTTTCAAAATTCAACATGCAGAGAGATCAGTAATCAGGATTTTTTTGTAAGATTGCTTATGTCATCCGACTCTTTGATATGCAGCTTGCGAAAACGAAAATCGAAAAAGGAACAATTGCTATCATCAACTGCAATAAAACTACCGCAAAATAACTCAAATTTGAGGTCTGATAGTGAGATAGAATCAGAAATTGATTTATAAATTTATATAATGCAAATAAACATCAATAGTAGATAAAGTATGAAGAAAACAGACTAAAATTGAGTAAATTGTGCTGTAAAAATTGGTATAAAAAGTAATGTTCCCGAGAGTTCCCGAGTTCGAAAAGCAGTTTGCCGAATACTTCAAACCCTGACGAACAAAATGACGTTGAGTATTGATGCACGAACGTGCACATTTTTGAAAAAAATAATGATTAAAAGTCACATATTTTTACTTTGTAACCACTGTACATCGCAATGATGTCATTTAATACGAATAGTGTCTTCAGCAAAGTTATGTATTTTCATGTTATCTAAAACTTTGTGGAACAAATTAAGTTGATATAATGTGATTCAGGCATAACTTAAGTCAAAAAATTAGTTTTGAGATAGTCTCCCCAGAAAAGCAGTTATATCTCTGAAGGACTGTTAGATAGATATTATGTATCTTCAGCAAAGTTTCAAAAAAAATTATAGTTCTACAATGTTACTGAAGACATAACTCAACTATCTCGTAAGTATAAAAAGTTAGTTTTTTAAATTTCTACTGTAACTTAGTAAGAGTTTAAATGAAACCGTTAAATTATTTGAATCAACATTCTGAACAACTTTTCTGAAGACACCCAAGCTCTAAAATGTAAGGTAAGACGAGAAAAGATTTTTGACCGTCTTTTTTCAAAACGGCCCCACTGTGCGTCGTTTTTCCACTTTCTCGTGTACTGTGTGCGTGTGTGAGAGACATAATTTTACCGCATGATCTTTACCGCAGACATCGAAGGAGGATTCACTGCTAGCAGGACGATGATCCTACCATGTCGAGAAACGTCAACATCCCAGTAAAGTTATTTTTATGTGTTGCTGTAGTTGTAATATTAATGATTCGAAATTTCGATGATCGATCCGAAAACTTTCTGAAATGCACTTCGCTTACAGAGTTACTCAGTGTTGCGAGAGGGAGTGAAAGTGTCGGCTGCGGCTGTGTGAGATTGTGACCGCACGAGTCGCGTACGGTCGTGGGATTTTAGCAGCACGGAATTGTATTAGTGTGGATGCATTGCTTCCCCTCGCTTGGTTCGGACTCGTATGCTTCGGGCCAGGGTTGTCAATAATATTTTTCAAAAAACTGGAAGATTTCTCATGAAAAGACTGGAAGAAAACTGGATCCTGAAAAATCGTTTTATTTCAAGAGATTCGGCTTTGATTTATCTACAATCATTTTTTTACCTACTCCAGTGCTTGAGAAATAGAATTATTTCGATGCTTCGTGTAGCATTTATATATATAGTCAAATCCGTTTTTGATGACATTGAAAGGAGGTCATAATATAGAGACGTCATACAAAGCGTTCTGTGAAAAAAACCTTTTTTTTCGTACATATGAAATTTTATTAAGAAGTAACTATATTCGACTTTTTTAAAAGAATTTTATATGAAAACCAAACTTCGTTGTATAATTACGAAAGAATAGGCGGTAGGTCAGTATAAGCGGAGTCATAATAAACGGATTCTACTGTAGTTCATAAAATAGCCAAATAAATCATTGATTATCCATTCGAGCAGATCAAAATAACGTTCCCTGACACTCGAACATTGCTGTAAAACAATATTTGAGAATCTTTTCTTCTTGAACCTTTAGAAAACACGGTTTTATTTGGAAAAAAACTTTAAAAATCTCGTATGTATTGCTCGACTATGTGATTAATTGAGGTTCTTGGGGACACGGTTTCTGATTCTTGATCACTGCATCAAATCTAATCTCAATCCTCTGTTCTTTTCCTCGAATTTTGATATTTTTGTAGTGTTTCTTTTGACCATCTTCGCAGGCTCTATTAACCATTTTGGGTAAGATATTTTAGTTGTTATGAGCATTGCACCATTCGTTGAAATGGTAGATCGATTGGTCTTGACTTCAAAATGTTTTGGAGAACCAAGTACATACAGTGGTTATATTCACTCAAAGACAAAGTAGCACGTTGCTGCTTGGGTAGTCACCACGCGCCCTACGCGCTAACCGTATTGAATTCGAAAGTGTAACCAGGAGAAAAATAACTCTGAGAGTGTGTAAGAAAATAAAGATCGATTCAAAGTAAATACACCATGGATCGATCGAACGAAAAATGTCAAAAAACAAAATTGGTCATGCAAAAGGAAAAGTGAAGGAGGGATAATATTAATGCATTGTGAACTTATTCTACATGAAATTGGTAAAACTGAAGCACACATATAAAAAAAACTGGATAGAACTGGATAATATTCTAAAAAACTGGAAGATTTAAAGGTTTAACTGTTTGACTGGATCGAACAAATAAAAGCTGGAAGAATCCTGGAACATTGGCAACGCTGCTTCGGGCTAGCAGAGTGGTTTGTTTCTTTTCGCAGTTTGTGCAGTCACGTTTTCGTTAGAACTCGGATCCACTGTGACCGTAGCATTGAGTGCTATTATATTGGATTTGACTGTACGGTAACTGGCTAGGGAAGTCAGCCTATTTTGTACACTGGATGCGTGTGGGGCGAGGGTAGAGTGGCGGCCGCACCGGTACAGTTCTGTGTAGCTGTCTGCTTCTCGCGATTGCATACGCTTTGACTGCATTTTCACACTCATGGTTATCTTCTCAGGTTTCCCAAAGATAACTCTGGAGTCTAATAAACAGAGTTTCTTCGGTTGACTTCCTAGGTTTTTCAAAAATAACTCTCTGTCGTCGAAGTTCCATAAAAATACGCGCGATTAATACTTAAGTATATAACAAGCGTCATTCGGTGTGTTCTTCGTGCAATTTTGCTGATTCAACCCAATCGCGGAGAGCATCTACGAATTGTAATTTACGTGTGGCGTCCACCTAAGCAACAACTTAATCCAAAATACACCGTTAGAACTGTAAAGAATGGAGGAGACAGCATAATGGTGTGGGCAGTGTTCTCTTGGCATGGCGTATGCTCTATTCCGAAGATCGATGGTAGAATGGATCAAAATCTCTACAAACGTATTCTCGTTGAGGAACATATAAATCTTAAAAAACCAAAAAAAATGTTCGAATGTTGGGAGGCTGTTCAAGAAGGATGGTATAGTATACCTAATCAAAGATGCCAACGACTCGTTGAAAGCCTACCGTAGCGATTGGAAGCAGTTCTTGCTCTGGAAGAGTGTCCCACTAAATACTCATCCTAGAGGATTAATACATCGGAACCCCGATTATCCGCGAGCGGATGATCCGCGGTGCGTGCGTATACTTGAAACATCGGTAGGTTCAGTGTGAAACATAGATTATGCTAATTATAGGGCCACTACTGTATATATGCGTCTACCAACGAGACAGAGAGCGTGTAGATTACACGAACATATAACGAATCGATAGGCCTTTTTGGTTCATCTGGTGTGTCTACTCTGATAACCGAGGTAAACTATTCTACGAGAGAATTCTGTTCTCGCGATACGATCGCAAAAAGGTTCAATATGGATCTAATTCCTTAACAGGGCCCAACGAAACGGTTCCTTTGCTATTTTGCTTTGCGAACCAATCTGCGAAGCGGATGGATGGGATAGATTTTAAGTTAGGAGATAACTAAGTGAATATAATAAGGTTACCAAATTTTCTCTCCACAGAAATCAACCGGGTTTCTCAGCTGGTGTCGAATCTTAAACTCACACCGGGTGGAACTGCCGGTGCCGCCCCCCGATTGCACGATCCGGCGCTGATTAACCTGGCGGACTGCACCCAGGAGGATCAGGAAGTGACGGACATAAACAGGCACCTGCTGCAGGAACAGTACCTCCATCAACCCCAGACGACGCAACAGCAGCTGCATGTGCACTCCCAATCGCTGCCAGTGCATCCGATGAAGGAAGCCTTCGATGCGGAGGATTTCGAACAGGATGAAGGTTCGCCTTGTTCGGCCGGCGGGCTGCACTTCAAAAGTTCACAATCGATGATCAACTTCACCCGGCATCGCTATCGGATGCATAGCCAGTGTCTGGTGGATTCGGATCCGAGCTATAGCACTGGAACGTCTCCAGCGGAAACCAATAGCTATATGATGAGCAATGGAGCTGGGATAAGTGCTGCAGTGAGGGTTGGCTCGGGTGGTGGTGGTGGTGATACAGTGAGGAAACGTCAGCGCAGACATTCTCTGCCAGATCTAAAGAAGTACGGTTTGAGGGTTGATCCGAAGACGTTGCTTGCGGAACGGCAGGATCTGATGTCGATCGACATCAATAGGGATAGCAGTAGCGGAACGAGTCCGTCGGAGGAGGAAGCCATTTCGGCGGCAACACACTTTCATAAAAAGCAAGAGGAAAAGACTGAAGAGCACATTCGCAGAAATTTGGCACTGTTCCAGGAGATTCGCAAAAATTTAACCAAAGTGGGCGGCCATCGAGTTAGCGGACAAAACGGTACGGCTGGTTCACAGATGGTAAGCAGTGGCACCCAGACGATCGAAAATTATCCGAAACCGTACGAACAAATCGTGTACGGGATTCTGCAGGAGGAGTTAAAGTACAAGGCAAACATGGCGATGAAGCGAAGCAGTGACAGCGGCGGTAAGATGGATCCCAACGTGATGCTCGATAAGTACATTGAACTGTGTGTGAAAACGCGGAGAGAAAATGGCGATCCAAAACGGGTGGAAGAATTGTATAAGGATCACATCACGTTGCTGAATTTGCAGCTGCAGTACGAGAAGCACCGACGGGAGATACATGCCGAGCGCAATCGACGGTTGTTAGGCAAAAGCAGAGTGATACGAGCTTTGGAGCATGACAATGATATGTTGAAAGATCAGGTTTCTCGTCTGACGAATGGAATCAGTTTTCTGAATAATGAGTTGGCCGAGCTCAGGAGAAAGGCGAATGCCGACTACGTGAGGAACGCGACGGATGTGATTGATCTTAAGGAGCGACACGTTGCGGAGGTCCAAAAAAATATGGATCTACAGGGGAGAATTAAAGAACTGGAGGTGGCCTTAGCAGACCAGACACGGGTTAGGAAAGAGCAAACGACTGCACTTGAGCAGGCGCGTGGAGAGTTGTTCGATATCAAAAGCGAAATGGAGCAAGCTTTGCACAAAGCGGATTTGGGACAGCAATATCGCGATGAATTGACGAGGCTACAGTGCGAGCTCATTTTGATGGGAGAGATTCAGCTCAAGTGCAAAGAACGATTGTCCGAGTTGGATCATTTGAAGGCGAGAGAAGCCGAGATTGCAATGATTCAGGAAACGTACATGGAGGAAGTCAGAGGTGAGTGATGGGATGCTAAATGAGCGATTCCAAATGAAATTGTCCTAAAAATGCAAATTTCAAAAGGATGTATTTTTGATTCGAGTGAAAGTTTGTTCGTTTGGGTTGGAGGAAATATGAGTTTTCCACAGCAATTGAGATTTTTTTGACTCAAGTGTAACTTTTGAAAAAAGCGTATTGATTCAATAAGAGAAATTTTTGATCATTTATATCTCAAAAACTTTGATTCGTACCGAAATAGTGTATTGATGTTCAAATGTGAAAAAAATATACACCGAGAAAAAAAAATTTGATAGGGAGGGAAATCGATAAATTTTAAATCATTTCGAAACACAATGTCAGCTCACGATTTTGTCAAACACTTGGAAAAAAGATGTTTCCATTACACAGAACACATATTTAATGACGGATTTCGCGCCAACTCGTCTATGGGATTGGCATGACCCACTCAGAACTTAATGAAACTTTCTGGACGTGAAGACCTTACCTAATTAAGCAACTTGGCATACTTAGCTCTCCGAAAATTTATCTAGACTAGCATATGGAAAGGGGAAATTCGATGAAGAGGACGAAGTGCCATCTGGCATTAAACAACGTAAATAAATTCGTCCTGTTTAAAAAACGAACGACGAATCAATTATTTGGTATCGTTTATATAAAAATACATATATCGCGATAAAAAAGGAGATGAGGGTGAAAATTGGTTGTATATGGTTATAAGTTTTTTTTCAAGCCAAATTTATGCAAAAACATACTAAAACAAAGTTATTCAGATTTTATTTGCATGGGATCACCCTAATCGGTATCAAATATAAAGTAATAGGTATCCTAGCGGTATCATATATAGTTTATGACCTATTCTCATGCCTACCAAGTTTTTTGAGTATAATATCATTAAAATCGGTCGTGCCGTTCCGGTGGAGTTTGACCACGAACATCGTGACGAGAATTTTATATATAAGATTTAAAAATTCTAAAAAATTCTAAATTCTAAAAATTTCTATTACTGAAATCGATACGCCCTTTTCAAAATTTACACTTGAGTCAAAGAATTCGCAATTGCTGTGGAAAACTCATATTTCCTCCAACCCAAACGGAATACAAACTTTCATTCGAATCAAAAATACTCATGTTTTGTCATTAGTCGATTTATTCTTTTTCGTCAATCTTACACACAAATATTTGTAGATCTAAAGTTCAGTTTGGAGATGAAATCGGCTCAGTTGGACTCGACCAGGGAAAGGTTGTTAGAGCTCGAGCAGCAACTACTCAAGCGGGATGAAACCATAACGCTACAGAAGCGGATGTTGAAGACAGTCAAGGAGGAGCATAAGGAGCAATTCAATGTAAGTGTGATGAATCCGTGCCATACAATGAATCACAATGAATTTGCTTAATTTCAAAAGGCCCTGGAGCGCAAATATCACGCACAAAAGGCGATCGTGATAAGAATGGAGGAATCCATTCTTGAATTGCGAGTCAATAACGCTGCTCGAACGCCTGACTTCGACAGACCTGGTAAGAACAATATTCGCTTGTGTTGATTTTAAACGAATGTAACTAACACCCACCTTCCGTTAGATGCCGGTGGCTCGCTGGACCACACATCACCATTGTCGATATCGCTTGCTTCTAGTGAAGGTCTGTCGGAAATCAGGAACTTAGCGCTGGTGGTACAGTCTGGTGGTAGCAACTCGAGTAATCACGAGCTGGGATCTAATCTGCCAACGCCAACCAGTTTGGGAAGGAATGACCACTCGAACGAAGGCAGCCCTATTCCCGGACCAAGTCACCATCGGCTATGAACCAAGTTGTTTTATATGTTGGTAATTTGTTTCACAACTGTCCCCCCCTCCCCCTTCGAAATTTGCCTTTTGTCGCGATTAACACACTATCAGTCGCGATTTCGGCCGGAATTCCTTGACGCCATGTGCCCCCCACCTGTGCGAGCGGACGTAATAGTTTTCCTATTTTGGTTTGTTAAACTGTTGAATCGATTATTGTGTAGGTGGGAGTTACGTAGAATAAATTAGCCCAATACGTCAACATGCTGCCGTTCTACGTATAGTTGTCCCAAATTACTTTTTGCCAATTTTCACTTTTTTTCATGAAGTGATGTTTTCATATCTAATTTTCTGGAAGAACACAAAAAAAAGTTATGTTTTGTTCCTAGCTTTTAAAAAAACAACATCAAGCTCAATTGTCCCATGTTGATATTCTAGGCATAACTGTCCCACCATGTATTTTCTGTAGATCCATAATGAATGAATCGGTTCGAGTACAAGAATTTTATGTCACGCCTCTAAAAGGGCTAGTGCACTCATTTCTGGCTAGGAAAAACGAACTAATTCTCAAAGGCTTGACTGCCCCACCATGAATTTTTAAACCCGTAATCAAGTTTGATTCATGTGAGAGGAGCTTTTCACACTTCATTAGACAATAGTTTATTGCTTATAAAAAAACCCGGTGTACTGTGATTGCGTTTTTCTCAACGTTTTTCTGGAACAACGGATAACTATGCGTATAACGGCAGTATGTAACTCCGAAAAAAAAACGAAGGAACAGTAAATTGTATAGTTTTGTGTAGTTTGTCGCACTTGTCTGGGAAATAATCCAGAACAAAATATGTAATAAATTGTAATGGATCTTTGCTGTTCTTGGGGTATACAGAGACAAAACAAGGAGAACAAATTGACCCAAAAAGACTGTGTTATGATATGGATACGTTCCTAGCAGTATTTCATGTTATTTATTTCCGCTAATGATAGTTAATTTATTGCAAATGATGTTTTAACTTTACTTGTCCAATTTTACATTATTTAACCGGTTCACTTTGGTTCCGAGTCCAGGGTTTCGAAAGATTTGCTGCTGCCTGCCGGCTTACCACACTTTGCACCCAGGGGAAATGACTGCTAGGAGCATATCTAGGGTAGCGACCGAATGATCGCTTTAAACAAAATACGAAATACAATGAAAAAGTGTAAATGTTGAAACAAAAAAAAAACAAACAATTTGTTGATGATGAAGAGTTAGTGGCAATGTGCAGATGAGATGAACACGAACGAGAGATGATAAGTAGAGGGCTATTGTAAATAGCTGAATGCCACACATACACACACAACACACAACTTTAGCTGCAACAGCAACTGTCGTCACTCATCTTCGCTGCTATTGCTGCTGCTGGGAGAGGAAAGTGCGTTTAGTGAGAAAGACCAAAACAATAAAAAAAAGTCTATTGAATAAAATGTGCGACGGTAGAGCGATTTGTTTGTCCGAAATTTCAAACTATTTTTTTTCTGTTGCATACTTTGCATTTATTAAAATTAATTATACATAGTCATGTAACAATTAAGGTTTTCTATTCGTGTTTCAAGAGCAAAAATTATGTATCTAATGAACATTTTGAGACCTCTATTTATGTCACGTTGAATCATTCCTCGTAACTCCGGAATTTGTAATGATGTGAATAACTGGTTTCCACGTATTCTTCAGAATGAAATTGGAACGGATATTCGCCTCCACGGTTCTACAGTTGGACAAGTTGAGTACTTGTGTTTTATTGTTTCTTCGGATTGGCAACTATTGCAACACGGTGTTATAATGCAATTTTCTCGGAATCGGAGAGAATTGTGATCCAATTTCTCGTTACAAAGCGAATAGTAAAAGGACTTTTCTTCAGAAGTTAGAGATTTAAGATCTTTTGTTTATCCATACGCGGTTTCAATCTCGTTGAACAACATTTTGAATCCTTTATCCTGGCAGTAATTTCAAAATGTGAATATACATTATGTGTGCTGTAGATTCCTCAGTAATTTGAATATACTGAATTGCTCTCATGTCTGCGGCTTCTCACCCTGTCAGCGTAATCCTGGTGATACGGATCCCTAGTCCATTGAAACCATTCAGTGATAAGAGATTCAGATTTCCTAATCGGGCAGTGCAGACCGAGGCCATCCTTGGATTTAGCTTTAATTTTTTGTTCATAACGAACCCTATGTGACACTCCATACCAAGTGAATTTGGTAATTTGCTGTTTCAGAAGCTTCCAGGAGCAGCAGAATGTAAGCAATGTATCACAATTATGAATTCTGGTACGGTTTAACCATTATAATGAAAAAAATACACCATCTATTGGTGTCCATGCACCCCTCATTCGAGCTAACTTTTAATCGATCACCACATGATTATTTGGCACGTATTCAGACCCTTTCTGGATTATAACACTTACAAATATTGTAAACATCATGCTTGCACACCCTTTGTATCAGATTTACATAGCTAAACCATTAAATTAACGCATTTTGATGAACTCAATTCTGATCATGAGTTGTCAAATTCAATAATGTTGTTGTGTCCACATGATTTCTATGGCAACCGCTTGGCGCGCTGCAGTTTGTTTATTCTGTCCTTCGCGCATAGCAGAAATAAAGTTTCTCTGTGTTGAGTGTGTTGAGGTGAACACTTTTGAAATGCAATATTCTGAAGAAAGCTTAAATTATGAATGGATCAATATGATAACAGTGAACTCAAGCAATAATAAATGCAACATCTACTTGAGAATTCGAATGTTTTCATACAAAAATGGTGATTTCTAAAGCCGGACAAACCATGATCAGAGGTGGTCAAACCATGATCATAATTTCTCTTTGAGGAAAATCGTTAAAAAATATTAAAATTTGAATAATTTCAGCGCCTTATGGTAGTATTAACAACTAGAGACTTGGGGCTTTTCAGAAAACCCAAACTCGTATTGATTATATGTGATTTTTATGAAGAAAAATCGTGTTGAGGTTGGAGTTGATCGTCTCCACGGTAGTCCTACGTTGTGTGATTGGGTTCTCTCTGCTACACGCCAGTAGCAAGGGTTCTCTCGTTGATGCTCGTGATTAGTGCGATTTCTCGCCTTATAATCCTCCAGATAAACTGAAGGGCCATGCCAATTATGATTAGTCTGGTTTCATCTGGGCAGATGAGATTCTTTCTGGTGCCGGCGGTGGCACCAGATTTTGTTGGGATTGTTGCTGTTGGGATATTACTATCTCCTCAACCGGGCTTTTTGACTTTTCGTTGCCCATGACAACGAACCAAACACGATGCATGCTGTACCGAGATGGAAAATGAAAGGTGGGAAGATTTTTAAATCTGTGACGTCACAGATTTTGTTTATGTATGTTACTTTTCTTATAATAGTCCACTACATAAGAAAAGTGTTGTTATTGAAAGTAAAAATAAGCAGATGAAATGAACAAATTAGTATTTTTTCTTAAATCAATGCTAGCGTTCAAAATCATAGGGGCCCAACTGAAATTTTAGCAGAAACTGAAATTTCAGTATTGTTGAGGTGTTCTAAACTTTATTTCAATCTTATTTTACTTCTCGTTACATCGACCAAAAACGTAAATGAACAAAGTCAGAGTTACAAAATCGTTTTTTCCTTTGGCGGAAAATATTTTACAGCGCATGAGAAAAAAGTAGCAGTAGTAGTTTTTTTTCCGCGTAAAATGCACTTGAAAAATAAATTGAATAGACTCCATATGACCTAAATTGAGACGAAAAGTTTTCTGCTTCCGTCCTAGTTTTAGACGAATGAAGTGTTCAGCACCCTAATTGTGGAAAAAGGAATTACAATTGCTAACAAGAGATAAACTACCATGAAGATGCTCTAAAATCCAAACATAGTAAAAATTAGAATACTAATTCTGATATAAGAAGAAATAACAAAAATGAAACATTTTGGTTCGTGACATGTTCTGTTTATTTTTCAAATGATGAATGTAACGCGAAAAATATTTTTTGGAAATATGTAATTATTTTCTGTATATCCTCTTTCAACGTTATTCGTTGACACATTCAATTTTGTACCATTTGAGTAACTGACTGTTATGCCTGGTATGTGAACTTCTTATCTTCCTGGCTACTAATACAATCAAAGTTTAACACAAGCAAAACCCGTGAATCTTCCCACCT
Organism: Toxorhynchites rutilus septentrionalis; assembly: GCF_029784135.1. Taxonomy (NCBI): domain Eukaryota; kingdom Metazoa; phylum Arthropoda; class Insecta; order Diptera; family Culicidae; genus Toxorhynchites; species Toxorhynchites rutilus. Next base: position 15,524,573 of record NC_073744.1, on the reverse strand, counting down.
CCTATTTTTCATCTCGATGCTGTACGACCTACACTATAAAGTGCGATTCACATACAACATACACGTCACGTTCACGTCCCGTCACGTCACGATACGTCAATGATTCTACAATGCAATTCTCATGAAAACATTCACATACACCAGCAACGTAACGACCCGTCAGCATACGTTCAACGAAAACGACCGGCAGGGTTTGTAGAAAAGAATAATTGACGGAGACGGACGGCTCGTTTGGTTTTTGTCTAGGCTTTGTGTCTCGGCTTTTGTTTTGATTTGGTTGTACAGTAATTTACATCTACATCGACATTAAGCTAATTGAACAGATCTGTGATGCAACACGTTTAATTAGACATTTTTACCTCTAGTTGGACATTTTTGTAAACATTGAGTTCGGGGCCCAAATTATGGCCCCACATTGAAAGTCGCCACCAGTCGCAAATGTCCAATTACCGGCCAAAACCGACTCCAATGCGACACTGAGTGGTGCCTCAGTATATCGCTTTATAAGTAACTTACTGTACCTTTTATGCCAACATATCTCTTAGCTCCAAATTTCGGAGTGGAAATCATTCGCGACTAGTTGAAAGAATTATTCTATTTATTATTATTGTGGCATAAGGGTCGGACTACGGGGTTTAAGCATTTAAATAATTGAATTCAATGATTCTCATTGAATTTTTTAAAATTTAGAACTGATTCTAGGCATGCTGATTTGAAAGAGGGCATTGCAATTTAAAATTGTTGTAGGTGGCGACACCATGAATAAAATTAAATAAATCATTCGTTTGGCATTTGACGTGACGGTGCTGGTGGAAGCGTTGACTGCATGTGTGAATTGGTGGAGACGTTGACGGAACGTAGATGTTCTTCTCCGTAACGTGCTATGTGAATCGCACATAATACGACCTATACTATAATATAATACCTATACTATAATACTACACTAATATAATACACTATAATACTCGTGGCCCGGATGCAACCACGTATGGTGGCGTTTTCCGCAAGTTCTACAGTTTATTGGAGATTGGCAATTTTTGACGAAGTGTCCAGAGAATAAACAATTACTGCGTAATCTCCTCATTTGAATAATTTTCATCTTTTCCTTATGCGGCATTTTTTCAAATGCATTACATTTTGTAATGTAGTGCTCTTCATTGCACGAAACACAACGTAAGACTACCGTGGAGACGATCAACTCCAACCTCAACAAATCGATTTGCATTTACTAGTTGCGTAAAAACACCCCAAATCAGACAAACCAAGATCATTTACCCTACCTTCTTTTCGAATAATCAATTCTTCTGGTGATGGAAGCTCTGCTCCAAGTTTTCTGAAGATTTAAACGCGCTCCGAATACTTCCCCAAAATGGCGGAAGCAATCTATTACTAGCTGTATTTTGTCAGATTGTTTGATAATGATAGTTATAACATCTGCCTACGCTGTGATGGATTCACCTAAATCATAGCATATTAGGGATTGTTGATATAAATACACCACGAACAGAATCATGCTCAATGGATCCCCTTGGCGAACTAAGAAATTCATGTCGAAGAATTCTGTCAGCTTTTCATTGACGACCATTTTAGATTTGGAATGTCTCACAAAAGTAGACATTAGATTCACAAAGTCACTGTTGAGGTCACAAGCCATGACGAGCTGATTTCGTCTTGCCTGATGGGTGTGACCAATCTCATCCCGAATCAAGCTGGTTGCTTAAAAAATGTTCATTTTCCCGTTGCTGCATTTTTGTTCAGAGGAAAGAACCAATGGGACTACTTTATTTAGCCTTTCCTTAAAAACTTGACTTAGATTTTTATAATCCACGTTGAGGAGGGAAATTGGACTATACGAATTTGTTCCGTCCCAACGGAAGTGAAAAACCCCCGTCGTATGCAACGCCACCAACGAAGATTTCCACAAAAGTGCGCTTCGAGCGTTCCTTTAAAGAGCTCTTCTGTTCTTCCCAGCAACTCTTGTAAGTTTCACAAGCTGAGAGCAGGGTTGGGGTTCCCCTGTAATATGGACACTTATGCTCAGTCACACTGCAGGATTCGCCCACATGCTGCTCTCCGCAAGTGTCACAGCGCTACTTGTTGGCGCAATAAGCTGCTGTGCGACCAACTGACTTGCATTTTTGGCAAGTCATGGACTTTGGCTCGAAATGTCGCACCGGTAGCCTCAATTTGTTCACCATAACGTAAACACAAAACAAAAGCATCACACCAGGATGCCTCGGCAGCTGGTTAACAAATGTTCGAAGATAGAGCGTTTTATTTGTCCGAAATTTCAGTGAAATGTAATTCATTATTATCCACAATTATTGCGATAGTTTTGAACATAAAGCACAGAAAACAGTCGAAATCGCCAAACAAGGTGAGTGTATATGTCTCTTTGAAAATGAAATCTACTCCGGACAACAAAGTTGCACTCCTTCTTGTTCGACACAAATTTTCTCATCAAATCCACTCAGGTAGTTAAGCCAAAATTGGTCACAAACGAAATTCTCCCGCCCGAAACTGACCTTCATTTGCTATGCATGCCACAATGCTCATCATTATCGTTCGCAAGACCGAAATGCACACACAAATACGGCCACAGACACAGGGGAGTTATTGCACTTGTCGTTCACCATCTCGGAGGCGGTCACTTTCCAGTTTTGTTCTCTGTTGGCTGACTGCGCGAGGATTTGTTACGGGAAATTCCCAGCATTCTTTGGCTGCTGACTTGGTTAATGAACTTTCGCATTAAAATCGGGTGCATGATTGGTGAGGAATGCAGAGTGGTTGCTACCGGATAGGAAGATGAGAAAATTGAAATTCTGCAAGATTGATGTCCTTGCTTCCGTTCCGCAGCAGGCTAGCGATTCTTTCGAGTCTGCGGTTCCGATCAAAAGTCTCGATCCAATAAACTCGAACTTCCGTTTGAACATGCCAGTGGATGAACACCATGCGTGTGTTCCAGAAGGCATTGGAAACGTTTTGTTGCTACCGGTGTGTGGTTTCTGTTATTTTTTTTTAAATTCACGATAGCCGATCGAGAGTGTGCCACCCATCTTCCATTCAGGAAGGAGGGGAATCATAAAAGTCATAAAGGCGGCAATAATAATCAAGCCAGGCGAGATCGGTTCAGGCGGGTAATTTCATGCCCGTGCACTCGTAAAAAGCTGTACTCAAACAAGTAGTTTAATGAATTTGTTTTGAGCGCAAACAAATCTGCGAAGGTCTGCGATCGACATGCGACAGGAAAATGATGACAAAACGTTGAAAAATGTATCTGGGTAAATAGAGAGATTGACTTTGAATAATCTTCTGGAAGCCACATCTGGGAGCGGCGGAAACTGGCTACAATCTACGGCCATTCCGTGCATTTAATGTGATGCGAATATAAACACTATAATTTGCTGCATAGTAATTAAATTAAAAGTCGATTTGCCGTGGCTAGCTCCGGCAGCGAGGGCGCTTACTCCTAGGGTTTATTGGGGGCTCTAGTTGGCGATGGGCTAGGTTCAAGAACCGGCTGTCGTTGTTCGCGGACAGCAAACTGACTAATGACCGCCGGAGGCTGTCGCCTGATACAAATATGCGAGAACCGGCAGCGGTCACTTTTGCAATCAAAATATTATCATTACGTATTAATGTAATTATCGTTATAATAAACACGCTCATGCGCGTGGTTCTTATAACTCCTTCACGCTGTACCGATGGAGGCGAGACTGGCTCGGACAGCTAGTCTCGTGCGGTCTTTGAACGCAAAATGTAAACATCAACTTCAATGACCCAATCGGGTTTTTAAAAAGTAAACAAAGTGTTCGAGACATTTAAAAAAGAACAAACAAACAAACGATACAATGCGATAAATTTCATTCAGTGGTTGATTATGACCGTGAAAACTTGCATGCGTTTTCCAATCGGATTTGTGTTGAATTTTTCTCCCTCCTCTTCAAAAAATTGGAGTAATTTTTGAAATTCTGTAACAAATAAAAATATCGGGAAGAAATAAAAAATCGATTTCTTTCTGTTTTTCGAAAGATTCTGTGGATTAACACATTTTTTTGCAAACTATGTCAATAGCAAATCCAATAAACCTTATCAACTAGCTTCCATTTGATTTGCTTTGCTGTAGGACCTTCGAATACAGAGACTTTTTTGTTTGAATGAAAAATTATTTGATCATCAATAAATAGGTTGACCAAATAGTTCGGGATTTAAAACGGGACGGGCAAGCCAAAAAAAGAAAACAATTTTTTTAAAGAATTTTATTGAGTGAAATAAATCTAGAACAAAATCTAACAATAAAAAAATTTTATATGTACCTGGTGTGTTTTCTTCACCGAAGGAATATTTAGATGATCTAAAAACTTCGAGATTATAATTTTTATAAATTTTAGATTTGTGATATTCCAGATCAAAGTTCTGTTTCACAATTTTCTTTCGACTTTTCTCTTGTCCTCATATTTGTGCATCGAAGAAAAAAAAAACATTTAAATTGCTGCAATACCACCGAGCAGATACAAAATAGGATCACGAACTTCATGAATTCCAAACACTCTAGAAATCTTGTTTATATTTCTGAACATATTTGCACCCAACTATTTACAACTGGGACCGGTTTTTTCCAACTTTTTATCTCATTGATTATAATTCCATTAATCAAACAAAATGTTTCAAGCTATCTGAACAGGAAGTTTAAGTATCATAACACATTATCGTAAATTTTTTCCACATTTCCACAGAAATTCAGCCTCTTAAATTTGACCTGCATAAAGTATACTTTTAATAACACTTTACACCTTACTAGTTCAAAATACTTCTTCGCTTTTATGAAGAAGAATCCTAATAAAATCATCAAATTTACCATCAACTTCAGGAGCAAATACATTGTATCTTTCAGCGAGAACAATAAATGATTGAAAGGTTAATTGATCACTAGTAAAAGGCAACGTAGATTGACGCATGGATTTTCAAATAAATCGCATAGAACAATAGAACATTTTTGATGTTGCGAAATAGGAGCGCAATCCGTCAACATACTAGGAATCCTCTCTCTACAAGGTCCATAGGTCCGAGAGAAAAGAATCGAATTTTACCATACTCAAGCAATCTAACATGTGTTTTTTTTTCTATTAGAGTGACTTCCAACACATTTTGGCTGGTTGGTCACTTATACTTCCATTTTTGGAAGAATGTCGGGAGTGAGAATTGAATTCGTGACCCATACCGTGAGAGGCACCTCATCTAACCTGATGTCTACCGATGAAATCACAAAATCACAAAACTCTATTCAATTGTTCTACACGAAACATGTACCTAGTATATCCGTAAGTTCTATCAATGAAACCACAACTGCTACCAGCAGATAAGTTTGAAGCGAAACAAAGTGGCAACACTGCAGTCGTGTAGTGTGACGTCCCTTCTTCACTTCCACCGAGTTTCTCAGTCCTACTGAGCTTGAGCTTGAGCTTGGGTAGACTGTACAACTCGTAGTTGCTCTCCGTGATTGACCTGAACCAACCAAATTGCACAAAGAACACACAGAATGACGCTTGGGACTAGCAAATCATTCTCGTTGTGCAATTTTCGGTGATTCGAGCTTTAGATGGTCACCGAGTTTCTCAGTCCTACTGGTCCGAAAAATCAATTTTTTCTCCTTATTTCCACCACAAAAAAATCATAGCTTTTGAATTACTGAACCGATTTAGATGATTAACATATCAAACTGAAGCCTATGCGATAGTCTTTTTTAAAGAATATTAAACTTGCGAGAAAAAAAAATGAATTTTGTTTTTATAACTATTAATTGTATTTGTTTTTTTTATAGTTTACTCGGTTAAAGAGAGGGTGCTATATTGTTTTATTTTTTTTTTCTCGATATCTAAGATTTTTTACACAAAATATAATTGTAATATTTTTTCTAGAAGAGAAAGATAGCTAATTTAATCTGATATATCGATCATCTGAATCGGTTCAGTAGTTCAAAAGTTATGAAATTTTGAAAAAAAATATTTTGGGAAAAAAGGGGTAATAGGTAAAGATTTTTCGGACCACCCTAAATGGAAATGAGCACCCTAATAAAAAAATTAAAAATAAGGGTCTAATATTTTGCGATAAGAAACAAAACTATCACTTTTTGCGAAAATCTGAGAACCACTATATCGGTTTGGCTGGAATGGCTGTGTAACCAGGGCGCGAAATCTTTGAAGATGAAAAATGAAAATCGACTCTCCTCTCAGTAGCTTCGCTTCGACTAGGATTACTTCGGCATTCGCTGTCAATATAATTTAAATTGACTAGAAAACGAAGTGTTGAGCGATAATAACCATTGACTAGAATAGTTCATCAGTCATCCTCGCTCTCAACACTCTTCAATTCGTAACTGACGTGACTAATGAATACATTTCTGCCTCTTCATTCTACCTGATTCCAATCCACACTTCTACTCCCCCTGACATGAATCTCGTGTCCCGCGTACACAATCTTATTTTTAAGTCCATATAAAGTGTAACGAAAACTTGATCTCTGATGCAAATAAGTAGTTACGTCATTAAAGGACGGTTATTGTCTACACACCGTTAACTCAAACCAACGAACTTAGACAGTTATCAGGTATGCTATAAAGGTCCTTACATTTGTTCAATTTTATTCTTTCTTATTAATTCGTTCTACAATCTTTCACCATCTTCATGCTGGCCATAGAGTTGAAGCTCTTGTCATTGAGAGAATATTGCAGGGATTTTCTGATCGTTTATATATTTTTTCCCAAAAATCTGCAGTATCGCTTTATTGATTTGCTATGAAATCAATATTTAGATAGTTTTTGAATCCATCGTGCATGCTTTGGAATGAATCCTTATTCATCAATTAAGAAAATCCTATCGGCAGTGGGTATTACAATAGTTTCACCATCAAAATTTTCCTTTGCGGGTAATTCGTCCCCTTGCTATAAATAGTAGAATAAGTTGAAATGTAAATACACTATAGATATACGAATAGATTTATAAATTGAGTGTTCATCAACATTGTTACAATTTCCTTATATCCCATCCTTCTCCTAAAAATATGTCACCCTCCTAAACTCGAGTACACCGCGAGTAATCGGTTTTCCACCTTACTAACCATAGATGTAAGAAAATTGTTTATATATATAGTTTTAAAATTATATTTAAGAATTCGGCTCCTTTAAACTTAAGTAACTGAGCCTGTAAAAATAAACGAATTAAAAAAAAAAACCATCAAAATTGATTTTACTTTGAATCTGACGATCGAATGTCGAAACAAAATTAAATTATTTTGACTTTGAGTTTAAAAATGTTTCTCTTAAGTATTATTACACTCTGAAACGTAATGCTTCATTAATAATTTTGCGGCCGCTCATATATACACATCGTTATTACTTCTTAAATTTGTCAAAAATTCTGGTTTCATGAAACTACCTCGTACTGTTTTGAAAAGCCTCGAAATATTTGTGAACAGTGAAAATAATTACGATCATACATATTGATAAATAGGTTTAGTACAACTTTGTACCAGAAGAATTTAATTTAATTATTGATATAAGCATTCTACACGAACGGACCGGAGAGCTATTATGACAGTTCCCACTTCGAATCAAGAAAACTTTGGCATGGATCCCAGTATATTTTTTATCGATGATTTTCATTCTGATAAAGTAAGAAGTAAGATAAATCAGAAGAAATCAGGATCTTTTCTGAAAAATCAGGCAAAATTGAGTGTTTGTCAGGATGTCTGAGAACGTGCCAAAAAGTCTAAGAAATCCTGAAAAATCAGGAAGTATCTCTGGCTACATGAGAGAGAGAAACGAATTCATTTTGGGGCAGCCACTTCAATATGTATTGAAGTCCATTTGACGGGGAAGAATGTAGTGCGACAGTCGAATCGTAGAGTGAGATAGCAACTAAACGACCGAATTACTTTTGAGCAGAGGTGTGAACCTTCCTGATTTTTCAGGATTTTTCAGACTTTTTGGCTCGTATCTTGATATCCTGACAAACACTCAATTTTTCCAGATTATTTCTGAAACAATCCTGATTTTTGAACTTTTTACCATATTCCAATAAAAATTATCCGTAATAAATCGTTATTGAAGGAACAGTGTCGTCATTTATTAACGACATTTATTAAAGTTTGTGGTTGACGTGAAAGAAAGATTCTCTATCAGATTGGCTCGCAAGCAGTTTCAAATTCTTATATTTTTAGCGAAAATAATTAATAGTTGTATTTTTAAAGCTTCAAATACATAGTGCGTTCATTCCACCTGAAAATCGATTGTGATTATTGCTTCACAATGACAGAAAATGAAGCTCAATTATGTCAACGCCAATTGAATGAACGAACATTGGAGATGATTTTGCGAGATATTTTTTTTCGCTCACTGCATAATCTTACGACAAGAATTACAAAGTTATAGATATTTAGTAAATTTTATTTGTATACTATAAGTATAAATTATTCAAAACCCGTAATGTAATATTCTCATACGTACTCAAACACATATATTAAAAATTCTAAGCGCAGATATTTGAAAAAAGGCTGGCGTTTCTGCATAATCTTTCGTAACTGTTCTCGTAGCTGAACTAATTCATTATTCACCTTCATGTAGAGACGCTGCGTTAAAAATTTCATCAATTGCGATACAGTCGCCAACGCAGTAATTTTCATTGGATTATGACATTTATTGTCGTAGTAATAGTATCACAATGCTGACAATGTATAGTTGCGGAAGTGCCTTGAAAAGGACAAGCTCCAGTTGCAAGCGGAAGTTTGCTCAAGTATAAAACAAAATAATGAAAATAATACAACGAAGATTAGAAATAAACAACCTTTAGCTAACCACAAAGTCGGTCTTCACCCAAGAAAGTCATAGTCTGTGTTGGAGAAAATTCTGTGTACTAAGCTTCTGCCAAGTAATCAGTCGATTAATTCCCACAAGTACTGTTCACAATTGGACAAATTTAAGGTAGCGATCCAGGACAAACTTCGTGAATTAGTCGTTGATAGACGTTGTCTCTCTGTCAGGACAAAGCCAAACCTGTTCATATTATACTTTTTCATATTTTGGATAGTTTGTACTACAGTTACTTGCGAAACCCATACAGCATTGGCATGTGTTATTGTTGTAAATTCGACTTCAAATTGAAAAAAAATGCTAATAGGAGTACCGGAAAGTATCTTCGTTTTTTTTCAAAAAATAATGCTTTGTTCTGCAAAATTGGTTACAAATTTAATATTCAAAGTATTGCCCGTAGCTAGTCACAACTTTTTCCCATCTTTTTGGCAATTCACGGATCTCTTTGCAGAAATAATCGGCCGGTTTGTCGGCTAACCCCGAATCGATCCAATTTTTGACTTCATCAAAATTGGCGAACTGCTGGTCAATCAGGTCATGTTGCATCGATCGAAAAAGGTAGTAATCGGACAGAGCAATGTCTAGAGAATACGGCTGGTGAGATAGAACCTCCCATTTCAGCGTTTACAAGAATGTTTTCACCGGTTTCGCGGCATGCGGCCGAGCATTGTTGTGCTGCAAAATAACTTATCGTGTCTTTGCTCGTACTTTGGCCGTTTTTCCTTCAGTGCACGGCTCAAACGCATCAATTGTCGTCGGTAGAGGTCCCCCGTAATGGTTTCATTCGGTTTTAGCAGCTCATGGTACACCACACCCAGCTGGTCCCACCAAATAGACAGCATACCCTTCTGGCCATGAATATTCCGCGCGGCCGTCGATGTTGATGCATGGCCGGAGTATTTATACGGTGCCCGGCGTTTAGGATTGTCGTAATGGATCCACTTTTCATCGTCAGTAACGAATCGATGCAATAAAACCTCTCTTTAAAGCCGTTGAAGCAGTTGTCCGCACGTGAAAAAACGGCGTTCGACGTCTCGTGGCTTCAATTCATACGGCACCCAATGTCCTATCTTTCGGATCATTCCCATTGCTTTTAAACGATCGGATATGGTTTGCTGAGCTACTCCAAGTGTATCTGCAAGTTCTTGTTGCGTTTGTGACGGATCTGATCGAGTAAAGCCTCCAATTCTTCATCTTCAAACTTTTTTGACGGTCCGTTCTTCGTCTTCCAAGTTGAAATTATCACTTTTCAACCGTGCAAACCACGTTCCATATTCCATATTCGTATTCCATATCCCATATACCATATTCGAAGTGGCAGAAAACTATGTTGTTTACGCTTCAACTTTTTGACAAATACTGAAAAAGACGCGCATTGACAGTAGCTTTCCAACGAATGTCTGGAAACTTGATTCACTGAAATAATATTCAAGTTACGCCATCTGTCGTAAAACCGAATAAACCTACCGGTACACCTAATATATCATGTAAAAGTTGTCAACAAACAAATTTCGAACTTCTTTTAATAATTTATCCGCAACTTATGCCCCTTAAAAACCTACAAATAATTAAACAGTATATTCTTCCAACTCAGAGCATGTATAGAAACTCAATGCGCTTTTTTTTATTCAGGTACTCATTTTGATCCATAAGAACAAAATACTTCCCTACTGGATGTATCAACTCTCATATGTGCACTGCTATCAATGATACCTTAAGTGCGCTACACATAGAACGTCTCGTCACCGTAAAGTCAACGTAAAGGAATGAAACGTCGAATATTTTCCCGTGGAAATCCTATGGTCGCATTCACATCCACCATCAACGGCAATTTCGACGTCGGCAAAATGAGTCCAATAGAATAGTTGACGGAACGGTGACGGTTACGTTGAATATGTATCGCACTTTAAGCAGCGAACTCGAACCGATCAGCGCTTATATCATAGCTATTTGTAGTGCATTTTTGTTTTATCTATTTACACCATATGCGCGAACCACGCAGTTGACATCATCGTGGGCGCCAAGCGCTGAGCACTGAGCGCACCACGGTTCACCGTTTACCCGCCACAGTGGTGACTGCACCTCGCCAGCGAGCATGGTATTTCCAAGGATTATTTGGGAAATGGTTCGACGCATTAATGAGCCGTAAAATTTGTCCTCTGTGTCCGACGTTGGAGACGATGCTACGGGAAACGGTCATTGTTGTATAAAAGCGGCCGGAAAATCTAACATAAGCTACAGTGGGAAATTGGGTTCGCTCCCTGGCGTTGAAGTTCTTTGAGCAATGTTGACGAAGGTCGTTTTCGGTTGGAGTGTGGTTGTGGTCGCGGTGCTGAACAGCGCGCAGCCGGCGAGAGCGTTTGGATTTGTAAGTTTTGTTTGTTTGGAGAGGAATTAGCTCATCCCGTTTGTAATCGTTTATTTGTTTTTTTTTTCAAGGGACTCCTCGGAGATCTGTTTAATGAGTTGTTCGACAGCGATGAATCCAGCGACCAATCCAGTGATGAGTCTAGTGGAGAAATGGTGATCAGTGCGAAACCAAACACGACCGTAATGGTGATCTGTAAGATGGGCTGTACTCTGGACGTGATGTGTATCAACTGCATGAAGATAAACACGAACATGATGATGATGCCGACGAATGGCGGAAATGGCAATGAAGGGAGTAATGGGAACGCTGAGAATGGAAATGGAGGGAATGGAAACAAAGGGAACGGAAACGGGAACAGAATAAAGGGAAATGGGAAAAAAGAAAATGGGAATAAAGGAAATGGGAACGAGGGAAATAGTAATGGAGGAAAGGAGGATGGAGGAAACAGCAATAAAAATGGAAATAAGAAGGAAGGTGACGGATTGGATAAACCGGAAATGGGAGGTGATGAAGCTGAAAAGGTCCCAAAAGTAGAGGTTACTACAAAAGGTGGAGAAGATGAGGGACAAGATGATACTATCATTGCGCCGATGGAAAACAAACAACCGAGCGGAACCAGAATATTCGAAATTCCGCGTAGACCAGGAGTGCTTTATCGCGGTTAACTCAACCGACTCATCGTATAAGAAGTATTGTTATAAATCCGAATTCCAGGGCTACCACCGTGCATGGCTATTTTTTACGTTGTTTTTAGAATTTTCCATATGACTGGCATGGCAGTGGATAAATTTTACCTATTTATGCATATGATAATCGTAGATTTGTGTGAGACATTTTTGGATAACATGACTTTGTATCGCCTAATCAGGTATTTTTTTTGTTTGTTTTAACAGCGATTAAAAGGCAGATTTTTTGTACTAGCTAGAGACTACTTTTACGTATCAATTGAACTTAACAGATATTCAATTCCGAACAATCTTGGATTATTTACACTTTCTTTGTTTATCAATAAACATAATTCTAAAGCTGAGGAAGCAACTGAAACTAATTAACTCATTAACGCGGTGAGCTTTCTTCCTCGTTTGGTGGGTGTTTTGGATGGTTTCGAATCAATCAGAAATTTCATTAGGCAAGGCACTTCCCCCAGGCGGAACTTTGAAATTTTATCATATTTTGATGGCTAATTGTACAGCCAATGACATCGTAATGGAATTCCCTCAACGATACTTCAACCTAATCTATGTTTACGCTCTCAGATGCCTCACGACTTCATGTGGTATCCAGCACGGTATAATTTCACACTTTCTGAAGCCCGGAGTAAGGCTTACTCATTAGAGTCTGTCCCAGTTAGTATTTGGCCGCTTCTATCTCGTTACTGCAGGGCCTACAGCTGTCGTGCCAAGGAACTAATGACAGCGTTTTGATCCGGAAGAATTGTTTGCTTAGTGGTTAAAATTTCAGCAGGATACACGCGTTGAAAGTTATCGAAGATGGAACGCTAGAGACGTGAAAAAATTCTTCACACCCACGCTGAAAACCCAAAGAGGTCAGGAGGAATGATCGCCAAAACTCCCAAATTTCCAAAATCGACTGTAGAGTAGTGCGGGGCAAAGGTGCGCACCTAACTGTTGACTATATATATAATATATATATATATATACAGGGTGGGCCATTTAAAGTGGAAGGATTTGTTTTTGCAATAGCAAAGTAAAGAAGTGGAATTTTAATTTTTTTTTTGAAATTCATTTATTTTGGTCCAAGGAGATTTGTTCTAACTACTTTTTGATTATGATATCTCGTAAATGACCGCCTCTGGCCTTGACCGCAAAATGTGCCCTTTTTTCGGCATTTTCCATCACTTTGCCCAATGTTTCGGCCGATATGGCAGCAATTTCTTGTCGGATATTGTCTTTCAGCGCAGCCAGGGTCCTTGGTTTACCAGTGTATACCTTGGATTTTAAATATCCCCATAAAAAAGAGTCAGGAGGCGTCAAATTAGGTGATCTCGGTGGCCAGTCATAATCGCCGTTTTTCGATATTAATCTTCCGGGGAACATTTCGCGCAATAATTTGGTCGTGGCAGCCGCTGTATGGCATGTAGCGCCGTCCTGTTGGAACCAGTAATTGTCCAATTCATTTTCACGAACAAATGGCAATAATAAGATGCCTAACTCTTGCGAACGATGGCGACCTGATGTCGATGGAGTCTCTGCAACACTGGCTCGAACGGCATCAATATTCTCGTCGAAACGTCTTGGTCGTTGTCTGGACAGATGACTGGCATTACCAACACTACCAGACGATATAAATTTGGCATATAATCGACGTATAGTGTTGTCTCCAGGCGATGTTTTAACTTTATTTTTATTTTTCCACGCACGTTTAGTTAACACAATTGAGAAGTTATTTTGAATGTACAGCTGAACAATTTCAGCGCGTAGTTCAGGTGTGTATTGTTCCATGGTTAAAATTGTACTGAAATGACGCTTCCAACGCGGTATGACATTTGTTAATCTGACATCTCTGTCAAAAGTTATGTGGTTGCCAGATGCTTCCACTTTAAATAGCCCACCCTGTATATATATATATATATATATATATATATATATATATATATATATATATATATATATCTATATATCTATATATATAAAAATGGAGTGATGTCTGTCTGTCTGTCTGATTCTTATAGACTCGGAAACTACTGAACCGATCGACATAAAAATTGGTATGTAGGGGTTTTTGGGGCCGGGGAAGGTTTTCGTGATATTTTGAGACCCCTCCCCCCTCTCTAAGGGGGGGCTGCCATACAAATGAAACACAAATTTCTGCATTACTCGGAAATTAACCAAGCAAACGAAACCAAAGTTGGCATGTGAAAGTTTTAGGGTGTAATAAATGTTTCTATGATGGTTAGACAGTCCTTCCCCCACTCAAAGGGGGGGCTGCCATACAAATGAAACACAAATTTCTGCATTACTCGAGAATTAATCAAGCAAATGAAACCAAATTTGGCATGTGAAGGTTTTAGGATGCAATAAATGTTTCTATGGTGATAAGATACTCCTTCCCCCTCTCTTAGAGGGGGCTGCCATACAAATGAAATTTTTTTGCATTACTCGGAAATTAATCAATCAAACGAAACCAAAGTTGGCATGTGAAAGTTTTAGGGTGCAATAAATGTTTCTATGATGGTTAGACAGTCCTTCCCCCACTCAAAGGGGGGGCTGCCATACAAATGAAACACAAATTTCTGCATTACTCGAGAATTAATCAAGCAAATGAAACCAAATTTGGCATGTGGAGGTTTTAGGATGCAATAAATGTTTCTATGGTGTTAAGATACTCCTTCCCCCTCTCTTAGACGGGGCAACCGTACAAATGAAACACAAATTATTGCATTACCCGAGAATTAATCAAGCAAATTAAACCAAATTAGGCATATGGAAACTTTAGGGTGCAATGAATGTTTCTATGGTGGTTAGATACCCCTCCCCCCTCTCTTAGGGGTGGCTGCCAAAGTAAATGGGCGGGACGAAGTTTGCCGGGTTAGCTAGTATATATATATATATATATATATATATATATATATATATATATATATATAACATACGAAACGAAACAAGAATTTCTCGAGTTTTGTTTGTTGTTGGACAAAAACTTATTTTAATGTACAAAATGACAAATGCAAACTTTTTCCCCATAGTGGGGGCAAAAGTGCGCACTTATTGAATTGTATTTCTGAGGTAACTTGTAACAAAAATAAATGCTTTATCATTATCAGCGGGAGAGGCATCATTACTGGAGTGTGTAGGCATCATCAATTGTGGAGGAGGGGGTATTGTATGATGTTTTATGGGTGGAGATGGGTGGCAGGGAGGATATTGACAATATAAGATATCTGAAAATGTCCAACATTTGAAAAAAAAATCTTTTTATTAACAAATCAAGTTTTTTAACACATAGTTACCTTCACTTGATTTATTTGAAACTGATTGTTGAGTAAAAACAATATTTATTTAAAGTTCATTGCGAAAACATAAATATAAACGAAACATAACCGTTATTGAATTGAATGCATGGTGACAATAGAAACATTTTTCATTTAAATTCATTTTGAATTATTTTTAAGCAATTGTTTACTTTTCTTCCTCATTTTGGAATTCGGTTCTGAGGATTCCGACGCTTTGCCTTGGAGCGCTGTTGCTTCGTTGCGCTATTGTGTAGTTCGAAGATATAGGCGATGTTTACTGATGAAGCTAGAAGCCCAACTTGCCAACTAGGTGCTCGCTGGCACATCCCAGCAGAAGTAGAAATGTCAATAGAAGAAGATCCAAATCATAAATCTCTTATTGATATGAGTCTCTTCCTCAAAGCTGATTCAGAAATACCGGTCTGTCGCAATCCGACGCTTCAAGACTCTTTCCTGAAGCCTCTGTCGGTCCTTTTCTAGCATTTCTGGAGTGCATTTCTTTTTTTTTATTAAATTAGTTTTCTTCTTGTGAGTCCCGTTAAAAATTGAGTTGAAAACATTTTATAAATTTTGTTGAGAGCAAAACGCTGGTGCGCACTTTTGCCCCACAAGCAAATTTTCAACTAATCGAATTTTTAAAAAAAGCTCTTGAATTTTTTCACAAGAACGAATACGCATTATTATCTACTTTAGAATGAAGGTTTCCTTGGCGATGTAGTTTCGAACTTTCCAGTTATTTTAGGTAACTAAATCATCATCCCCAAAATCGAAAAAAAAAGATCAAAACAACGCAGAACTTGTTGCCACTTTCATGAAATGTATCTAGTTTATATGTGTGAGCTGCTGGTGTAATAATGTGTCAAACGAATACACTGTTGTCGAATTTTTATGCTCGTTTTCATAAAAAAGGCCAATGCGCACTTCTCCAATACCGTGCTGAAACGTTGCCGAGAAACATTGACGTTGGATGGCGCAAAGTAAACCAATCGTAGAAGTGGAAAATATGACTAGAAACTATGAGCGAAGATCATCAGGTCAGTCCGACATAATCCTGAGAATTTCGGACGCGATTTGGCGAAAATGTTTACTGCAGTGTAAAGTACAGTTCGGCGAATCTGTAGACGAGAAGAATTTCGGTCTTACCATGCCAGCAAATATCCCAACCGGATGCCGACAATTTCATTTTACAAAAAGCTACACAAACGTTGAATGAAGGTGAGGGTCGGTTTGATGTTTTCGGGAAATTTGTAACATCTGAAATGAGAAATCTCTCTCCAGACCATTGATGCAAAAAATAAATAAATAAATAAGTGGATATTCCAACAAATCATGATAGAGATAAGCGAGGAAGACGAATGTTTCAGTTGTTCCGCTTCTATGAGCAACTATCCGAATTCCGAAAAAAGATGTACCGACTCATCAAACAATCCGGGATATTATGAAAACGTACCCTCACCACAAATGGGAGGAGTGCCGAATCACCATAAAACATTTCCCCCCCCTGAAACCCTCACATGCCAAATTTGGCTCCATTTGCTTGATTAGTTCTCAAGCTATGCAGAAATTTGCGTTTCATTTGTATGGAAAACCTAATCACTTCCCCACCCCTTTAAAAGTGTCGAACCACCATAGAATCATTTACTGCCCCCTAAAACCAAATTTGGTTCCATTTGCTTGATTAGCTATCGAGTTATGCAGAAATTTGTGTTTCATTTGTATGACAGGCCCCTCCTTAGAGAGAGAGGAGGGATCTTGAACCATCAAGAGAACTATCCCCGAAGAATCATACAGACAGAAAGACAGAAAGACAGACAGAAATCCATTTTTATATATAGAAATAGATTGAATTTGTTGACGAATCATAATCAGGGTCTTACAATTTCGCTTCAATTGACACATCTCATGCAGGCTAAAAATAATGCTACTCTCTCTTCACGCTCAATATAAAGAATATCACTTCATCTCTGAACAGTCTCGTTTCGTTTCAAGTTCATTTCTTTCATTGTTAACACTGAAGCGAAGTTATCAAATCGTCAAATTAAAATGAAAGTATCTTAGATCCGATTGAAAATTTCGTTTGAGTTCGAGCCATATTCAATGGAAGTAATGAAACAATTCCACTTTTCTTGAATGTTGTTCCGGGAAAGTCTAGTTTGGCAAAATGAAATCGAATAAAACTTTCAATTGAAAGCATTTTGTCCTTTCACATGTGAAACTGAAACTGACATATAGCTCATTCAAATGATAATGGATTAGAGCAAAAACAATCGAAAATGTTTCTGGCTGAGGAGAAAGGAAGAAGTAAAAAATCATTTTCATCTTTTTGTGTCGACATTGTCAAGCCCAAAGAACTTTTTGACGTAGGATTACGTATATCGAAAACACATCGGGGTACAAATTGAAAAACGAAAAATCTGCCGCATCGTGAAAATTTTCTAATTTCAAGCGTGTATTGCTCAGTCATTTGCTGATGGATTTTCGTGATATTTGTATCAATCGATTTAGGCATTCCTCAATAATTTAATACTTTAATAGAAAATGATATATTTTATGAAACTAAAATGTCAAGCATAATCTACACGAAAATCCCGCGTTCTGATTGGTCAATTGGCACATGTAATCTGTGCTCTCTCAGCTGCTCATTCAATGCGGATACGGGACTGTGCAATGAATTGTGCCTTAGATCCCCCGTTTTGCTAGAACTCTGGCGTTTCATACATCATGAACACTTCCATGGATTGTCTCCGGCACGCACGCACTTTTATCGAAATTAAATCGCGTCGGTAATACGGTTTTCCAAATGGTATTTCTCAAAGTCGAGTTGTTTAGTTTGATTTCTCAAATTGGTCTTTCTCAAGGCTAGAAGCAAATGAACTGAGAAAGCTTAATGCCTCTAACGGGTGTTAAATAAAAAATTTTCAATACCTTTCAGTAACTCAAATAAAGAGCGTAAAATTTTCTTTCTCCAAGAAAATTGCTCTTTGGGCTCCCTAGAAACAGTAGGCGTGTTTGGTTTTGCTAGTTTGAATTTAGTCAAAGCAAAGATGGCGTCGAAACAGCACGTGCTCCGCGAACGCATTGTACGGTTCTACGAAACGCATTTCCAGCAAGGAAAAAAGTTCACTGTGGCACATTTTATGGAAGAAAATGTACCTGTCAGTACGGTATATCGTATCCTGGGTTCCCTGAACGTAGAGCGGAAGGTCGGAAGTGGTCGTCCGGTGACGATAATGACGAAGCAAAGGAAGACATCGTTAAAGAAGCTGTTTGACAACAAGGACGCAACCAGCCTGCGTGACGCCGGTCGAAAATATGGCTGCTCCCACGTATTGATCCATCGGACCCTCAAGATGAAAGGAATCGTCTGCAGGAAGAAGACGAGGTCGCCGGAGTACACGGAGGAGCAGATTGAGACGGTTAAATTACAGTGTCGGTGGATGACCAAAAAATACCGCGGGACGTCTTTCGTTCTGGACGACGAAAGCTATTTTCCGCTGTCCAAAACGCATATTCCGGGAAATGATAATTACTTCTCCAGCGACAAGTCATCCACACCGCCTGAAGTGAAATACAAGTTCAAGCACAAGTTTGAAAAAAAGGTTATGTTGTACATCGCCATTTCCGACCGTGGCATTTCAAAGCCTTGGTTTAAACCGAGCGGTCTGGCAATCAACCAACAAATCTATCGAGAAGAGTGCCTCGATAAAATCCTGCTGCCGTTCCTGAACGAGCATCACGCGGATGGGAAGTACGTCTTCTGGCCGGACAAGGCGTCTTCCCATTACGCCAAGAAGACGCTGGCGTATCTTGAGGAGAAAAAGATACCGTTCGTGCCGAAAGATCGTAACATAATGTAAAAAATACTGAAATCGATGAAAAAAAATTATTTTTATTTTTTTGTGATTGAAAAAATTCTCATTTTTTATTTAACAGCCGTTATAGAACTTTCCGAAATTTTTCAGTGAGCTTTTTCAGAGTGCTCTTGATCTTTTGTTATGGTAATGTCTTTCTCGTTATCTGTCCTCTGGTATACACGACCTAGAAGATGGATAGATGAATGATTTCTTTATTGCGTTATCCGCGAATTTTCGTTATCCGAGGTGACGTCGTCAGATTATTCCGCGGATAATCGGGATTCTGCTGTATTGCTCTGCATACTTCTAGAACAGTTATGCTAATTGTACATCTTGATAGCCTGAACTGCTCAAACTAGCGTAAGAATCACATGTAAATACAGTAGAACCCCGATTATCCGCGTACTAGTCTGGCTAGGACACCGCGGATCACGAAAATCGCGGATAACACAATAGATGACTAAAAAAGAGATGCAAGCACAAAAAAAAGATATTTCAGCATGATAACTATGTTTTATCAATACAGGAATCATTAAACTATCCATCTATAAGGTCGTGTACACCAGAAGTCAAATAATGTGAAAGCCAACCAGCAAACATTAAGTCGTATGAATAGCTATAATTGGAGGCGATATACATACAACCAAGACACATTTGTATGATATATAATGCATATAACTAGCATATACACGCAAAAGTGGAGGCGATATACGTATATGCCATATTTTGTACGCATATAAAGCCGTATATAACGATATGCGATGTTTTCTGGACTGATATGCGATTTGATCCGACAATATTACCACTCAATCCATCGATGACATGGAAAATCGTGTTTTTGCATTTTATGCGAGTTTAGATATACATGATCGATATTTTGATTGATATTTTATGCGATTGTGATTTGATACGAATTTATATGTAACTTATCATGTGCAAAGTTATACGATTTAATGTTTGCTGGGCATGACCAAAACAAAAAAGCAAAATTTTACCACTCACTGATAAATTCCGGAAAAATCCATAGCATTAGTATGGAACTCGCTTTCCGAATAAACTGAACTGCGGATCATCTGCTCGCGGATCGAGGTTCCACTGTATAATATTGTATGTGAAACTTTGTATTATTCTGCAGTATAATGCAATATCAATGTGAACGCGCCATATCGATGAAAAGCCATACGTTCTCGAGTTGAGACTGTCTATTATTTTATTATTCGCATATTGGCATCACGACGATCAGGGTCGGACTGTGACACGGGAGCTGTCATAAAAATAGAAGTATAAAACAAAAATTCTTTTCTTTTCTATTCATACCGGCAAATGGAAAACCACGAACTATTTCATTTTCCGAACTGGTGCGTTGCGATCACTATTTGCTGATGCGCATAAATGTGACGTTAAAAACATTGCAGCAACGCTGCTCAACATCTCCAACGGAATTAGCCTCCGAGTTAATTCTCTCGCATACTATTTCTAACGATTGATTGGCAAGTAGACTTTACGATCGAAAATTTGTGGTTATATAAGAAGCCCTTGCATTGCTGGGCTCTCGCAGTAGACGACCACGGGATGCAGTGAGCATGTTAGCGTTACGATCGTTATTGTACACCATGAGTGTTTGGGTTCTATGTAATTTACCTGTGACGGGAGCCACATTCGATTTTATGTTCGCCTTCAAGGTTCTAACAACGCATATATTTCCATTGGACACATTCCATTTTTAATTCGGAAAACACCTTTTTTTTATTTTAGATTGCTTGGGATTTCATTCTTCGAGTGATGGGTGGAATTAACGTAGGAAATATCGATGGACAATTATCAGACAAGATCACATATGCCGAGTCCATCGATGAAGATTTGTTGATTTCTTCCGCCCAGCCAGAAGGTCTGGATCAACAAGGATCTGGATTGTCGGCGTTGCTCAAAGTAATGCTCTCTCTGAAGGATGATGATTAAACAATTCTTATTTAGCTAATGGAGATTTATTCTTATAACATATTTGACGGTTATCAAATAGAGTTACAGTAAATGTTTGTGGGGAACTGTATGACAAATCAATATATAGAACCATAAGCACGCTTTTGCTACTTTTTGAAAAATATATATTTTAACAATCGTCGAATCGTTAGCGAATTTATTGTTAACATTTGGTTTGTTTAGCACAAGCAGGATCAAGTAGAAAATGAAACCGTGTACTGAACTTTGACTGAAAACAATGGCGAGTAGGGTAAAAGGGGGGAATTTGGACCCTCTAAGCGAATTGCCTAATATTTCCAAACCAATACGCTCTAAATAAAACATGTAACACTGAACATTGAGCTACACTTGTTTTCTTTTAATCAATAGTGTTTAATCATGATATAAAGCTTCGATCTACCAAATATATCATAAAATAAAAGAGATGATTTTTGGACATTAAAATTTGATGCGGGGTGATTTGGTCCAGTGTGTGTTTCATCGGAAAAAAACATACTTATGGTTATGTAAAGTATTTTGGGATAATGTTACAATCAGTACCAGTATTTTGGAATCGATACCAGGTGTCTTGGCCAGATTCCAGACCAGAAAAATTGGATTGAGACCATCTGGAAATCTACATAGATCTTTTCATTGTTGCTCGAGCATTTTCAAACACTTTAGATGCTTGGTCAAAGAAAATCCGTTCTTGATGGCCCGCGTTACTTTTTTAAGCTTCTCCTTCTTCGAACGTTGTCTGCCCATCCTTTTTTGTAATTCAGCGGCATCTGGAATCGATTAGACCAAAGAAAAGCCTCACACCTGTAGGACCAATTCACCCCACAGAAACGTGTCCATATCACCCCACACAACATGCAAAAATTCAAATGCAATTAATTTCATTTATTGTTATCAAACTTACAGTTTCGCTGCTTCTGTAGGTGAAAAAAAACATTTCACTGCACAATACTCGAAAAGTTTGTTTAATCAGCGGAAAAACCTCAAAACCACGATCGGAAAACTAACATTTTTTAACAATCAAAGTGTTTGTTGTGTTCATGCTACCGTTTCGCTAATTGTAGCTGTCGAATTTTACCAATGTTTTTTTACGTTAGGTACATGCGGTTCAACAATAGAATGACATTATAAAAAATCCAAGTTGAGCCGTACATTTTGAGATAAAGGGGTGGTCCATATCACCCCATATGTCCAACTCACCCCGTGTTACCCTACCGGATAAAGCAAACATGATTTCATATAAACGGTGGAACGATTAAAATCTGATCACAGATTTCTTCAAGATCATGAAAATATTAAAGTTCGCCAAAAAATACCTAGTATGACCGGTAGGGTGCCAATGAAGATGGTCATCTCGAATTGTCAAATGGATCTTTTTCAAAAATGCTGATTCATGAAAAACTACTCTATGCAAAATATCAGCCCAATCGGACTACGATTACAGTGTCGCAAACTACAAAATTTGAGTTTTTTAAGACCGAAAATAGTGCTTTTTTATTCACGTGGGATGCGAACAGCCACTCGTCGCTAAATCCATCCATAGGAAAACAGCAGAGGTAAATTTATTCCTAATATAAGTTAAGTTTATCGATACACCGTATGTTGGTAGCGTGGTGCTCTCGAATAACCGGTCATTCGCAGTCTTTAATATGCAAGGAAAAGTACAAAAATGCAACAGGGCAGTTATTATGCAAACTTTATTAAGTTATCATGCTGATATTATTAATAGCCCTTGTTTAAATGAGGTCAATAGATGCAGCATTAATGGGGTTCCGTGCACAAATAACGTACTTGTTGGGGGTTTGTCTTGCATTACTCGATAGGAGAAGAAGGTCCAAAACCGTATTTTTAACGTTATGTGCATCGACATAGATTAATCACCGCGAGGTGATATTGTCGATCTAGGATAGATTAACCATCGCAAATTATTTGTACTGGTCAATTGTAGTTGCTATAAAAAGAGTAACATGTTTATCATCGTGGGTTTGTTGTTTATTCGCTTTGGTGAAATCAAAACTCTTCCGAATTAGCGTTGACGGAATTGAGCTTCGTATTAGTGAGCATGACAAAAGGGCTCAAGCAGAACTGTCAGTGGAGAACCTAATTCAGGATGAAAACAAAGGGAAAATGTCAGTGGGGAACTCGACATATTGGCTTCTGTCAGTAGGGGTTCAATTTGGACGTCACCTACGTGCTTCGAGCCGACTAATCTGATAGAGAATAGTTTGCCTCATACAAAGTAATGTCGTAACCAGATGTCGACACCGTTTCGCCGTCATCGCGAATTGATGAGTTACTTCTGACGTAGGACTACGTCTTTCATTTCCTTATAGGGAGATCACTCTACGAAATTTAAAGGATTTAAGGGATTTCAAACGCATATTACCCGGATTTGTTATCGCGATATATGTTATGTAGTATACCATTATACAGGAAATTTATCCAGCAATTTTTCGCTTAAACATGAACGGTGAATGTAGTAAAAAAAGTAAACTATTGGAAGATAAAAAAATGGGTATGTTAATTTGATTTTACTAGCCACTCGTTTTCCTCCACAGCGCAACGAGCAATCATTTTGCCTACAGTTCGCACATTTCGCACATAGTTGATTTAAACTGAATTCATTGCTCAATGAAGTTATACAAAATGGAATAAAAATGATAGTTAGTGGTAGTTAATAAACTAAGCTACCATTTGATGCCTAAACCATACCATATGGTTGCTTTCCAAAGCCATGAAAAATTATCAAAGTTGCTGTTCGATTTTTGGAACGCTTGGCCTTAAATGAGTTATCTATTTTTTTTATTCTATAAACTTATGGTTATATCTATGAAGATTAAGATTAATGATGACTCCTTTTTCTCATCTGCATAATTGAATAAATAGAAGAAAATTGTGATAACGGCTTCAATGTATTTTGTTAACATTTTTTTAATATCGATATAAAAAAAACAAATAGTGTCGAGTTCCTTGCGTCTATGTTAGAGTGCGGTTTCGGATTCTACCTCATCCTACCCGTTAAAAGGATATAAGTTAATATAAGAAACTTATTTTCCAGGAACTCCATTTGGTCATCATCGAATTCTGGTAAGTTTCCTGCAATGCAACACACCGGGAGTGTATTTACGATTATTAATTGCTGTCTTCAAGCCGACCAGATATTAATATATATTATGTGCAGACAGAGTGTACCATGTGTCAATCAGTTTTGATATATAACTTAAAACAAAACAATTTTCAAGCAGAAAATTAAAAAAAAAAAAACAAAACAAAACAATTTCTTGTAGCTCAGCCATTCCATGCCAAACCGATATAGAGGTTCTCAGATTTTCGTGAAAAGTGGTAGATTTGTCTTTTATCGCGAGCAATTAGACCCGTATTTTTCTATTTTTTCGTTAGGGTGACCATTTCCGTTTTAGGGTGGTCCGAAAAATCTATTTATTTTCAATTTTTTCCTAAAATTCATAACTTTTGAACTACTGAACCAATTTATTGATCGATATATCAAATTAAAGCCAATCACCTAGTCTTTTTTGTTTACGTTATTGTTGATTGTAAGGGCGCTATATTTTTTAATATTTTTTTCTTGAAAGCTGAGGTTTTTTTACGCAACATATCCAAAAATCATAGATGTTTTGCTTTTCATTTTTTATAGTTAACATGTTTTTAGTCTTCGTTCAATATTTCTATGCGACTATACTGGATCTATGCAACTAGAATCCAATCCAATTTTCGCTAGTGTGGTATTTAAAAAAAAACTAGCTAAGGTACGAAAATTTGGGAACCACTATATCGGTTGGACATAGATTGGCCGAAATTATAGATCGATTTTTATTTTCTATTATAGAATGTTTAGACTTCAAAATTCATTCGACTCTAGCAGTGACAAATGCCAATTAAAATATTGATCAATTAACTGTTCTGGAATTGAAGCCACGAACGATCGGTTTTTGGAAGAACGTGAAAGTTTGAAAGTATTCATATCAAAAAATCAAATTTGAGAGGGACATAGTTCACTGGGTCAGCGAGTTGAACTTATAAATTTAACCCTTTGAGGTCGTATTAAATTTCGACATATGTATAATTTTTTTTTACTTGAAAAAGCTGTGATGTATAATTTTGTGAGATTATGATAGATGAACAAGAATCCTTTATTTTTTGTTTTTATGTTTTTGTTTGAAAAATATTTGCTATAATTCTTCTGCATGTGATATCTTTTCATGTATCACAAAAAAGACTTCTTTCGCCTTTTATCTTTCTGTTTGAATATACCGTTCTGAATCATATTTCGGACGCTTAAGGCATATGATGCAGAAAACAAATCTAAGCTTTATGCACAGGTATTATTTGGTTGATATTTTCGATCAATTAGTTCAATATGCTTTTAAGCTTTGTACTTTGGTACCTTTTTGATTGAACACATAAAAAAACATCGAATAAAATACTTTTCAAATGAAGCGAATAAGAATCAAACTTCGGACACTAAATCAAATTTCGGACAGATTGAATTCAAATTTCATTACACTTTACATTACACTTGATCATATTTTATAATCAACTGCGAAACACTTACCAAGCAATCACAGTAAACTGTTAACAATGATGAGAACTGATGAAACACGCGAGAAATTTAAATGTTTATAAACGGGTAAATTCTACGTGCTCACGCGAAGCAAACGTTAAACACAAACGATAATGAGTAGTGTTGTCAAATTTTTGCCGATTATGTTATAATTCAAATGTAGTTCTCATATAAAATGAAAGTGAAACCAAGGGATTATTCTGAAGAAGCAATTGTGATATTAATGTTATAGTTATATCATCAGTGGATTAAGAATTTCAAGATATTACAACAAAGTGTCCGAAATATGATGTTGTCCGAAATATGATTCAGAACGGTAAAAATCAATGCTCTTTACATCTACACAGTTCCGCAATACATGTTGTTTTCCATTAATCCTTTCCTCGAGCACAGATGACTGTTCGGATTTACCTTGGAAAATGCACCACAATTTGGAGCAGTTTTTAGTAGCAGCTCAAACTATAAATTATTTTATTCGTCAATTTTAAATTCTAAATTAATGTGATTCCAAGTCTATCTTACATTTAATAGCTTCTTTCCAGGTCCTCGTGCTACTATGGTTTGGCAGGCTGATTCCAATTTTCGCAGGATAATTTCAAACTAATGAAAATAAATTTGTTATAAGAATCTAATCATACTTGTTTCCAATAGTCTTACTTCCACGATTCGTTCTGGATTATGGAGATCACGTTTTAGATTTTTCAATTTGTTTTTTTTGTATCTAATCTGAACTAATTTGCAAATAATTTCTCATAGAATTCAATATTCAATTGTACCACTTTACTATAGCTTTGTTTTTATCTTTTTCTTTTTCTTCATCTGATCAGTTGATCTGTCAGGTTGATCGATTGACTGTCTGCGTAGTGTTAGCCCGTCCGTGGCTTAAGCTTTTTTTTTTTTTTTTTTTTTATCTGTATTATAGTGACTTTCAACTCATTTGGCTGGTTCGTCACTTCTACTTCCATTTTTGGAAGAATGTCGGGAGTGAGAATTGAACTCGTGACCTTTAGCGTGAGAGGCATGGATGTTACCACTACGCCAGATCGCCTCCACTTGTGGCTTAAGCTGGATGCCCACTGGTTTTCGTCACAGATGACAAACGTTCGCAAACGGTGAATACAGATTTCGGTACAGATTTTCTGGAAAAAAAACTCAGATAAAAAGATATTTTGAGATAAAAAACACAGAATTTATTACGGCAGCCCTGTTGGTGAATGAAAATTCATTCAAAAGTATGAACGATGAATTCAAAGAAATTCTGAATATGTACTGATGTTTTTGCAATTCACTGTAGTGCAGATTTTTGGAAAACAATATTAAAGATAGAAAAATCCCTGCAAAAATTTTTCAATGGCAATAACTTCAACTCTGGCCAGCACGAGCATTACGTGAAAACATATTTTGGAAGGATAATAATAAAAAAATGATAAGAATATAGAATAAAATTGAATGTTTTTAAGTCTTCATATGAACAGGATGCTTCTGTTTTCCAAACATCGGCATGAACTTTTCGGACAACCCAATACAAGCTATCCTGATTTCTTCCTGATTTTCGGAAATTATAGTTGGCAACCCTGACTATAATGGTAAATTTTGGTGAGAATATCTGAAAATTAAAAAAAAATAGTTTAAATTAGGGTCAGGACAACATTTTTCAAGTATTTGAATAACGCCAAGAAAAAAATTCATACAAATTTTAGCAATTTAAAACTGCTTTCGGGCCGACTAATCTGATAGAGAACAGTTTGCCTCATACAAACTAATGTCGTATCCAGATGTCGACACCGTTCCGCCGTCATCGCGATTTGATGAGTCACTTTTTCAAAAACTGAAGCGTTTGTTAGTTTATTTTGCTTTAGCGAATCCAATCAAAGCAGTGCACGGAATGTGCTGCAATGTCGCGAGAATGCCACAGTTCATGCGCGTCCCAATTACCTGGTCATCTTCTCAAATTTATCACTTCATTAAAATAACATTACAGTGTACCCAAGGTGGTGGTAGCAGCCGCAGCAATAATGACGGTAATAAATGCAATCTCGCGAACTCGGGACCGTTCCTTAAAGTGGATATCCTTAACGTGCTCGTCTGCATTACGACCCGCTCGTCTTCATTAACGCACACCGGCTTGTGATGATCATGATGAGAGGATAGCTACACGCCGCTTCTTCATTGGGTGTCAAAATCTTGATGGTTTCCACTTGCAATGTTTTCGATGTTTAACAGGCGAACTGCGAACAATGGAAAACTTAAGTTCTGTTGACGCTTTGGTCCTAGAAAAAAAAAAACACGGATCGGACCCCAAATTCCGAATTCATTTCGTTATGCGCCGACGTTTGTTGAGATGTGGCTAATTAAATTCAACCTTGAACTTGATCACTCGCACTCGAGGCGCGATTCGTGTGGAAAGAGAACCGGCAAAAGTGCATCTCCCGATAGTCGCAACCGAAAAAAAAAGAAAAGAAAAGATACAACTCGCGCGTCATCGGATCTGACAGATCTAAGCCTTACGCCACACGTCTCTTAAACATATCGCTGCGGCAAGCCGCGTGACGCTGTTTCTTGTGGTTTGATACGTGAGATTGCAATCCGCAAGGCATGCTTCGATGACACGAATACGCCTCCCTCTTTGCGGCAGCGGTAGTCGACGAAGGACGAAAGCAGAAAGAAAATTCCAGTTCGACGTCCTTTCGCGCACTCACTCACAGTGTGCGCTGCGTGTGCGCGTATACATTCCTGTGCGGCATCTCGGACCTCGTCGGCATCTTATTTCGCATGTTTTGCAACATGTCAATGTCAACCGACGCAAGCTGCCGGATCGGGTGGCGATGGTAATGGTTCGACTTCCATCAGGTGACGAAATATCAGCAATAAGTCATTGCCATCAAACGGGACGACGGCTTCGGGGTCCGCGCGAAAGCTAAATTAATCGTTTTAATGCCCTCTGGAGATTCCACGGTTTCCATGGTTTTTAAAATATTCTCACTCGGAACGAGCAGAGAATTCATGTATAAGTTGAGTCCAATTTAGTGTTAGAAATAAAAGGCGGCAAAAACGAGGTGCACAAACAAAAATGAACGAAATCGAGCTAAAACAAAAAAAAACGCGAGCTCGAAACTGCATTTTAGAATTCATAATGACTTATTTGCGGTATTTTCCAATACCCAATGTTGGTCAGAGGAAGAGGGGAGCAGGAGGGAAACCGATCGTTCTGAAATGAAACTATTCACCTTATTTTTGCATCCCTGCTCCTCTGTTGCGCCAGGAGAGTGAATATTTTAGTATGCAGCCGATTGGTATCGTTCGCGAAGATTTTTTTTTTGCTGTCCCTGGTTCCTCTTTTTGGTGGACTTTATTCCATTCGTTTGCATCAAACTCCTTCTCAGATTTAATGTTGATCGTTTATATTTTCAAGTTTATGTTCTCGCTTTTGTTGTATCGTGATACTCTGTTTTTTTTCTGTTTGTTTCACGCGTCATTATTGGCCTATCGCACCGAGCGAAAAATACTTCAAGGTTCCCGCGTAAGTTTCCTTCTTTGCCCGCATGCAGTTTGGAGTTGGAAAGAAAAAAAAAATGCAGAAACAAATCTCGCCTGCAACCATCCCGATGGGGGCCAAATTGTGTGCGCTGATCAAACTTAATTATATATAATTATTACGGTCTTTCGATACCTTTGAGTTCACAATAACTTGAAGAAGTCCGATGTGGCTGAGCGGTGGATTAGAAGATTAGGATGAAAATTGGGATTAGGCGAGGAGAGATTGATGCAGTTTTGGGATATTTTAATATGCTGTTCAGATAGTGGCAGAAAGTTGATCAAGAATGCCGGAATTCTTGGCGGGGTTAAGACAAGGTAAATGTAAAATGCAGTATACCAGGTGTGCGAGTTGAAATTGCCCGCTTGATGGTTTAGATCAGGGATTCTCAAAATACTTTGAGTGAGAGACCCCTTTTCCAGAATGGAGTGATCCGATCGACCCCTATAGTCAAATTTCTTTAAAAAATTTAGTTTTATCGTATTCATACAAAATACTTACAAATTCAAAAACTTTTCGGTTGGTTACCCTATTTTGTGCCAAGCGTTCTAAAAATCGAACATCTACTTTGAGAATTTTTCATATTTTTGAAAAGCTATTATATGGTAATGTTTTTGCACCAATTTGTTAGCTACCACATACCATCAATTTTATTCAATTTTGTATAACTTTATGAGCAATAAATTTGATTCAAAACTAGTATGTCTGGAAGGTGTTTTCAATTCCAATTAAAAACCCAATCTTTATATATAAAAGAAAGTTTTTCCCACGTACGTAAAGGGTGTGTCACATCAAATTGCATCACGGAAAAAACGATGTAGAAATTTAATTTTTAGGAATTATATCTTCAGCTTTCGCTTTAAAATCAGATAAGAGTGTAGAGATCACGTTGGCCATGCTTCACTGTCGATTTTTCGTAAATTTGGAAAAATGTCGTCGAACGAAAAAGAGAGTCGTGAATTAATCCTGTGCACTCATTTCGAGAATCCGGAGTTGTCACATCGGGACATCGGTAAGATGCTAGGAATCGTCCAATCCACGGTCAGCAGAGTACTAAAACGATACTTCGAGAACCTAACCATCGACCGGAAGGTGAAGAACGGCAAAAATGGATGCTCCGTCAGTGAAAAAGATCACAAGCGCGTAGTTAAGTAATTTAGACGTGATCCGAGAAGTTCGGTCCGGGATGTCGCCAATAAGCTGAATTTGTCAAGTTCATTCGTCCAGCGGACCAAGCAGCGGGAGGGCCTGCGTACATACAAGGTTCAGAAGGCTCCTAACCGTGACGAAAGGCAAAACATGGTGGGGAAGACGCGAGCCCGGAAGCTGTACACCGAAATGCTGACGAAGCCGCATTGCCTGGTAATGGACGACGAAACCTACGTCAAAGCGGACTTTCGTCAGCTGCCGGGCCTGTTGTTCTTCTCCGCAGAGGACAAATTCAGCGTTCCGGAGGAGATTTGCATACAGAAACTATCCAAGTTTGCCAAAAAGTACATGGTGTGGCAAGCGATCTGCTCTTGCGGAAAGCGGAGCGCCCCCTTCATGATGACCGGCACGGTAAACGGGCAGGTTTACCTTAAGGAGTACCTACAGAAGCGCTTACTACCACTATTGAATCAGCACGAGGGCCCGACCATCTTCTGGCGGGATCTCGCTTCGTGCCACTATTCAAAGGACGTGTTGGAGTGGTACGAAGCCAACGGGGTCACCTTCGTGCCAAAGGAAATGAACCCGCCCAACGCGCCGGAGCTTTGCCCAATAGAGAAATATTGGGCGATTATGAAGCAGGCCTTCCGGAAGAACCCAAAAGTCGTCAAATCGGAGACGGACTTCAAGAGAAAATGGATTTCTGTTAAAAAAAAAACTACAACCTGACGTTGTACAGAACCTTATGGACGGGGTAAAGAGGAAGGTACGGGCATACGGGCTTGGGCTCGAAGTATGAAAAATGGAAAATGCCAAAAGTTGTTTAATAGTTTTTATTTTACTGTCTAAAATTTTCAAAAGGATCGGTCTACTGGGCGAATTTCTACAGCGTTTTTTCCGTGATGCAATTTGATGTGACACACCCTTTATAACTCATCATCACGGGAGAACGACTGATCAGATCTTCGTCGTCCATATATTTTGTGAGTTTGTCTTCACCCAAATTAGAATGATAGAGTACTTTGGAAAATATTTGAGATGATTTGAAAAATTCGAAATAATTGACTATGCATATCTTTATATATAGGAAGGATATTCAGAATAAAAAGGGAAAATTCGAAAAGAAGAGGCACGCATATGTATGTTTCGCTGTGAAAATCATCATATCAATTTGACAGATCTGAACGATAACATACAAACTCTCTTGAAGTATATTCGTTATTTTTACCAACTAAAATATTCTCTAGAAATACATTATATGGCAGAACAACGTTTGCCGGGTCAGCTAGTAAAATACAAAAATGTGTAAATTTTTCTACAGTATTACTTTGATAGAATAATACACATTTTAATGTAGGGCGAAAATCATACGATTGAACCTCCTGTAGGAAAACAACAGAAATCGAAAAATCGAACGTTGATCATAACGAACTTTTTTTCCTCTTGAATCAATACCAACACATCTAATCTCTGCAGCACATTGCGGAAAGTTTGAAATGCGGAAAGTTTGTTCATTTATTTTTGCATTCTCAATTGAGCATGTTTGTAATATTACATTTTAGTCCGTAATATCCTTAGGTGATGGCGGTCCGTAGAATTTGTTGTGTGGAGGAGCTGGAGGAAATCATCA
Source organism: Toxorhynchites rutilus septentrionalis (assembly GCF_029784135.1). Classification (NCBI taxonomy): domain Eukaryota; kingdom Metazoa; phylum Arthropoda; class Insecta; order Diptera; family Culicidae; genus Toxorhynchites; species Toxorhynchites rutilus. The sequence goes on along the minus strand of NC_073744.1, from coordinate 15,492,636 downwards.
GCGTATTCGTGCTTTGAAGGTTTTGGAAATTTTTCGATTTTTCGGGATAATCATAAAGAAATATTTCTCAAGCATTGACATTTCTCCACCGCCAACAATAAAAATAACAGCATTAGGTTGAAAGAAAAAGCCTGCCGGTAATAAGTTAAAACTATATGAAATAAGAAAAGGTCACATCTCACCATAGGTTAATTAATCCAAGTTTATACTTAGAGACTTTCATCCACCTGTGCTAGTTCGTTCCGGAATGTAAAATTAATGCATTTATGAATGCCCTATATTTGCTGATTGAATTGACATTTAGTTCGCAGTATGTTTGTACTTTTAAAAAAAGTGCTGATTTTGGCCAACGTTCGATTTTTCGAACATTCATTTCCCGGAAAATGGAACGTGGGAAAAAAAATAATCATGAACATTGGGGTTTCTTTAGCGTCAATAATCAAAATTACACCAATGGATTTCGTCAAAAAAATAATTTTCACGGCTTGGTCGTTAATGGGTTAAGTGAGTAAACTTGACATAACTTTCTCGTCAATTGATAGACATAATATTTAATGAACGAAGTCCCCATCTAACGAGGATAAGGAAGCGAAGCGGCCCCAAGCCGCCGAGGTAACGCAATCCGAGTCGACCGCAGACCCACCGTCGGAAGCGGCGGCCTCTCGTAATATGGCCTACTCGTGTATGGGCTACGTGATCCAAGTGACTGGATAGTATTTATAATCGAATTTAAAATTCCATCATTCATAAAAAAATTATTTATATAAAAGTGAATAAATATATAAAAATATATAAAAATTTGTTTATATAAAAGTGAAACTATATATCTTTTTGATGATTTTGAAAAATATAGTACGCAACGCCGCTCTCTCTCGTTTCTGCTCTACTCACACAGAATACGAGTTTGTTTTGATACCAGTAATGTGATTAATTCAATAACGCTTAAATATAAAGATGAAAAGTATATGAATATATCTTCTAATCAAATGTAACTGAGAATACTACATATGAGTAAATTACTCTCGGGTTAATGTTCATTTGGGTAGATATTCCATTCGGGTACTTGTCGCATTTGGATATTTGTTGCATTCGGGTGTTTGTAATTCGAGTGAATGTCTTTCGGATAGCTGTCGTTCGGGTAAACGTGACACAATCAAAAATTACAACAATAATACTCTCTATTAATATAATAGTGATTCTTATAGCAAGTTGGTTCACGTAACACAACTTATACAGGATCTTGAATGTTCCAAATAAGACCTTGTGTTAATTATAGGGGTCGTAGCAGCATGGTAGAAAAAATGGGGCGTACCTCAATATTTCAAAATAATGGACGCAGTGGTTCACACCCAACAAGGAAAAAAAATTGTAAGGGGTTGTGTCTAGGACACGACCGCATATTTTCGACGTAGAACTACGCAATTATATTATGCAATCCACTTGTTTATCAATATTATTTTAGGATGCATCGAAATTTTTGTATAGATTATGTTCATCGTTACGAATAAATTTGATGAACGTCCTTTTACATTTGATATGATGCCTAGGACTACCAAAATATATGAACGGAAAAATTGTCAAACGATCATTGTATTTTACATTTCCCTTTGAATTTATTGCACATCTCATGTTTACGTAGTTCTCGAACCGCGTAAGTTCATTCACCTCTAGTATCTGAAATGACGATTTTCTCAGGCTTCCCAGCACGTTTTAGGGAAACATATTCCGGTCTGCACAACGACAAGCGACTTAAAAAGTACTCAACACCAAAAAATACTCCCGACTTGCATGAATTTGTAAAGCGGATTCCCCCAGGCACATTAATTTTGAAGTCCGTGTTAGGGAAACACAGCTCAGAGGGAAAAAAATACCCCCTGAAAGACGTAGTTCTACGTCAAAAAGGGGCTCGATTTCTAGACCTCGTCGACTTCCAAAATCAGTTTTCGTTTATGTCGACCCCCATGAAACCTGTACCAACCCCAAGGGATCGATATCGACCGCTTTGTAGTTAACAGGGTTGTACACATATGCCTTTTTTCATTTGACATTAAACTTCAAAAATATGTTAATATTTCAAAATAATGGACGCAGTGGTTCACACCCAACAAGGAAAAAAAATTGTAAGCGGTTGTGTCTAGGACACGACCGCATATTTTCGACGTAGAACTACGCAATTATATTATGCAATCCACTTGTTTATCACTTCGAATATTATTTTAGGATGCATTGAAATTTTTGTATAGATCTTGAAAAACCCAAGTAACTTGGTTGTTCAGCGCATTAAAAATATCGAGATTCGATCCGAATAAAGAGCATTTGCGGCATTCACCACTTTTGTTTTGTCGTTTGAAGAAAGAAGCAGTCGAAGCACATCGTTTGTTCGTTAAAACGTTATTTCGAGAACCTAAGTGCACATTTCTAATAAACAAAACATTAAAACCGTCTAATGGTAACCATTTCAATCTGCATTTGACAAGGTATAAAAACTAACAATGTGTGCGCGTGATTCAAGAATACACAAGCGCTCACTACCAGACGGCATGAAAATTGACGCTATATATCATTTCATCGAGCTTGAAGTTGTTGAAGTTGAAGAGTTGGATTTGAAGTTCCGAACAAAATCGCACCACGATTTCATTTACAACATGACACACTGTCGTGCTTCCAAAGTTATATTGTTCGCTCGCTGGCAGGAGCAAGACCGGTGTTTAGAAATTGCCAATTCTTTTATGCTTTACACTGCATTCAATTTGTAGTGATATGGTGATGCATAAGAAGGCTTTCATGTTATTTATGAATCACAGAATCCCACAAAATCATGTTGCATTTGTTCAAAATTTGTAAGTTTCTTCTTTGTGTCGTGATTTAAAATCCGGACACTTTTTCATTCATGATTTGAACTCCTGACATTTTTGCTTTTAATTCCGAACACTCTTATGCAGCTTCTTCAATAAGAAATTCCATCGTTACTTTAATTCGCTGTCCGGATTCAAAATCATTCTCTGAATGTGCTTTTTATTCCGGACCATGGGTTTGTGAAACACAAATATTTGTTTTGATTTTTGCCATTTTTTGTCAACAGTTAGGTATAATGCTTGACACTACACTAAATTTATACAATAGTAAGTATCAGTCACATCCATTGAACATGCAAAAAGTGCTATGGTTTTGGCCAAATCCAAAAAAAAAACCACAAGCATTACAAGTTCCGGTTATGATTTATCTATTGTTAATGAGAAATTACTGGTTTTTTCTAATTTCTAATATCTGGCCGGATACTAAATATTGACCGGATAGGCAGGATACTGAATATCCGTTTCTTTTCTTCCCGGTTGTAAAATAACTGCCTGCTCCTCGTTGTTACTCCTCTCTGCTAGCTGACAGGAGAATCACAAGGTCGTGAGGGTTGTGATGCAGTTTTCGCTTTCCTTCAGAAACTGAACAAAGGATATTAACCCATTAACCTAAGATTTTATTTTCAACAGAGTGGATCAAACAAATATGCTTCGGTCGTACACGCATAGTGCTATTCCACAACACTACTGAGCGTTTAAAAGCAGCCTACGATATGCAGTTGCACAGCGTGAAAACGTGAGGTACAACCCAATGTACTGGAACAAGGTAATGAAGATGGTAGAGTTTCGAGCGACATAGCATACGCTGCCATAACTATTTCTCAAATAGTGACGTCAGTCGTTGTGTTTATCTTTGATTGCCCACCGCATCCATATGAAAATGCTATTTTCAGGAAGTAATTTATCAATTAAAAACGAACATTTTTTTAGAGTTCTCTCCGAATAAATAATGCGATAGCGTGCAGTGAATATTTGTGACATCACGTCGAAAAAGACGGATAAAAGTGATATTTCAATGTGCCATTTTCACTTCCCGACGATCATAGAAACGAACGAAGCTTCTTTATTTTAACGTTACGGAGTTGATGTTTTGAAGGCTTTCAGTGTCGGTGTGTATGATGTGAGAGAATGATCGCCAATTAATCAAAATTTCACAGAAAATGTTACTGCTATCGAGAACTAATCATACGACTGCTCTCTGAACCTTTTTACCATATAAATAATCGAAATAAGCCACGATACAATTGTCATTTGTTGAAAAACAAACAGATGAATAATTTTATGAGAATTTTGGCTCAAATTATCATGCAACCGTGAGCACCTTCAACATTGTTTTGTTTCTTTCATATAAAGTCCATATTGAATGCAAATAATAACGACACGATATTTTGCTTGCCAATACTGATATACTTCGCCTACTGCTCCACCTCTATATGTATCTCATTGGGTACAAGCATAATAGCATAACAACCATAGCATAACAACGTAAAACATAATAGGAACAAGGCAGCTATTGATATTGCGATAATTGGCACGTAGATTCAAAATTGTACCAATTATGGTAATACATGTTAATTACATGTTTATTTCGATAAAATCGTAAAAATTGGTCGAGTCACAACATCAAGAAGGTTGTAATGTATGCGTCTACACTGTGTTTGCATCAAAACAGCCACTTCACAGCATAACATTCTCATTATTTTGACCGCATATTCCTTAGCAGAATGCTAAGAAGCAAGCCACACTGGGACACACTATTTTCAAACTAAATTTTTCAACAAAAGAACAATGTTTCGCATGAAATCAAGTACCAAAATCGACAAAGAAGAGATTTCTGATGTTTAGAAATCATATTAGAGCCTTTAAAAACAAGGTATGTTTTCGAAATTAATAAAAAAACACACTCGTATTACCATAATAGGTACTATTGCGATGATAGGTACTTCTTCCCTACTCCCAAAAATGTGGATTCTGTGCTTCGAAACTTGATTTAAATTCCGAATTTTCCAACGCAAACATTTTATCGCTGGTTTTGACAGTCGCTATTTCTGCAAATGCTTAATATTATAAGTTATAAGCAGTATCGATACCTGTAAATGAAGTTCAAATGAAACCTATATCACAAATAAATTCAGGGTTTTCATTATTCAATTATTTACAACATAAAAGTCCAGTAAATTTACAATTAAAAATTAAGTGTTCGGAATTTGACACAAAACGGTAATAATTCATCCTACGGGATATGGACAGCAATATAAGGATCATGAATTTGAATTAAATAGATATTCGTTTTCCATTCTTATGAATACGAATTGTTTTTCAGGATATTCTTCTTGCCATACCGAGCAAACAAAAATTAGGAAAAAGTATTCTTGGGAGCCCAATTTATGCCTAACGACACGCTGTTCTCCTGCCCTACTTAATATAACTGATGCATCTCACAAATGGCAAAGACCGGGGCAAAACTCCCGAAAACAAAGCCATTATAAGCGATATTTTAGCAAACCAATCTTCTTCAGCCCGCCGTGGAGTCGCATTCAGCGGATGAATGCACCGACGCATCCCCCCCGTGTGTACCGCGGTTAATCATACCGTGGGATTTTCGCTGGTTGCTGATGTGGCGTGAACGACCCTCTAGGTGCTAATCTACCAGGGGTCAAGGACTTCAGAGCAAACGCATCGTGTGTGTGTGTGTGTGCAGCAGGCAGACAACAACAACAACAACACACACACACACAACTCGTCAAACGCTGGAAAAGCGCCACCGAAAAGGGGAGCGCAACAGAGGGTTCATGATGGGAGGGGGGGGGGGGAGAACTGGTCTAATCGCATCCCTCCAGATGGCGCCCGTTGATTAGAAGGTGCTGCTTCGATGGTTGTTGCAACTCTTTCGGGTGAAAAATTGGAATAGAGGCAGCGCTATAAATCTTACTGCCAGTGACCCCGCCGTTTTATTCGAGACTTTTAGGAGGTGTACCTGCTGCTCCACATGATCTACCTACTTGACACGATATTATTTCTGCATCGTTTGCAAATACTGCTGCTGCTGCTGCTGCGGCTGCTGATGATGATAATGATGCTGAAGCTGATGACGGTGCGGTGCGGTCCATTATATTACCGACACGAGGTTGCGTTCCTGATATAATTTTTTTTTCTTGCGATTGTTTATTATTTATTGCCCTTTTGTTAGTAGGTTAAGTGGCTTGTTCCCATGTGTCTCCAAGGGGCTTCCGAACATGAACGGTTCGAAGGTTGAGGTAAGTTAACCAGAAAAGTGGAATTCGTTTTTGGTTCTAGGGATATTCAAATTGGCATCCATGTTGAATATTAGGATTTGTATAAATACTATTATAAAAGATTGAAGTTAGCGAAAGTCGAACATCTTTTTCTTTTTTTTCGGGTTGAAATGGCGCCAATCCTACGGGCAAATGATGCTGCGAGCGCATAAGAAGCCTGGTAGAACGGAGCAACGAATGAAAAAAAAAAAATGAATGCGCGTGATGTAAATAAGGAAATTTGCACAGGTAGACAAAACAGTGCAACAAGCGGCATCAAAGTGAACGAGTCGAGAAGTTGCCGCCGATGAAAAAGTGCAAAAGAAATGTGATATTTTTCCACAACACAAGCTCGAAATCTTTGCGCTGACTCGAGCGAACGAATTGATGCAAATTTTTCATTTTTGGTCTGTGGGTTGCTCCCTCTGTTTCCTCCGCTGCTCGATTGACTTGGTATCGCAAAAGGTGTCCAGTGTTTGCGGTTAATAAGTTCTCAATCAACCAGATTTTTTTTTTGTTCAAATGATAAGCAATACAGATCGTTGATCGAGATCGCTGCTGGAGTCAATCAAACTTGAGGGTATTAATGTTTCCGAACCGTATCAATGGCAACACTTTCTGCAACGGGCGGCGTCAAAAAAAGATGCATGAAAGAAGTGTTGCAATTCGCCTGAAAAAGTGTAATAAAATACGTAAAGGCGAGCCGACGACGTTGATGACAATGGTTGGTTTAATATATGCGGCGCTACTTCTGGTCCTGCAAAAATGACTCCGAGCACCATCATCATCGTCCCAATCGACTGCAACACACTTTCAACAAGTCAATCCTCCTGGAATGCCTGCGTTAACGAGCATGCTATTGACTCATTTATCAAATTAAAGTTAATAAATTTTAACCAGTTCCTACCTTTCCACATAGCCAGCGGTTACAAAATTGCATTTCGATCATACTTATGAGAAGTCCTGATGAGGTGCAGATCTCTCTCACAAAAATTCTATAATTCAGACAAAGTTCATTCGTACAACCATGATCCATGAACAGATATGCGATATTTGTATTTATGTTTTGACTATCGCGCTAGATAAGCTGAGATCGTTTTTTTTGCGAATTATCATCTCCACAAAGAGAGGCGAGGAAAAAAATCGTCTAGGGAACTCAGCAATCACAAAGACTCAGCACAAACCAACTCATCTTGCTTCTCGTTTGCCTCTTTTGCATCTTTGTTTATACAACCGACTCGCATTAGCAATGGTAATCTGGTGGCGCTCCCCATGCAGATGAAATCAATACAGAATACACACTAGGCATTGGACAACAGAGCGATCCTGTCAAAAGTTAAGCGGTTACCGCTGAAAAATTGCCACCTGACTTTAATTTGCTGAGCAGCACATGCCGTATCACCGAACCACCACCTCCCCCCCTCTCTCGTAGAGGACTCTATTTATCGTTGTTTGTTTTGCCAGCAAGTGCGATACGAAGTGCTTGACGGTCATGGCTGATTTGTCGTATTGAATCCATAATCAAACCTCGCATTTCAAACCCCCTTTTACACCTGATTTCCCACGGCGGTCCCCGCTGCTTCCGGTCCCTCAAAATACGACATTAACGTAGCGAGTGAAGATTTTTTCCTCCCGGTAAACCGGTATGCGTGCACCAATTTTGCTGTTGTGAATGTTGTAATGTTTATTCTTTTTTTTTGCCACTTACTTTCGAACAACCGCCACCCACGACGACTAGCGCTTCCTTTGTGTTTACTACACACGAAAGCATCAATTTCGCTTATTCAGGTTTACGTTTATCGTGTGTTGTGAGTCATACAAGCTTCACAGGACAAAGAAAGAGTCCTCGCGAGACGTGGCCGACTATCACCGTATCTAGAAAGTGCACAGATACGGGTGGCTAGAGTTTACTGGCACAATAACTATGAGTTTACTGATTTTTCGAATGTCAGATGGTTTGTTCCATCTCGAACTGTTTATTTTTCGTATAGGTGGAGGCATGTTCGACCAGAGTTTCGATCAAACCTTTCTTTGTATGTTCAGACTGCATCGATAATAACTGCCCCCATTTCGCCATTTGACTCAGGACAACGAATAGACAATTCAAAAATTAGACACCCACGTCTCAAATCCGCTTCGTCAAATACAGAAATTACAGAATTAGCTGAATCTGTTGTGTACAACGTTTTCCAACGTTCTTCGGCGTCGTGCACAAATTACGTAACGCTAAAAATCCTAATTTTGGACCCCCTCCCCCCCTACGTAACGCGATTTCCTATCTCTAATACACAGTATGTAACGCAACCTCGAACCCCCTCCCCCATCTCTTCTCGCGTTACGTAATTTGTGTAAGACGCCTTCTGAACGGAAACTTATCACTAAAATAGATCAAAGTAGGCAAAACACAAAACAAAAATTCTATCCAAAATCCTTCTGCAAGAAAATTATAGTTCGTTTAGGGCCGACTGTGGTAGACGACCGCATTCTCAGTTATGGTTTTGTTAGTAAGCACCTGAGAGAGAGAGGAGCCAGCTCACGTTTGTTGTGATCACCCTTATGTAAACGCGAACCAGTCACGGTGAACCAAGGGGAAGTATTGAAATATGTAGAAAATTTCAACATGACATTTTTTGGCAAGACATTTTATGTAAAAACAATTTTGACGTCGGACTACATCTTTCATTTCTATACTGGGGTATAAGTTCAAAACTTCGAGAACAAGAGTGTTACATTGGAGAAACAGGATTTTGAGCAATAAAACCGCTTCGCCGATTGGAAGAAATGGTATGATAACCGCTTCATTCGAAAGATAGAATATCTACGCGTTATATGTGTGTTACTTATTGATCCAAAAACTTGTTTCAATAGCTCAAAAATTGTCAAAAATTGAGCGCAACATTTATATAGACTGATTGGAAGATATGTTGTCTATGGGAAATGGTATACAAATTATATCACACATAAAGGGGAGAAAAAATCTTGACCCTTTTAGTTTTGTGGACAAGACTAATTGGCTGACCTTCACTATTGGTCAATTCAATTGGATCTTCAGTGATACTATTGCCTTGATATGAATGGTCCATCAGTGATGGGCAGGAATATCATGGCAAAGATGACGAGAGACTGGTGGGATAATTCTCATCTTCATCCGAATCATGATCACTGCCTGTTAAAAATGCAGACACAGCATCCGTTTTAGTCAACCTATTATTATTTTCATCCAAGAAGAAAACAAACTATCTGAGATCTTGAAAAGAAAAATGGGATATGTGAGCTATAGTAAAAATTTCGGATGCAACAGGAGTTTCAAAGCGACTCTGCGACTACACAACGAGAATGTCCTAAGAGAAAAACTGAAGATATGGTGGTTGTGCGCTGCGGAAGATATACACTCTGTCCAACTTCTATAAGATCACCCTGATTCTATTCCGCTGCAACACAAACAGTTAGAATTTCAACAAGATACATTCACACATTCACACATTGTAGATGTTTAACGTCAATTCCGTTCAAAAGAGTTGCTTGTTTATTTATTGTGCTTAAATATGATAATTTCAGCTGTCCAGTCTCTATACGACCACTTCAAAATTCATAAGTATTATCAATAAAAAATTCAAAACGATAGGCTGATTTGCATGTCAATAATTGGTAACCTTCCCATTTCAACTAATAATCTTGAAAATTCGTGTTGGAAAACTATTTACCAAATTCTGCTGAACGGATTTCTCAATATTTTCCCATTTTTCCGAAATTGTGACCTTGAGTTCTTCAATCGTGGTGTACCGTTTCCCCTCAGTGTAGATTCTGCGTACAAGAGCAAGACGACCAGTCAAAAAAAAAAAATAGTTTTTGGTCCTTAATCCATTGCTTAGTTTACTTGCTGGTATGAATAGTGGCATTGTTTTGCTGGAATGTGATTTTTATGTGACGATATCTACGCTAAAATGGTAGGAGAGAGGGTTCCAGAACATGTGTGTAAAGTATCCTTGAATGATGTGAAAGCTATCTTGAGCTTTCCGGTTGCACAGAATTCCGCCAAAACTATGCACGAGCCTCCATCAAAATTCCTGGTTGAAAAATACTGTTCCTTCTTCCGTAAATCACACCAGTACCCGTTGAAATCATCAGGACCATCCAAATTGAACTTGTTTCGTCAGTGAAGATAACCCATACATTGAAGAACTTTTCGTTATGGTATATAGCAAAATGTATTCTTTTGGAAACATTTTTTGTCACAACATACCATGTCCCACTGTCGGTTCATGTAAGCTTTGGCAAAACTCAGACGTCTTCCGATGTTAGATGGTATAAGATGAGGAGTTTCAACCTTTTAAGCCCTCTTTACGTGAGGATTTTTTACCAAAATTTGATGAATTTTCACCCAAGCAGTTGAGTAGTTGAAACATTGCTTTATTTGCACATGCGATTTTAAGGTATTGGAACCTATTCTAGCTACTTCCTGCTTATCCCGGTCAGAGAGCTCCGATTTACGTGTAGATCTCTCCTTCTTACCGTATCCTGGAGGATTCGCCAAATAATTGAGCACTACTTGATGGAATCGTCCAATCCGACGAGAAATTTTTATGATATCAACATTTTCTTGGTGAAATGCATCGATTTGTCTCTCTTCTCTCTCCGTGAGGACTTTTCCCTTCGGCATTTTCCAGATTTAATTGATCGAAACAACTAAAACAACGGAAAATATAACTGGTCTTATAGAAACTTGACAGTTGAAAACATTCGTTTACGCTCAGCGCTTGTACACACACATATGAAGAACATACAGTGTATGGTAGTCACCAATACCTACACACTAGAATATAAATTTAAGCATTGTTTGTTCACAATGACACAAAGCAGCAAGATCATCACCTGGTCTTATCAACAGTCAACAGTCAGCCGAACACCGGACGCTATCTCTGGTCATTATGCACGATGCTACAGTGCGTGCGGCAACCCTCGGTTGAGACAACGATACTTTATATCCATATCCCTAAGCTGACCAGTAAACCGCGAGTAATCGGTCGAATCCTACTAAACATAGAATTAAGTTGAAATTTTGTATAAACAAATCTTGAATTAGCGGCTCAGCAAAGCTTATGCGATTGAGCCTTACAAATAATTGAATTGAAAGAAAAATATGGCGTTGCTTGGTCAAAGCCACCCCGAATTGGTTCTTTGAACTGGTTGAGAGCTAAAGATTGACTCACGAATTGGAAACTTATAGTAATTCATGTAAAATTGGCTCTAATTTTGTAAAGGAGTGAGAGTTTTTCCATCTTGTTCTATAGTTATGAAACACTGGAATTTTACATTTTCGAGTGTTTCGCGTCTGGACACAACCATAATGTTCAAATGGCCAGTCTTATAAATGAAGATAGTTATTATATCATACACTATATACTTCGATTCAACCGACTTGTTATTACCCTTTTTTCTTTAGTTTAACCCGCTGTGCGAAACTAGCGATTCAATTCACACGGTCATGCTTATCCACATTAAAGTCAGCATCAAATTATGGTGCCTATTCTGTATTCCGACGGATTTCTATTTCGTTCGAAAGTGATATTTCGATCGTTTTCGAATTTACCATTCCCTATTCCAATCGTTTTGCTCGTTTCGAACGAAAGTGTTAGAAAATTTCGAATATGCATCGATCTGTCAAAAACCGATAAACAAAAAGAAACACCGTATTAAATAGCGGCGAGTGCGAGTTGAATTTCAGTTAATTTTTGATCCTAAGAGAAATTTGTGAGAAAATTTTCTCGTTCAATGGATTCCGTTTTGTTACCGATTTTGGCGGAGCAAGAAGAAATTGGAATGCCTTGCTACCATCGGCGAAACCACCGAAAATCAACCGACTTCATGAAACTTTCTGATGAAGCGTAAGTATCCGTCTCAAAAATCCCATGTTTGTTTCTCTTATTGATTAATTTTGCCCTTATTCAGATTCATCAAAAGTTTTCGTCTAAGTAAGGAAGCTTTTCGGTACGTTTTAGAGGAAATTGAGAACTGCCTTACCACAAGGAAAGGTGGTCTATCCACGGAGGTGAAACTCGCAGCATGTTTGCGATTCTTTGCTGAAGGAAATTATCAACATGGAGCAGGGCAAGATTATCACATTGCCATAGCACAGCCCACATTTTCCAAGGTGCTGACTGAAATGCTTAACATTCTGGAGCGGACACTGTGTAAGAAATGGATTTCCCTAAATATGACGGAAGACGAACAGCGGCGTGCTAAACTACACTTCTATCAGAAAACATCAATTCCGGGTGTTATTATGTGTTTGGATGGAACCCACGTAAAAATTATTCCACCTAAGCTGAATCGAAATTTGTTTTTTAATCGGAAGGGATTTTATAGTCTCAACGTTCTGATTGTAAGTATTATTAGTATTTGAATTAACAAATCAATGAACAAATACTCTTTTTTATCAACATAGGTTTGTGACGATCAGCAAAGGATTCGTTTCGTTGATCCTACCTTCCAGGGATCTAATCATGACTCTACTATATGGCGTGTAAGCCCTGCAAGAACTCACTTTGAGCAGCTTCACCAAAATGGTGAAGTTAATACTAAGATTCTAGGTAATGTTCAACTACAATATTTTAGTATACTTGTATGTACTGTGTGATAAAATATTTTCAGGTGATGCTGGTTATCCATCGGAACCTTGGTTAGTAACGCCATTCAGAGCAGCGGAGGAAGGGAGTTTGGAGAGCGATTTTAATCGCAGGCATGCCTTGGGTCGTGCTATCGTCGAGCGGACAATCGGTTTACTAAAAAATCGGTTTAGATGCATCCTTGGCGCGAGACAACTTCACTACAATCCTACTAAATGCGCTCAAATTATAAATGTATGCTGTGCACTTCACAATATATGCTTAGAATTTGGTCGTTCTCAGTAGTTATAATATGTTATGCAGCTGTTTACATAATAAACTTTTGTTTAAATTAATATTTATGACTGTTAAATTTCATCTAACTTGTTTGCAAATGCTCAAATAAATAACAACCACCGGAAAAGGAAGTGTCTTCCTTACTTAACTATGGTTTCGGCAGAATTATTTACTCTTATTCCTGCCAACACTTTGAGAACATGTCATTATCGATTTCTCGTAAGCAGGCCAAGTATTCAAATAACCATTATTAATACTTTTTGCGTTGTTTTAACCCCTTGCTGTACGATTTAATTTCCAACAGCACGGCCCAAAACGAGCACTTCGAGTCGTTCCGCTACTCTGCTGAGTGTGGGTATCTAACATGGGTGCCCTATGATGAGCAAATACATGTTGTGTTTAAAATAAAAACGAAGGAGTTATTACTACGTACTAACTCGTTCGTTTTTATTTTAATTATAATATTCAAATTATATTTTATATTTTTAGCTCATTCAATTTTTTTTTAAATAACGGAAATTTTATAATCTTCAGTTGTCGGTATCCTCATCATATGCCTGAAGCTATGTAATTATTTCACATCGAGAAACAACGAGTGAAGTTCAATGTTGTACGTGAAGGGGTTAAGGAAGTTCCATAAACTATAGGCGAAATTCGTGAATTTTAAAAAAGTTTATATAATTTTGATGCTATTCCAAACAAACTTCAAAGAAAAAATTAAGTAAGATTTTTCTTCCATGGAAAGATATAAAAATACGATTAGAACTTTTTTTCATTTTTTTATACTTGAGTTACAATATAAAGATAAAAAATCAGATCACTGATATTTTGAAACATTATTCTAATGTTCTGAAATATACGCAATCTGCGTTTCAAGGATTTGTCGCTATTGATTTCTCCAGCGCGATCTTCTCCATCTCGTGGTTATGTCGTTTTTGTTCACTCAGATGTTCTTTGAGTGTGGCATCCACGGAAAGAATCGCTCGAGCTGATTGGCGCTGATAATGAACCAGATCACTCAAATTCTTGTTTGTGTTTTTTAACAGGGATTTCACATTGGTGTGAAATTTGTTTTGTTGCTCGACTTGCAGCTCTAATAGCCTCGTGGTAGAAGGTCTGGATTTTTTCGGCTGAGAGGGCTGGAAGTGAATGGTATTATTGATACCGTCACACTCGTCGGAAGTACCATAATATATAAAATTTTCCTGGTCTGCAGCTTGAGGTTCACCCGAAGGCGAACCCAACTGTGTTCCATGAGATGAGGTACCCGGGATTCCTTCCACGGTCGCAAGTAACCCAGTTAGTAGAACTGCCTGCTCCTCCAGCTCGGACAAATTGATAATTTTATTGGGTCCTCCACCTGTCGCCCTCTGCTCCCGTTTGTTGTGAGCGAGTTTTCGCTTTAATCCGGACTTATAGTCCGCCCAAACCTACACAGAAAACCAGGGCAAAAATAAGACTATAAACATATGTTTCGGATTCGTTTTAGTATATACCTTTTTCCATCCACTTCCATCGCGAATAGGCGGTCCCAAACTATTGACTTCTGCCGCCAGATCATCCCAGTAGGGTCCGGAATTTCCTCGGGAGAAACCCTTTGCTATGTCCGGCTCTTGCTCCAGAAGCAGCACAATCCGCTCGAACTGATTTTTAGTGGTTGTTTTGTTTTTGTTTTTTTCCCTGTTGAACGTTAAAATTAATTTAAAGAAAAAAATGATTAAAAATTAGCTTACATTTTTGCAGTTCACCGCTCATCCGCTGCGGAAATTATTCACTCCTTCATAAACAAAGTGGGTTTGACGTTTGGTTTGATTCGAATGAAAGATGTTCGAAAACAAAACAGTCCGAACGAAAGGTATTCGAATTTGAAAACACCTCGAACGAAACAGGGAATGGAATTTACCAAGTCGTTCGAAATATTTCGAATCGATTGAAATACAGAATAGACACCTATATCTCAGTTTCAAATAACTTCGCACTAGTGTAAACCATAACGCCTCAGCAGAGAGGCTTTTTGTATCATCATTCGATAGAATCAAGTTAGTTATGTTTTAAACGCTACGAGAGTAACTTTGTTTTCCCTGGGGATGGGGAACGAGAAGTCTAAATCCTCCCAGGAGGAGAAGCTCCGGCCGTATAATCCTAACTCCAACACAACGTAGGAAAAGTAAATGACGATCAAACCAAATACAACCGTGTTTGGCCGCAACACGAATTCTTACGCATCTTTGGAAACTCAATGGAATTATGAAACGCAGTGTATGTATTATCATTATGTTTAATCACAGTGAAACCGTTTAGCTTGAAAAGTTTTTTTTACTTATTTTATTTTCTAGTTTTTAGTACATTATCTGTTTCATTAGTAAATTTCTGTACAGTTAAACCATTCAACTATTTTTAATTTTCATTTCTTGCTTCATTTTTTTCGGAATGTTTTCATGATGCACATATTCTAGAAGTTAACTAATTTCATTTGATACTTGTTCCGTCCCAACGGAAGCGGAAAACCTTCGTCGAAGAAATTACGCAGCACAGCAGAGAAAACTAGCAACTACGCTATTCGCGCTCGCTATAAAAGTGAGGTGCGCTGCCCGAAAATCGCATGGTGTCATCCTCATTCTTTGTGTGGACACCGACTGGACAACATCGTTGCTGGACGAGCTGAACAACGAGGGATCGAGTGCCTTTCTCAAGGCAATGAGGGTGGAGGTGTAGTGCGAGAGCGAAGTAAAGTTTTTCCAAGGGCCTTTCTCAAAGCTAGAGATGAATGAACTGAAAAAGTTTAAAATCTCTATAATCAAAAACCAAACCAACCAACCAAAAATCGCCACAATTTCACCGACCATCGCGACGACAACATCGGAGAACCAACAAGAAGAAGCAGCAGCAGCCGAACAGCACCGAAGAAAAGGAGATAGAATTGTAGAAGAGAAAAGAAATAGAGTTCATAGTTAGTATTTTCCGCCATTTATTTTTTCTACATACTAACCATTCCGAAAGAAAGAAGCCTTTCTCAAGGCTTCCGATCCATCGAATCAACCCGCATCCGATTACGATCCCCGACGAGAGCTCAACCCGTTCAGCCAAATGGTCCCGAGCTCAGAAGATCCTGAAAATACAGACTACCGCACAGTCTAGTGTTTGTTCCCAGACTGAACGATACCCATACGCGGGAGTTGGATCAAAAAAGGTAATTGGACATTTTATGACTGCGGCCATATTGGGTTTGGATTTTTCATGAACTACTGTGTTCTATTAGTCAAGCTCTTTCATTGGATACCCATATTGATGAGATTTTAAGAAAATTTGTAGTGCGCCATCTTGAATTTTCAAGATCACGGAATACATAGTTTTATAATGCCAGCAGAGAAAAAAAAGGGTTCCAAATTTAAGATCAATCGGTCAACAAGACGGTCGAATTTCTACTAATATGGGACAACGCCACAGAAAAACATACAAACAGGTCAAGCTAAATAGAACCGTTTAATAAAGAGCAGTATGTCCCAAACATAGGAATAAATATTGTGATGCGAAATCCCGCATGGTTTTTTCATGAACTGTCGTTCATTAAAGTGTCGTGGTTCTTGAAAGAACCGTGGTTCATGAAATAACCATGGTTCTTTCAAGAGGCGCGGCTTATTTTTAAAGAACCATGGATCGTACGCTCGTTCTGACGAACCACATCAAATGAGCGGCTCGTGAGCGCTAGTCCATCTTTAATGTGACCCATCACCATTCATCAAACCAGTTTCATTACTGGACGATACTGGAGAATGACTCACAAATATTCAGTACAGCTGAATGAAGGCGAGTTCAGCATTCGGATTGTCGCCATGGTTGAACGGGGCGGATCGATGAGCATTTTACTAGAATGCTATGAACAAGAAATGGAGGTAGGCTAGATATGATTAAGCAGAACGTGAAGTAGATCACTTTCGTTAACTCGAATGAAAGTTCACCGAGAAAGAGGAAAGCTCTAATTAGGTCGTTTGGGCAATTTTGAAAAGGAACTGTCTGTTGCACGCATATTACTGAAGTAAGAAATAGAACTAATTGAGCTTTAAACTTCCACCGTCGCCGACTAGAGAATCAGTGTTGGATTCTCACAGCCTAGGAAAAACAGTCTTCCTTCGAATCGAACCGGAACAGCAAATGCTTATACTGGTAATCGGAACAACGGTAATGATGGCACGAAAGAGAAATATTGAAGTGGTTCACGATTATATGATTGAAATGCAATCATCATTTCTCGATTGTCGCTCGTGGCGTTTCTGATTTTTCATACTGCGACACAAATGTATGTACACCCCACACACATGTCATTTCGGAGAGTGTGCAGCTTGGAGCTTGAGCCCAAAATGGACAACATGACGACTCTATCTTCCGTCCGAAGCCCCCTTCAATCGAGCATGGACTGTAGGAATGCTGGGGATGTGTTTGACGACGACGACGACGGTGTAGGCAAACATCGGAATGTTTATTTTGTGCGATATTTAAACGCAAAGCATCAAAGGAGATGGAAATGACGATGCGGCAATTAATGAAATATAGGTTATCGATCGCAAATCACGGGGTACAAGGCATGATTATGGCTGGGGCAATTGATGGTATTTGCAGAATTTGGGTGAAATTATTGAACATTAAACAAACATTACAAACATTGTAGCAGGGCACGTGCCAAGAAATATACGACGATTGGTGGTCTGGAGCAAATCTGTGTGCTGGAACTAAAGAAACCTGCGCTATTTTTTTACCATCTCACCCACTCCCATTTGAAATTATTCGAATGTATACTGTTCACACCGCATTTCAACGTTGAACATATTGGCACCGGCCATCACTCACTCTCTCCTTGCATATGCAAATACACCTATAGGTAGTCCTGTCGTGTCGTGGTCCCACCTGACTCTGACTATTTCCATTGGCGGCTCGGCATCGGTGCCACATGCACACGCTATCGTTGGTTGGTAATTCCTAGAACCAGGAAAAGTTCAAGTCCATATGAGCAATCGCACGCGTCTGATTTATTGGAAATGATTTTATAACGATGGTCCACCCTCTACTTTTACCGCGTTTTTATCATATGATTTAAGCGAAAGCACGGAGTTTCTTTATTTATATTGACTTTATTTACTGCTATAACCCACTGGCAACGGGTGTTGGAGTTTCCCGGAATACGTTCCCATAAACAGTTGCGGTGTGTACACAAAAAGTGGCCACTGACATATTATATGGCGTGGAACAGCTGTTTTGTCGTCAGCGTGGCATGTGGGCTCCATAACCGCTTCCAGCGTCGGAGCGATGCGATGTGTATCTCGGGGACCGAAAGTCTAAGTTCAGCGAACATACAAATACGAAATAGTTGCGATATTGACGATAAACTCAATATCGTGGTATGAATGTGATGTTTTACAATGTTTAATATCTGAAAATACATTCCTTATAGGCTGAGTTTTTTCAGCTGAACTTTTTCAGCTTTGTAAAGCATCACATTCATACCACGATATTCATATTCATTAATATTCAACATTAACAGCCTTTTTTACTGAAATAAGATCAATGACTATGCAAGGGATCAGATGGAACAGATACATAAGATCCATTCCAGCGTGACGTGACAACGGTTTGACTCACTAAAAACAGTTTTTTTCTCGTTTTCATGTATAAATCATACGATTTCCAAATGGTAAACGATTTTAAAGTGAAATTGAGAAAATTTCCTACAAGAATCTTCAGTTGGAGAATATTTTGCAGTTGAATCCGCTTGTAGTCAACCCAATACTTTTGTGACGTGACAACATCTGTCTTTTTGCGGGTTCCGACTTTTGAATATTAAGGTTGTATTTTCAGTTCCGTTTCAAAACATGTAAATAAACTTTGTTCTATGATTTGTCAATGAAAGATGAACGTAGATTCCTGTCTACTTATTTTTTCAAAAAACTGGCAAGAACATGCATTTTGTGACGTGACAACGCGCTCCGTGCGAATAAACAGTCTCCACGAAGCGTTGTCACGTCACACAATTAATAAGTTGTATTAAATAAGAATTTCACCGTATTGTAGCAAGCTACATATTAGGCTGTCAAAAAAGTCCTGCGGTATTTCCGCGAGGTGTCGTTGTAAGCGCGTAGTTCTAGTTGTATTAATTGTATCGAGTTATACTATAGCTTGTTGGAAAGGTATTTTTGCGCGCTATAATATAGACAGTGTTGACAGTGTTTTGTTTGGTTAAGTCGTTCGTGAGTTATAGTGTCGCAAATATGGAGCAAAATAAAGAGAAAATCCGACATATTTTACAGTACTACTATGACAAAGGCAAAAATGCATCTCAAGCTGCCAATAAAATTTGTGCAGTTTATGGACCCGATACAGTTTTCATTTCCACCGCACAACGATGGTTTCAAAGTTTTCGTTCTGGTGTAGAGGTCGTCGAAGATGCGCCACGCTCCGGAAGGCCTGTCGTCGAAAATTGCGACAAAATCGCTGAATTAGCCGAGAAAGACCGGCATAGTAGCAGCCGTAGCATCGGCCAAGAGCTGGGGATAAGTCATCAAACCGTTATTAACCATTTGAAGAAGCTTGGATTCACAAAGAAGCTCGATGTATGGGTGCCACACACGTTGACGCAAAAAAACATCTTTGACCGTATCGACGCTTGTGAATCGCTGCTGAATCACAACAAAATCGACCCGTTTCTGAAGCGGATGGTGACTGGCGATGAAAAGTGGGTCACTTACGACAACGTGAAGCGCAAACGGTCGTGGTCGAAGCCCGCTGAAGCGGCTCAGACGGTGGCCAAGCCTTCATTAACGGCCAGGAAGGTTCTGCTGTGTGTTTGGTGGGATTGTCAAGGAATAATCTATTATGAGCTGCTTCCCTATGGCCAAACGCTCAATTCGGACCTGTACTGCCAACAACTGGACCGCTTGAAGGTAGCACTCATGAAGAAGAGGCCATCTTTGATAAACAGAGGCCGCATTGTCTTCCATCAAGACAACGCCAGGCCACACACTTCTTTGGTGACGCGTCAGAAGCTCCGGGAGCTCAGATGGGAGGTTCTTTTGCATCCGCCGTATAGTCCGGACCTTGCACCAAGTGACTACCACCTGTTTTTGTCCATGGCGAACGAGCTAGGTAGTCAGAAGTTTGCCACAAAAGAGGCCTGTGAAAATTGGCTATCCGAGTTTTTTGCCAAAAAGGAAGCGAGCTTCTATAACAGGGGTATTATGAAGTTGGCATCTCGTTGGGAACAAGTCATCGAACAAAACGGCGTATATTTTACTTAAAACAGATGATTGTAACTAATTTTATGGACAAATGAAAATTAAAAAAAAAATACCGCAGGACTTTTTTGACAGCCTAATATTATTTTTCACATTTTTATTACTCTGAATACCTCTCACATTCCTCTGAGATCTCCCCTTCCCTCCCCTGGGGTTCAGGATCACGGTCTTGTTAGGGTGATCCTGAACCTACCCCTCTTTGTATCTCAGGAACGGTACGTCCTATCGAATTTTCAGTAGTATCAAATGAAAGGTGTCATAACGCTGACAATTTGAGAGCATGGTGACTTTTTTCTGGCTCTATTTATTTCAGCGTTTTAGCGCCATTTTGCGTTTTCATTGCTTCAAAAACAGAGAAGAAATATTTTTGACCTGTGTCCAATGTTCTTTTAGATTGTGAAACATTGCGAAACAAGGCAAGTATAAATGCTTATGGTATGTTCATTAAAATAAGCTATATAAATTGAATCTACCTGTTACCTGTAATACACGGCATGTCTTTCTTTGGGAAAAGTCGGGTTGGTTCTAAACCGACCTCCAGTTTTTATATCGTGATTGTTTAACACGTTCACTCTGGCGCTTGTCATAAATTGTTAGCAAAATCCTGATTCATCGAGTGGCGCTCACCACAGGGGAAACGCATTTGATTTTGCTATCAGAAACTATGTATGCATCCGCGCACATACCTGTGCAAGGGCGTTTATGTTTGCGTGTTGAAGATGACTTTGACTTTGACGTTAACTTTGATAGTTGACCGTTGATCATTGATGTTTGCGTGTGCATTTGTATGTGCACTTTCTTTGTATAACTCCACACACGTCGCTCTAAGGCTAAGTTCTTTCCACTCAAACATTATCTCCCTCTCACTCAAACCCTATCTCTCACTATTAAACATTATTCTTTTTTTTATTCCTCTTCGTGCACCCATGGATATATGCCAACATTACCATTCACGATCGTATTGTAGGATTTCATGCCATTCTTGGTCTTTTATATCCGTTTTTAACGAACCGGAAGTCACCATCCTCGATTCCAATCGGAATACGATATTCGACATCGGAATATCGCATCGGAATACGATATTCGACTTCCGCTATTAAGCCCATATCGTACGGGATTTCCATTTTATTTTTAGCATTCAATACTACTAGGAGAAAGGTCATTTGTATGTTTCGAAACGGAACTGTAATTAATTAAATCATTAATGTTCATCAGTCTGAAACAACAAAAAGTTTGTAGTGAATCAAAATGTTGTTACGTCACACTGGAATGGATCGTATACTTTTCGTGACGTGACAACAACTTTTGGAGACAGTTGATACTCCTCTATTTGTGGTCCGATCTCAACCAAATTTTGTGGGTTGTTGACCTTCATTGTTTGCTCAGAGAAACCCAAGTATAAAAACGTTTGAACCTATGTTCATCTGATAAACTAAAAAAATGCTCTATTTTTGTGACGTGACAACGCTTCAAAATACCTGTTTTTCAAATGCTTGTTTCTTATAAATTACAAAATGAAACGTAGGTCTACTCACGGCTCTTCAAACAAGCATTTTATCACCCATTCAATGGTATATAGCCATTGAAGTTTGGTTAAGCATGTGCGGAGATATCGCGAGAAACATAAAAATAGTGAAAACCTAAAATATTTTAAATATAATTATGTAGTTTTTAAACTCGTCTCTCTCAAAGGTTGGTGCATAAAAATTAAATTTGTTACAAAAAAAAAAATGATATAACTGGTGCTTATTCAAACAACGTTTTCAATTTTCTCCTAGAATTAGATTTGAAATTTGGTTCTCTGGTGCATAACCTCATGGAGTGGGTCATAAATATAAATATAGGATTTATATTAGGTTGGGAAAAAAGTTATCCATTATTTTCTCGGTAGCTGGCTTTAGTAATATTGATCATACAATTTTAAGGTTATGCTTGTTGTATAGGCAACACTTCACATTAAAAAAAATCTTTTGCTGTTTTTTGGTTGGTTCCATTCAATTGTGAGATACAGGGTGTTAACGATGGATGTCAACAAAGAGACACTTTTTCTTTTAAAAAGGCGAAAATTCAAGCCAGATCGTGTTAATGGTACCGATACTGTAACAGTAAAATACGTGCATTTTTAATTTTGTTAGTTTTTTTCTAATTTTTAAATTTAAAAAAAATATTGTTCTAATTTTTTAACGCAATACACTAAATTTGGATCTCTACTGTTAACAAATGGACCGTTTGAGGCTAGCGATTGACCAGAAACGTCCAGAATTGGCCAACAGAAGAGGTGTTGTGTTCCATCAGATAACACAACTTCGGGAGCTTGATTGGAATGTTTTAATGCATCCATTATATAGTTCGGATCTGGCACCAAGCGATTATCACCTGCATTGCTAAACTTCCTAAGTGATTGTAAAAATCGATTGCTAGAGTTTTTCGCCAATAAGGACGAATATTTCTATGTGAGAGACATTATGAAGCTATCTTTGGAATAGTAACAAATTTTACAACAAAACGACATATTCGACCCAAATCGGACGTTCCGGAGCATATTAAAAAAAGTTCTACATTTCACCCAAAAATAATATATTACTTTTTTCGCAACCTAATGCCAACAGATTAGTTGCAGTTGAAAGGCCTTTGAAGAAGTCATGTTGCATACACCTTATTCTATTTTTTATTTGTTGGAAGACTTTTTCGTTCACTATTGCTTCGAATAGTTCAGGGATGCTGGAGATAATGGCAATTCCCAGATAATAACGTATGTCAGATTTAGTGCCTGATTTAAAGATAGGTAACAAAAAAAAAATGTTTCCATGTTTCTGGGAATATTCTAGTTCGTAATGACATATTGAAAATGCAATGTAAGGGAATATGACACGAATGTCATATTGTGATGAAGTGTCTTAAATCAAATAAAAAAAAATGTAAGGGAAGAATGAGTTTCCAGTCAGATTCTTCAGGAATACAGGTGCTATTCCGTCAGGTCCTGGTTCTTTCGTTCCGTATAATTCCTTTAATGCATGGAATATTTGTTGTTGCGAAAGACAGTTCACCGATATGTTAATCGGATATTCCGATAAAAATGATTGCAAATTTCGTTCGGAGAATTCCCCACATCTTCATCGAGATGCATCTGCGATGGGAAGTTATTGCTTTTGAGCTTAGACTTTACGTAATTAAAGAATTTCTTCGGACATGATTTGACTTTCGCTTCGACCTTTCTATTATACTCTTCGTGTGTACTTTTGCCATACAAATGAAACACAAATTTCTGTATAACTCGAAAATTAATCAAGTAAATGGAGCCAAATTTAGCATGCGAAGATTTAAGGGGGCACGAAATATTTCTATGGTGAATAGACACCCCTCCCATCTCTCTAAGGGGTGGCTGCCATACAAATAAAACACAAACTTCTGCATAACTCGAGAAAAAATTGAGCCAAATTTGGGATGTGAGGGTTTTTGGGTACGAGAAATGTTTCTATGATGGTATGACACCCCTCCCTCCTCTGGAATGAAGAGGGGTCCCATAAAAATAATACACATATTTCAACCAAACGTGACAATTCAAAATTGTCGGAAAACTCTGAAGGGAAATGGAAAAGTTCGAAAAATTCAATTTGCATATGTTCTACAATTACATATTAACAAGCGTTATTAGGCCATTTGATGTTTGCGCTAACGAAATTGATCTTAGTTCGGAAAAGGATAGAAAACGTGGATGTGATAACGAAAAAATTGGGCGAGACGAAGTTTGCCGGGTCAGCTAGTTATACATATAAAATTTACCAATTGTAAATCTGTTATCCTTGAAGTAAGATTCTGGAGTGCGAGAAAAAAAACTTGTAGCATTATTCTCATTGTTCATTTATGCTCGCGAGATTCATAAATTTATTTCTAACTAGCTGACCCGGCAAACTTCGTCCCGCCCAAAATTTATTTTTCGTTATCACATACACATTCTCTTACTAAGCGCACGTTCGTGGGTCCAATCACCGAACTGTTCATTGATTAATCTTCTAATCTACCCTTTAAAATTATTTTTTACTATAAAATTTCAGTACTTCTACCAAAATTCGACATTATAATATCAGATTATTTTCAGACACAATTCTCGTGCAAGACTTTTCATCCACTTGCAAATAACATGTTTCTCCGTTACATGGAATAAATGTTTGATACAGAATATATGATAGCATGAAGACAACCCTAAATCGGACAATTCTTTCCATTTTTATTTATATAGATAGAAGACGGTATAGGAGTGCGTTTTATCAAATTAAAATCCATTTCCACTTTCGAACGAAGATCAATATCGTTACCGCAAACATCAAATGGGCTTGTCAATATGTAATTGTAGAACACATGGGCCTTGAATTTTCCGAATGGGTGTCATATCATCATAGAAAACCTCCATATGCCAAATTTGGCTCCATTTACTTGATTAGTTTTCAAGTTATGCAAAAATTTGTCTTTTATTTGTATGGCAGCTCCCCTTTAGAGAGGGGTTGTAGTGTCTAATCACCGTAAAAACATTTATTGCACCCTAAAACCTCCACATGCCAAATTTGGCTCCATTTGATTGATTAGTTTTCGAGTTATGCAGAAATTTATGCTTCATTTATATGGCAGCCCCCCTTAGAGAGAGGGGACGAATGTCTAACCACCATAGAAACATTTATTGCACCCTGAAACCTCAACATACCAAATTTGGTTTCGTTTGCTTGATTAATTCTCAAGTAATGCAGAAATTTATGTTTCATTTGTATGGCAGCCGCCCCTTAGAGAGGGGGAGGGGTCTCGAACTATCATAAGAACCTTCCCCGGCCTTCAAACTCCCTACATAGCAATTTTCATGTCGACCGGTTTAGTAGTTCCCGAGTCCATAAGTATCAGACAGACAGAAATCCACTTTTATAGATATAGATTTACCTTTCCGTATCGAATGTGTATGTGTATTTCACGAAATGAGAGAAAATGTATAGACAAATGGTTAAGTAAGAGTAAAGTCTTCATGTTTTACGCATTGAAAAACATTAAGTACATTTCTTCATTCAAAATAAATATAACGGTTTAAAACTGCATTCGGTCGAGCGTCGAGCTAATCTGATATCTGATATCTGATATCTTTCTTTCACGCCAAATTCAAGCTTTAATAAATGTCGACAGTCTATCTTCAAAACCGCGAATTACTTCGGAATAGAATAAAATGTTATTCAAGAGCGGACTGGACAGTTTTTCTAATGAAGGCTACTATAAAAGTTATCGTTTCTTACCAGGAAAACTTTGTATATTTATTACAAATAATTTTCATTCAGATCATTTCAGAAAAATCGGACAAAATCGAGTGTTATATATCTTTATGTGTATTTTTTATTGGAGCTATATTTTTTATATTTTTGATTGATGCTTCATTTTTGTTGAAAGTCATTTATGGAAAAAAAGTGAAAAAATGCTCGGACCATCGGTTAACTTTTCAAGATCATAATTCAAAAACGATAAGAATCACATTTCTGATTTTGCATATCTTATATAAAAAACCTCATCTTTCAAGAAAAAATATTGAAAATACAGCGTTCTTGGTCCCGAAACTGTGTAGACTATAAAGAACAATCTATATTTACAAAAAAAAGTTTAACTTTAGTTTTATATATCGATCGTCTGAATCCGTCCAGTAGTTCAAAAGTTATGATTTTTATTTTCAAATTGCATTTTTATTCTTCATAATTTGAGACAAATGTAATTAAACATAGTTTTAGTTTCTTTTTACCATGAATATGTATTTTATTGTAGTCCAATGAAAAATGGCTTTATTGTTTTCAAAAATCAAATTAATTTCGCGAAACAGTACCATTTCGAGTTGACAACAAAGCTCAAGTGCTCGAAATATGAGACAAAACGGTACTTTTCAATGTCGAAGTCGCCTAAAAACAAGAATTTTGTGTAATGAATGGCCGTTGCATTTTAGTGGGTCGGATCGGGGCCACCTTCCCCTACCAGATTGGGCGAGAATGCTGATGATTTTTCCTGCAATTTGATATCATAGAGCCATACACAAACGTTTGGCTTCCCTTTGATTTTGACTAGAATCTAGTGTACAATCGAAGGATACTAATCACAACACACAATTCATCCGCTCTCTCCCACCCCATTGCACTTTCAATTACTCCACTAAGCTTTGTTTTGATTGGTATTCTCCCTCTCTCTCGCAGTGGGTGAATTTTAAATGTGCAAATCGCGAGAAATAGAGTGCATAAATGTGAGCGAAAGAGAGAGAGAGAGAGAGAGAGAGAGAGAGAGAGAGAGAGAGAGAGAGAGAGAGAGAGAGCGAGTCTGTATGCAACCACGCGCGCTAGAAATCCCTTGCAAAGTGGAGTTATCCTTTCCCGCGCGTTGCGTTTAGTGTGGTCATTCCGTTGCTGGCTGCGTTCGGGTTCGGATGCACTTTGCATATGTTCGGTTTGCCGGCACTGACTGCACCGAGTTCGAAGTTCGTATCTTGTGCACTCAGCCGGCTAATTAGTGTTCGTTTGTGTTCAAAGTGATGCAGCAGTGGGGGAGGAAGAGTGGAAGGAGCTCCCACAGCAGAAGCAGCAGCAGCAGCAGAACGGCAAGCAGAAGCAGTTGCAGTGCAGATACCGATCAGTGCGGACGTGATTTTCAAGAAAGCAATTGTTTGAGGTCCTCGCCGCCACCTCAGTAGTAGTAGGCCAGCGAGATTTCGAGTAGTACGCGAATCGGTTTTTGGAAAGTTTGTGTTCGTCGTTTTTGGGATTACTTGCGCTGCTCTCCTTTCATAGCCATAGTGTTGCCAATGATGATGGCCGGATCGGAATCGATACGCTGCATAAGGCGGCTCGCACACCGCAGCAATAAGCAACTAGCAAACTGCAGTACACAATATGCAACAGGAAACATATTTTGTTGTTCTTCGCATACCAGAGCAATAAAAACCCCTGACATTATGCAAACAATCGCCTTAATGTACGAAACTTGTCAAAATATGAGCGATAAGTTGCTATTCAACCGACACGCCGTGTTGCTAGCGACATGTGTTGCTCTGTAAAGGCGACAGCGATATCGTATTGCGTCGGTGTGCGAGATCAACAAAGATTAAATGGAAAAATCCATTGGTGATAATATTGCTTATTGCATGTTGACAGTTGCTAGTTGCTCATTGCTCCGGTGTGCGAGCCGCCTAAGGATACCGACAACCGAACACAACAGTCACTGCCGAAAGGAAGCAGCAGCAGCAGCAGCAGCACGGAAATGCAATTAACGAGAAGAATTCGGTGCAAATAAAGTGAAAACGTGTGTCGTGCGGTTGATTTATGGGATTTATATTCTACAAGAGCCGAGAGGTCGAAAATGTCTTTCTGATTTTTCGATGCATACAAATTGGTGTAAGGAATAAATGTGTGGGCAATTAAGTTGACTGAGGTGATCGATAAATTGGAAGGAAAGTGGAATATTTAATTCGGTCGATAGCGTTTATGAAGTGAGCTTGTTTTAAATGGAGATGAGCCACCAGTGCTTGAGCGTGCTGATTTTCTGAGAACGGTGATGTGGGTTTCCCCTTAGTGTGCCATAACGATCGAACGGGGACGAATTTTCAAGGTGTGGATCATTCAACTACAGTAAATATATCCTTTTGGTCGAGCTAGATACATTGTTTACGCAATTTATAACCCGATATTGATCATTCATCATTACGCAAGCCTCCAACGCAAAAAGGCAGCGACAATGCGTAATGCGAAGGCTGCATTTGCAGTGGCAGTGCGTGCGTATAAGATTGCTACTTTTGCAACATGCTGACTCTTAGTAAGGCTTTTTCGTCTTTTTTTGCGGATTCTACAGCTGATACCCTACCGTCTGCTGCTAGGCACTGGCACTGCCGGTCTGCTCCACTGTAGCTGGGTGTAGTAAGCATTATAAATTTAAACATGTAATCGATACAATCAATCCGGTTCAATAGTGGAGATACGATGATATGCCCTTCAGTAAAGCGGCTTTTATGCGATTTTCTATGTTATGGGTTTCGTTTTCGACTTTGTTTTGTACCTGATAACGCTTTCACGCTTTACTATCAGCTAGCTGGGGGTGCATTTAGTAAAGGATTGGAAGAAGTTTACTTTTCATGCGAACGATATGAGAATGGGGTGGAAAGCGGGTTAACTATCATGGTATTCTCTCATTAATCTGAACCTCTGCGTTACCCCCCCCCAAATGTCAAACTATTTTCACACATTTTTAATCCACTTGAAAATAGAAAAAGTGCGTTCGTTGAAATGATTCAGTTCCCTTTTACTCTTAAATACATTAGACAACATAATCTATATATATAAAAATGGATTTCTGTCTGTCTGTCTGATTCTTATGGGCTCGGAAACTACTGAACCGATCAACATGAAAATTGGTATGTAGGGGTTTTTGGGGCCGGGGAAAATTTTCGTGATAGTTTGAGACCCCCCCTCTCTAAGGGGGGGCTGCCATACAAATGAAACACAAATTTCTGCATTACTCGGAAATTAGTCAAGCAAAGGAAACCAAAGTTGGCATGTGAAGGTTTTAGGGTGCAATAAATGTTTCTATGGTGAATAGACACTCCTCCCCTCTCGCTAAGGGATAGCTGCCATACAAATAAAACACAAACTTCTGTATAACTCGAGAAATAATCAAGCAAATTGAGCCAAATTTGGAGTGTGAGGGTTTTTGGGTACGAGAAATGTTTTTATGATGGTATGACATCCATCCTTCCTCTGGAATGTAGAGGAGGTCCCATAAAAATAATACACATATTTCAACCAAACATATTCGAACCAAACATGACAATTGAAAATTTTCGGAAAACTCTGAAAAAAAAGTTCGAAAAATTCTATGCGAATTGTTCTACAATTACATATTGACAAGCTGAACCGATCAACATGAAAATTGGTATGTAGGGGTTTTTGGGGCCGGGGAAGGTTTTCGTGATAGTTTGAGACCCCTCCCCCTCTCTAAGGGGGGGCTGCCATACAAATGAAACACAAATTTCCGTATAACTCGAAAACTAATCAAGTAAATGGAGCCAAATTTGGCATGTGAAGGTTTTAGGGGGCACGAAATGTTTCTATGGTGAATAGACACTCCTCCCCCCGCTAAGGGGCAGCTGCCATACAAATAAAACACAAACTTCTGTATAAATCAAGAAATAATCAAGCAAATTGTGCCAAATTTGGAGTGTGAGGGTTTTTGGGTACGAGAAATGTTTCTATGATGGTATGACATATATATATATATATATATATATATATATATATATATATATACATATATATATATATATATATATATATATATCGGTGAAAAGTTTTGTATAACTGTAACTTTTGTATATTGTAAAAGTAAAAAGTAGTGATTTCTCTTCAGTGAGAAATTCACAAGCGTTTACATATGGTGAATTTATTCAAGTTATATATACCTCGAATAAGTGTATCATATTTATTTTCATCTGTTTACACCTTTTTTCACGTGAATAAATCCATCTATAGCTATAGATCTCCCTAATGTAAATCCGCCATAACATACTTTGGTGGTATCTTCGTCCTGGCGGAATGTATGATCCTCTTCTGCCAATGTAAAAAAATCCATCACTCTCAGTTCATGTGCGTTACTCTCAAAATACACATTTCAGCGAAACAGTTCAACAATATGAAAAAATATGGTCTCTTATTGATAAATACGGAGTACTCGCAAGGGGCGGCAAGATTGAAATTTGATAAAAATGCAGAGCAGATTTTATTCTTTATTGATTATGGATATTAATGTATTTTCAAAAATATTCATTTTATGTATCCACGTGGACATTATCTGAACCCCCTCCTCCCTCTCCGTGGACAATCGTGGACATTTTCGTACCCCCTACCCCCCCTAAAGTTGTCCACGTGGTATGTGGACAGCCCCTTATTTGCAAGTGGTTGAAAAATCTAGAACGAGAATTGTGTCTGAAAATAATCTGATTTTATAATGACGAGTTTTGGTAGAAGTACTGGGAATTTTATAGTAAAAGGTAATTTTAACGGATAGATTAAAAGATCAATCAATGAATATTTTTGCGATTGAACCCATTAACGTGCGCTTAATAAGAAAACGTGGATGTGACAACGAAAAATAAATTTTGGGCGAGACGAAGTTTGCCGGGTCAGCTAGTTCACCTATAAAAAGACACAGGAGGGTTTGTTTCCGAGACACGATCGCATAGTTGACGTAGGATTCCGTTAGGCTATCTGTTGTTTTGGATATGTTTGAAGAATTACATTGTTAAACTCTTCGGTAATGATTTGGTGGCCCGGAAAAAAGGTCATTTTGTCTGGTTGTTGGGTATTGTTTGTTTACTCGACCAGTGTTCACAACCGAGTGATTATGATAGAAGGATGGTTGGATGGATTAGTCAACAATGCCCACGCTAGTTACCATTTGTGCGCGTCATTTGTTAAACTATCGACCACGAGGGTATTTACATGCTGGTTTCCCCCAGGCACCTTGAATTTGAAATCTCTGTTAGGGAATACATGTCGGTGGAAACAAAAGTTTCCCCTACTTTCATGTGTTTGCAATGCCGATTCCCTCCAGGCAGCTTGGTTTTGATGTCTCTGTTAAGGAACACACTTCGGTGGTTCTCTCTACTTTGATGTATTTGCAATGCCGATTTCTCCGTATCTTCCATTTCGACCAATCAGAACGAGGTATTTCCTTTTGGAGAATTTTCGATTGTTTGATAGTTTTTTTTTATCCCATTTATTTATTTTAGGCTCATTAGCATTTTAACTGTAACAGAGCCAAATTTTAATCGTGTACATGTCACATGGTTATCATATCTATAATTAGTACATTACACAGTTGCCATTCGCCAGTATTCCTTCTATACCATTACATATGGTACATTTACACAGTAGCCATTTAGGCGTAAGAGTTTTCTTTCTGTTCTTCCATTATCCAGGACAGCGGAGACAGTTGATTGATCATTGTTGAGTTATTTATAGAACAGCAGCCCGATGTGTCTTGCAGAGCAGAGCAAATGTATGGATGAATCGATCTTATTTCGACCGTGGATCGATCTCCATCGCTGATGATTGTTGCGTGGACGTAGCTATTCTGTAACAACACAAAGATGGTTAATGAGGGTCCTGAGTTTTGAACTCACGATCGATCGCTTACTAAGCGAACGCGCAACCAATGTGGCTACGGAGACCCCCAATTGTTTGATAGTTAGTTTCATATGATATATTATTTTCTCTATTGTGATGAATTGTTATGGAGTGCTCAGATGGATTGATGCAAATATCTCGTAAATCCATCAGGAAATAAATGACCAATAATTGTGAGCACATGAGCCGCCGCATGTGTCGTCAATTTCAATCAATCAGAAGTGGGTATTTCCGTTAGGATAGGGGTTGAGATTTTCCAATTGTTCGATAGTTAGTTTCATGACATATAATATTTTATCCGATGTAAAAAATTCTTATGGAGTGCCCAAATTGATTGACGCAAAAATCTCATCAATCCATCATGAAATGACTGAGCTATAAGCGTTTGAAATTGGACACTTCTCACGATGTGCTCAGTTTTTGATTTTAATTTGCACCCCAATATTTTCCAGAAAAACGTAATCCTACGTCAAAAAGGATTCTGAAATGAAAGGAAAAAGAAAAGGAAAAATGGTGCGTCGTCGACGTCTTTGAATGGATAGCGATTCTAGGACATTAGTATTCCGACTTCTACCGACCACCTCATTCAAATTTGCTGGCTTCTTGAGACTTTGAGCGCTGTATTTTACAAGGTTTAAAAATTGCATTTGTACTATACTTGTTTCGGTACAATCGATCTAGTCACGTTTTCCCAATCAGTTGCACACGATCGCAGCAAACAGGAGTGAGAAAATCTGACATTAGGCAAAAACGGCTCTCACATGGGGAAGTCTTGTTTATTATGTTAACACTAAACCTACCACGAGGGGTTTTAAACTTTTTTAAATTTTCTTGCAAATTACATTGTCACAACATAATTTTCCTACACTAGTTTTCTTAAAACATACATCGAATGTATTTTTCAGGTTTTACTCCTCTCTTGTTATTTTTTTTACTGAGAAATATATGTAATCTGCCCTAACTACCGCAACGGGTCATTTGACCCGTGCAAGCATTCATATGATATCAGAAAGATTTGTATATGTGGTTGTGATATAAAACCATTGTATTACATATTTTTGCCATAGATTTATATATTTTGTTGTATTTGTGAATGAATAGTGAATTAATTGTATTGCTGACTATCCAAACGAGCTAACAGTAACAATGCCAAGCTACAGTGCTATTTTGCGTATCAAAAATTGTAATTTCATTATTTTGCCAATAATTGCTATTCTAAAATGTCGAAATACACCCATACCTCGCTTTACGGCCTAGATACGTAGGTCCGCTACAAAATGGCGGATTACACATTTTCTCAGGATTGCTTCAATATGGGTATCAAATGAAAGGGCTTGACTAGTAGAACACAGTTATTTATGAAAAATGCAAATCCAAAATGGCCGGCATCATAAAATGGCGCCATTTTTTTTTTCAAAGCCCCATCAATATGGATATCAAAAGAAAGTGCTCGACTGGTAGAAACCCAGCAGCACAGCAGATCATGAAAAATCCAAATCCAAGATGACCGCAGTTCCCAAATAAACAATTACTTTTCAATGGTTCCATTCAGCTTGTCAAGCCTTTTCATTTGATACCCATATAGATGGGGTTCTGAGACAACATGTAATCCGCCATTTTGTAGTGGCCGCCATCTTGGATTTACATTTTTCATAAATAACTGTATTCTACTAGTCAAGCTCTTTCATTTGTTACCCATATTAGCTATTCAATATGGAATTATACAAATTATTCAAAATTTCCGAAAACCAAAAATAAAATACTCCGGATAATCGAGTCCGACAATCATTTTGCGATACAGAACTTGTCAATATCTCAACTTCACACGAAGTTATTGATATTTCTTCCCAAAAAATACGCTCTCTGCAATTGTTTGTCATTCTTTCCAGGGCAAACATAAACAAAGTTTATTGGCTACATTTGAAAGAGCATATTTCACTCTACATGATGTGAGATTTTCAAAACTATCTTATTTTTCGTGTTTGAGTAAATTAGAATTTAAAAAATAGATCTTGGGTAAAAAAACATCAATAACTTTGAGTAGGATCAATATATTGACAAGTTCTACATCGCAAAATGTTGGTCTTGATAAGCTCTAAAAGTCGTACGAAGACGGTTTTGATATAGAATTTGAAATATAATAGTTAGAGCAAAAAAACTCGCTTTGGTCATGGTCACCCTAATGCAACCTAGGAAAAAAGCGCTGAATCGAATCTATTAAAAGATTGAAAAAAGCTTTGTTCAACAAAGTTGTTTAAAATAATTCGGGCTACAACATTGTCGAACTATGTTTATCTCTATCTATAAAGATAAGAAAGTTTGATCGACAATTCTGGTCACCCTATTTTAATAACATAAAAATGAGCGCTCTATCATATGTAACACCTTTGTCGAAGACAGAGTTTGTCTAAAGAATAAATATCTCCCACAAAGTTTTTTTTAACTAAGTTGCATTAGGGTAACCATAAAAAACCGTTTTTTGACTCTAACTTTTATATTTGAAATTTTACATCAAAGTTGCCTTCGTACGTCTTTTTAAGCTTATCAATACCAACATTTTGCGATACAGGATTTGTCAATTTCTTAATCCCACTCAAAGTAACTGATGGGGTTTCACCCAAAAACTAATGATTTCAATTTTAATTTACTCAAACACAAAAAATAACATTTCTTCGAAAATCACATATTATATAGAATGAAATTTGTTCTTTCAAATTTCGTCAACAAAGATTTTTTATGTTCGCCCCAGAAAGAATGGCAAGCAATTGAAGGGAGCCTATTTTTTAGGAACAAATATCAATAACTTTGAGTGAAGTTGAGATATTGACAAGTTCTGCACCGAAAAATGTTTGTATTAGTAAGCTCTAAAAGTCTATCGAAGACAGTTTGTATGTAAAATTTGAAATTTAAAAGTTAGAGCAAACAAACAGTTTTTTTCATGGTAACCCTAACGCAATTTAGAAAAAAGGCGCTATATCCGTTATTTCAAGAGATAGAAAAAAACTTTGTTCTACAAAGATGTCTCAAATAACTGGGGCTACAACATTGTCGAACTATGTTTACCCCTATCTATAAAGTTAAGAAAGTCAGATTTTTTATTTCAGCGACAATTTTGGTCACCCTATTTTTGATAACATGAAAATATGCGCTCAATCATATGTAACAATTTTGTCGAAGACAGTTTTTGTCTAGAGAATAACTGTCGAGCTCTAAATGCGAATTTCCACTTAAATGCATTTCCTGGACCATTGTGCAATGGTGGACCTATAAATCTGTCATTATTGAGCCGTCGAATCGGTTTTTTTTGAGCCGGTGTTGATCCAGCACTGGTATATTATTAGGTTAGGGAAAAAGTATCCTTTAGTTAAAGTATTCCCAATTGCTGTGGAAGACTCATATTTCCTTCAACACAAACGGAATACAAACTTTCATTCGAATTAAAAATACTTATGTTTTGTCATTTGTCGTTTTCATTTGGAATTGCTCTATAGCCTTTTGAAATAAACTACAGCAGAAGACGAAGCATTTAGAAGTATTACTGTTCTTTCTAAAAATTATTTATGTATAAATTAATCATTTGAGAAGTATTTTCGGAAAATGATATTATTTGTTATGTGGAAGACATAACTGTAGACAATTCTGGATCAAGTAGCATTAGCGTCTATTTTGAGCGATTTTGAAAACATTCAATCCACGAGCTTCGAGGATTATCGGTCGTAATCTTCAATTAATTCATTGATTGATTCTGCACCATTTTACGCTTGTGATAAAAATAAGTCGGTATAAAAGACGCGTAGGTCGATCGACGCTCAATGTATTTATTCAAGACGATGCAAATTTCTATGAGAAGGCGTCAATTATCTTTGTGAAGTCGTTGAAAACAGTGAAAACTCTTCTTATCGCTACACGAAAGTATCTCCTGAGTGCCACGGGTTATTGATTGGCCTCAGCTCCCAGAAAATTCATTGCTTCCACGAAAAAGGAGCCCTTGGGCGACACTTATTTTTGTTGACTGTTGTCGGTACTCTCTGACTGACCGACTTGGTACCTTGGCTTGTGCAGTTGTTTTATCACTTCGTTCAAATAAACGCGATTCACCCACCCTCGCGTATCGTGTCAGCGCGTGCGAGGTTTGCCATCCATTATTTTCCGCTTCCAACCCTTCACGCCTCCCGGTCTGATTCGCGCTCGGTCAAGCTTCCGCACGTTTTGCCTGCAATAAAGTCTTCAGATGATTTCAGCTGGAAATAAATAAATCATACAAGGAAAATGACATAAAATAAACACTATGGCAATGACGACAGAAAGAGGTGACATATCGTCGCAAAAACCCTGACCCAGGACAAACGATTTGCGCGTCATTTGTCGTTGCTCACCGGTTTGCTTACCAGTTGTTCCTTCGTGTCTCCTTTGTGGGAGGAGAGTTTCATCACGCAATGCTCCTTTCGACTTAGATCAGCTGTACTCAACCTGCGGCCCACCAGGCCCTTTTGGTTAGCCCGCCCGGCCCGAGATCCAATCACGAAAACTTAAGAAATCATCTAGAAAACATGAGATAAGAAAAACGGAGTTTACACATCGAACATTACATATCTACACATTAGTTAGTTGTCTAGATAAGTGGTATTAGTAGATTAAATATCTATTAAATACATTTAATCCGATCGTTAGGGCCAACCCTGTCGACATTGATGCACAAAAACTAAAATATCGATATGAAAATATGAATATGTAATCATTACCCTTTTTTGACATAAGACTACGTCTCTCAGTAATGGTACCAGATCAGAAAACTGGTCAGGATTTTCTATAAAATAGTTTTACCGTTAAATTTATTTTAGCTATGTATGTTTTTTTGGTTTGTATTCCAATCGAATCAGAAATTCTTTAAACTTTTCGGTTATTTATACATTATGATCCCCCAACCCATAAATGATTTAAATTAGGGAAAAATGGAAGAATACACACTTTCCTATCGTGTTCATGTGACCGAGTATGTATGAGGGATGTGCAATATTCAAATATCACTGCTAATGCTAATAAGGCGTAAATTGGTCGCTCGAAATGCAATTGACAGACAATGTGGATAGAGATAATATTGCAATCTTAGCTCCCCCGTATTCTATCCATTTAGTATAAACAAGCCATTCGCGATTTCAAAACACAGTAGTCACAATACATTAGGCATCTAGCTAGCGATCAGACGGCAGCGAGTTTTTCGAATAACCTTTCTCAAGGCTGAGTGTTTAGTTGAGTTTTCCAAAATGTGTCTTTTTCATCATCATTCAAGTCGTCTCGCTCCAGCTATCAAATAGCAGTCTTTCACAATGCTGATGTCACACACAAAGGTTTTGCTCGATACTAAGAAAGAATGAATGATCGATATCACATTGTACGTATGGTGCAATTTTGTTCGGTGGGGATACCACGTCGATTTGCATGCCGTCTGGTGAAGAGTGCCTCTGTATTTTTGCATCACATCAATCTGTACTGGGGTGTATGTTTATAATTTCTGGAACAAGAGCATTACTGATGCAAAGTTTCGAACGTTAATTCCCTTTTTTCAGTTGTACAAAGTGGTATGTCAATCACTTCATTCGATAGATAAAAGATGCTTCGAAAGCAAACCATTGAAATCACAAAAATCTATAAATATGAGTACCTGCTCGAAAGTCCACCATAGTCAAAATTTGTCGATGCATGTCGTAGGTTGTGAACGAAAGTTCTCTATGTGTTTTGCTCGCGCTGGTCAATCTCAGTTTCTATTTTATTTGTGTTTTATTTCTTTCAGAATAAGCAAGAAGCAAGCATAGTGTAGAGCGCAATCAAAGCTGAAGAGAAATATTAAGTTGGAGGTACATCATCGGTTTTCATACAGTGGAGATTGCGTTATCTAATAGATAACGGTAATGTGAGACAAACAACTCAAACTAGAGGTGGACAAAACGGTTCGTTTCAGCGAGCGGCTGAATCGAGACTCTTTCGGCTCTTTTTAAGCCCGGACTCTTTCCAAAAGCGGCTCTTTTGACGTGGGGCTACGTCTAACCGGAGTATATGGGGGTAAAATGAAAACCTAAACATAGAACATGCATGAAAAAATGAAAGATTCCGAATGCTCATAACTCGATCATTTCTAATTGGATCGGAAGGATGTTTGCATCAGTTGATACGGAATATTTCTACGCTTCTAACGCAATTAATAAAATGTTATTTTTTATTAGATAATAAACTGAATAACTGTCAAATGTTAAACGCTATCTAAACGCCCTAACTAGCTAGTTTTGATTGGCCCGATTTACGGTTTCCCCAACACAGCCATCAAAACCAAGCAGCCTTGGGGAAATCGACATTGCAAACACATGAAAGTATGGGGACTTTCGTTCGCACCGAAATGTGTTCCCTAACACAGACTTCAAAACCAAGCAGCGTTAGAGAAATCGGCATTGCAAATACATGAAAGTCGGGGGTATTTTTGTTCCGACTGAAATGTGTTTCCCTAACACAGACCTCAAATCCATGGAGCGTGGGAAAATTGGCATTGTAAATTTATGCAAGTCTGGGGCATTTTTGTTCCGACTGAAATATATTTCCCCAACACAGACTTCAGAACCAAGGTGTCTGAGGAAATTGGCATTGCAAATTAATGCAGCTCAGGGGTATTTTTGTTCCGATTGAAATGTGTTTACCTAATAAAGACTTCTAAACCAAGGTGTCTGGGGAAATCGGCATTGCAAATACATGCAAATCGGGGGTATTTTTGTTCTGACTGAAATGTGTTTGCCTAACACAGACATCAAAACCAAAATGTCATCATACCAAACGTAAAATACTGTCATTAAATTTGCTTGTAACGAAGAACATAATCTATTGCATGAATTGACCTTACATGGCATTGTACAATCTTTTTACTCACAAAGCAAATATATTGAATTCAATTGAATTCGGAAATTGTTTCATTCAATAAAAATTTTAATCAATAAAAACGAATGATTGCTAAGCTAAGGAAGTCCCACGTCAAACTTGCAACCCACCCATTTTTTTATGTACCGCGGCTCTTTTTTGAGCCGAGACTCTTTTGAACAGCGGCTTTTTTTGGGCCCGGACTCTTTCCAAAAGCGGCTCTTTTTTGTACCGCAGCACTTTTTTGAGCCGAGACTCTTTTGACGAGACTTTCTTTTTGAATGCGGATCCTTTTTGAACCGCGGCTCTCTTTTGAACCGTGGTTCATTTGTAAAGAACTGTGGGTCGTTCGCTCGTTCTGACGAACCGGCTCTAAAGAGCACTAAAACTTTCGACTAAAGAGTTTTTTGAGAAATTTAGATGCATTCTAAAAATCTATTTAGTAGTCAGCCATTCCATGTCAAATCGATATAGTAGTTCTCAGATTTTTGTCAAAAGTGGTAATTTTGTTCTTTATCGCAAAACATTAGATCCCTTTTTTTAAATTTTTTTTTTCATTAGGGTTCCCATTTCCTTTCTAAGGTGGTCCGATTTAACATGTTTTAAGCTTTCGTTCAATATTGCTATGTGACTAGATTAGACCTATGCGACTAGAATTGATTCTTAACGCAAGTGTAATCAAAGAAGGTTAGCTTATTGGCTTCAATTCGATATGTCAATCATCTAAATCGGTTCAGTAGTTCAAATGTTACGAATTTTTGATAAAAGTCATTTTTGGATGAAAACAATAAAAAACGACTACCATCAATAATTACGAAAATAAAATCCATTGTTTTTGCAGGTTCAAAATTTTTAATGAAAAGCTAGTTCATTGGCTTCAATTTGATTTGTCGATTATCTAAATCGGTTCAGTGGTTCAAAAGTTATAAATTTTTGAAAAAAAGTCGTTTTCGGGAAAAAGTGGAAAAAAATATTTTTGGACCACCCTAAAATGGAAATTGGCACCCTAACGAAAAAATGAAAAAATGCGGGTCTAATATTTTGCGGTAAACAACAAAACTAGCGCTTTTCATGGAAATCTGAGAACCACTATATCGGTTTGACATGGAATGGCTGCATGTTTGTATGTTTGCTTGGAGAGAGCTTCTGTGAATTCTGGAATGTGTTTGGATAATGATGTAATGATGTAATGATGTTGATTTGAATAGTAGAAGGTTTAAGCTTTCTCAGTCGCCTCTAGCCTTGAAAAATGCCAGTTTGAAATACCAATCTAAGCAATCCGGCCTTGAGAAATACTATTTGGAAAACCTTGCTGTTTGGATGATTGATGAATGACTAATTTGTTATTTTCTAATCGATCATTCAACTTTCGTGATTCCATTGTTTTCGGGTTGAAAGTGACATAAGGTATTTTTCAACGTTGAAAGATGTGTTCTTCGGTGAAAAACTGAAGTTGAAATTTTTTTTCGATGGTTCAATGGTATTGCTTTCGGATCCGCAGCCACCACAAAACAGCTTCGGGTTGGTTTCTGTTACCGTTCTACGTCTGCTGAGATGTTTCATTCTGCGTTGGGGATATAATTTTGCTAGGAGATACTGGAAAACAACTTAGATATTCAAGAAGGTCAGAGTTCCAATTTTAGTGTTCTAGACAGCGAGCAATCAACAGTACTTGTTGATGCTCAGAATTAATTTGACAATCTACTCAAATTGCTTCGCGAAACGTTCGCGATCCTCACTCAGTGAAAGC
Source organism: Toxorhynchites rutilus septentrionalis (assembly GCF_029784135.1). Lineage (NCBI taxonomy): Eukaryota > Metazoa > Arthropoda > Insecta > Diptera > Culicidae > Toxorhynchites > Toxorhynchites rutilus. Next base: position 15,452,491 of record NC_073744.1, on the reverse strand, counting down.
ACTCATTTGTCGGCCCTTGCAATCTATCGAATATTTGTATCGAAGAGTTTTTTTTATTAAATTCAATGTTCGTGCTCGCCGGCAATAATTTCGTAGTTCTATTTGACCCGCACTGGTCGTGTCTTGAACATCACTCTTCTTCATGGCACGCGGCACCATGACGTGTTTGTGGCCCCATGAAAAAAAGGTTGAGCACCGATGATTTAGATGAAACATTTTCTCCGATCAATCAAGACATTTCATAGTTTTCTCATGACACACATGATCAAGACGTCTGTAATATGACATGCCTCGTGCACAAACCGTCGAATACTTCCGTCGGCAGATTTTGTGTCCTACAACCCGATTGTACAACTAGGCAACTATTTTTCACACAACAGGGGCGAGATTGATGTGAACCGGCAGCGCGATACGCGATACATTGTTGTCGCCAGTTTTCCGTTACAACAAAGTCGGACGGTTTTGGGTTACGGCATTTTGCGAGTGCAAAACAGTTGATTTACAGCATTTTTCGTTTAATGAAGGCAAACGAGCTAACCGTTCAGTATTTGACAATCGAACCATGACTGGGCGGATTAGGTCTTTACAAGAGGTAATCCTTCCTAATACCTCGACCGCATTGTAGCATCATTACTTACTGCAAATATCGGTTTGCATGCGTCGAGAGAACCTTCCACGACTAGTAGCTAGTGTATTGAATAACTACTCGATTAATGATTGATTCATTTTTTTTTCATCCCCATGTAGATGTTGTGCACAGTTGGGGTTGTGAAGTTGATGCTGATACAACACCTGGTTGGCGTTTCGTCCCTGATGAGCAGCGTGAGCACGGCGATCGGCCGAAGACACACTGATAACCTGCTGATCGCACGATGTCGCTCCAAATGTACGAGCACAAACGACAAAATGACGGTAACCCGCTTTAAAATAATGATATTTTTCTTGGAAACTCACGAAATCTAAAGAAAAATTTACTCTCATCATTTGGTTCACAGTGCGAAAGCTCGTGCATCCAAGACTATCTGGAAAACTCCTCCTACAAGAAATACGGCGACTGTCCGAAGGACCCACTCAACCGTCTGGAAGCAATCTGTCAGAACACCTGCCAGAGCACTGATTATCACTGTCCGGGGATCGAGAAGTGCTGTTCGCACTCGTGCGGCATGAGCTGCCAGGCGCCCATTGGTTTGGAAAAAGTTCGCGGTTTGCCACCGGTTCCGTTTCATGTTGTTCTGCGTGAAGCGGGACGTAGTTTTCGGATGGCCGAGATTCAGTGGGAAATTACCCTGGAAGAGGAGATGTCCAGTGCGATCTACTTTGTGATCGAGTCACGGCATCACATTGGGATAAGTTTTGCGGAGCGTAAGCTGGAAAACGATTGGCAGAATCACACGCCGACGGTTATCTACGAGGTCAAAAGGGCGGGCAATCAGAAGCGCTACGTCGGAGAGATGAAGCTAAAGCCGGGCCGCTGGTACCAGGTTCGAGTGGCGGCGGTCAATGAGCTGGGCACCAAGGGCTACTCGGTCGTTTCGAAGGAGTTTCAGCTGAGTAAAAGTCTGTTCGGAATGAAATTTTGTAGCGAATCATGGGTTAACCTTGTTTAATATTCTCATCAGCAGAGCCACAACCACCGCAACCACCAAAAAATTTCACCCTAGGTCAATTGGTACTTAATGCAAATGGAACATACAACCGAAAAATCACGTGGACATTACCGCGATCGGATCTTCCCGTGGAGAAGTACAAAATCAGCTGGAGTTTGTATCTCAACGCAAGCGCAGGACCGAAAGCGGGAAATTCCTCGTTATTCAAGGAAACGGCCACCGTATCGGCGGTAAGCACTTCAAGCTGTGATATTTTTAATAGTTCAATCACTTGTATTAGGAGTACCGGTAAGTTTCTAGGTATTTTTTTTCAAAGATTAATGCTTTGTTCTGCAAAAATGGTTACAAATTTAATTTTCAAAGTATTGTCCTTCGCTAGTCACAACTTTTTCCCACTTTTCTGGCAAGTCACGGATCCCTTTGCGGAAATAATCGGCCGGTTCGTCGGCTAACCACGAATCGATCCAATTTTTGACTTCATCAAAATTGACATCAAAAAGTGCTGGTCAACCAGGCCATGTTGCATCGATCGGAAAAGGTAGTAATCGGACGGAGCAATGTCTGGAGAAAACGGCGGGTGGGATAGGACCTCCCATTTCAGCGTTTCCAAGTATGTTTTGATCGGTTTCGCGACCTGTGGCCGAGCATTGTCGTGCTGCAAAATAACTTTATCGTGTATTTGCTCGTATTGTGGCCGTTTTTCCTTCAGTGCATGGCTCAAACGCGTCAATTGTCGTCGGTAGAGGTCCCCCGTAATGGTTTCATTCGGTTTTAGCAGCTCATAGTACACCACACCCAGCTGGTCCCACCAAATAGACATCATAACCTTCTGGCCGTGAATATTCCGCGCGACCGACGATGTTGATGCATGGCTGGCGTATTCATACGTTGCCCGACATTTAGGATTGTCGTAAAGGAACCACTTTTCATCGCCAACAACGATTCGTTGCAAAAACAACCCTTTTTTTATGCCGTTGGAGCAACTGTTCGCACGTGAAAAACGGCGTTCGACGTCTCGTGGCTTCAATTCATACGGTACCCAATGTCCTATCTTTCGGATCGTTCCCATTGCTTTTAAACGATCGGATATGGCGTTTGTGATGGATCTTGATCGAGGAAAGCTTCCAATTCTTCATCTTCAAACTTTTTTGGCGCTCCAGAACGTTTTTCGTCTTCCAAGTCAAAATTATCACTTTTAAACCGTGCAAACCACGTCTGACATTTTCGCTCAGTTGGAGCATGGTCACCATAAACTTCCACCAAAATGCGATGACCTTCCGCAGCTTTTTTCTTCATATTGAAGTAATGATATAACACTCCCCGCAAAAACACTCTCGTTGGTACGGAATTCGCCATGATCGAAGTGGCAAAAAACTATGTTGTTTACGCTTCAACTTTTTGACATATACTGAAAAAGACGCGCAATGACGGTAGCTTTCCAACGAATGTCTGGAAATTTGATTCACTGGAATAATAATCAAGTTACGCCATCTGTCAACCGATCTGTAAAACCGAAGAAACTTACCGGTACACCTAAGTAGTATAATAAGTAGATTTTTGCAAGTGTATTGAGATATTTCTGATACTGGCCGAGTAAGCGTAAAGGTGGAAACAGAATGCCGCGTTGTGCGTTGCTTCTCATCAGCTGTCATTGCTTGCGTTTTATACTTAAACATTCGCCCGACGCAGTCTGTTGATTTGCAGTCACAATCTAGCATTCGCGTCTCCACTTTTCATGTAAACAAAAACAAAATAAAATGAAAATATGAAAATCTTGTTCTTGTTGTGTCCACGGATCAGTTGATTAATTTTAAAAACAACACATTGACATATCCGCGCTGGCGGCATTGAGCTTCGTTTACTAGTTTAGGGGAGCGTGAAAGAATAGCTGATTTTCAGTCGGAGAACACGTTTTCAAAATTAAGTTTGTGAATGAAAATTAGCTTTTCCATATCAAACTAGTATTCTATTGAAATGAATGTTTGCAGGTGGTGAAAAAGTCTCATACGAAAATTGTGTATGAAGACAACTCTATATTATGATGAAAAAATTCAGCAACAATGTTGGAACTGCTTAGCCATATGGTTGAATGAAAGTCAGAAACACGTGTTTCAAATAATCGAATAACATAATGTGAAAAATTTCATTCAAATTTTAGAATTTAAAAGCCGGCTTCATGTCTTCTAATCTGATAGAGATTACACTAACGAGTTTGGGACCCAAGTTATGGCCCTAATTTGACGCATATTTTCGCATGTTGCTGCATCAAAAAAGTATTTGGATAAGTACGAGACTACACAAAGAACATCGAACTTACTTCGTATGAGAACATCTTAAAACGCTGGAGAGGTCGTTTTGACTACAGTAGAATCCCGATTATCCGCGAAAAATGTCGGGCTAGATCATCGCTTATAACGAAAATCGCGGATAACGCAATAAAGGGCTAAAATGAGATACAAATACGAAAAAAAATATTTTAGCATGAAAAGTTATGTTTTATCAATACAGAAATTATTGAACCATTGAACCTAAAACTATTTGATTGCAACCTTTTTAGACCCGAGGTTCAGTCAGATCAATTAGGAGTTCTCGAAACAGATAGAAGTAAACGTAAACATACAGACAAAATATTATCAAAATTAAAATCATCGGGCCCTATTCCAGAAAACGAGACGAGCAGACGAGCGTTCGTCTCTTTTGTTTTCATATTCCAGAAGCCGAGCTCGACTAAAAATAGACGAGTAGATCGTCTGGCTCGACGACCGTTTGGCCGCGCTCGTCGATGAATCAGTCGAATCGTCTAGTTTGTTTGATATGTTTGTTCACCTTGTTGATTGAAAGCATCGGTATTCTTCTGCTCCGCCTTTATCTTCAAAAATGGTTTCACGGCTAAACTAGTATTGTATAAGCAATGTATGTTTTCAACTGCAACCATCAAATTCAGTTCAGTAATTGCTAGATTTTACAGATTTTCAAATGGGCCTCTTCCAAACAACACAACCAAATGTAAACATTGAACTCATATCCAGGGATGCTAGATGACTGTTTTGAATATATGAACACGGCACGAGAAGGGTCTTCACATATTGAACGAAAATGAATCATTCAAAACTACTACTTTATTGGAAATACGAATATATATAGATTTTAAACTTTTCCTGATAAATCGTTGATTAGGTGAACAAACATTGCCCCCAATAAATCCATAATAACAAAACGTCTGAGTGATGAAACCATATGCTCGAGGAAAAATATCAATGAAACCAAAAGATATATGAAACTTATTCCTTTTTGTTATGTTTTTTTAATAGTTTTTGGCACTGAGAAAAGAGTATCGATTGATCAATTTAAAAATTGTTTGTTGTTTTTCTCAAAACAAAAACATGTCTTCTCATCTGACATCACTGATGATACCGAGAAAAACTGACTGAAGTCTCTCCAGTCTACCAAATAAAACATTTCAATGAAACTCGTGTATTGGAATGGGATATTTTGCTCGTCTCGACAGTAACTGAAGCCGAGACGAGACGAAACGAATTGCTCGTCTCGTTTTCTGGAATAGGCCCCATCATACAAAATCTTCTGAAAATAACAGCTCATTGCCGTCTTCAACACCTGTTAAACAAAACGAAAGCGATGAAGCTGAATAAAACGTTGATGATATGAGTTGGTAATAATTCAGATTTAATAACAATTTTGACATGTCGGTAATCACAACTTATTTTATTATCAAGTGTGAACAGGGTTGCCAACTATTATTTTGAAAAATCAGGGAAAATGAAAATAAAAATCAGGACAAATCAGGATAGCTCATATTGTGTTGCCCGAAAAGTTCGAACCGATTTTTGGAAACACAATCGCACTATTTTTATAGGCAGACTACATTTATTCAAGTTTATGAGCACTGTTTTTTTCCACGATCTTTCGTCGTCTTTTGCAAACCCTAAAATGTTATCCTCCCAGAATATGTTTACATCCTCGTCGGAAACTGTTTTATATATAAATGTAAGATATTTTCTATGCTTCTTCGACACTATGTTCGTGTGCTGGAGATAACTTTACAGGGACCCTAACCAGTGATAATCTGAAGGTGCAATATCGGGTTAATTTAGATGGTGGGATAGCATAAATTAAATTGCCGTGTTGTCAAAGAGACATGAAGTTTGGCGTTGCTCTGATGGAGCCGGCTATCACATTGATTAATTCTGGAAGTTCGTTTAGTTTGTTGCGAGCAGTAGTTGTGGGAATCCATCGACTATTTGATTAGTAGAAGCTCATAATGGAGCTTCGAGAATAATGAATAAGTTCAGCTTCGAGATCGATTTGGAAAGAGTATGCTAATGATGATGAGTTTTTATGGAATATCAGGAAATGTATAGACAAAGTTGTAAAGTAAGAATTAGGAGTACGAATTTTAAGTATTCAAAAAACAACAAACAATTATTTTCATTCAAAATATAAAGATTTGAAACTGCTTTTGGGGGTGCTAATCTGATAGAGTATCTTTCTTTCACGCTAACCTCAAGCTTTAATGAATGTCGACAGGGTATCTTGAATAAAGCGAATCGCTTCGAAATATATAGATAATAAACATAAAATGATCAAACATTTACAAGTGCGGATTGGAGAGCTTTTTTATGTAGGCTATTGTGACAATTCTCATTTCCAACCAGGAAAACATCGTATATTTACTACGGATAATTTTCATTCCTTCTACACCTTCTAAACCTTCTACCTTCTAAACTCGAGTTCACCACGAGCAATCGGTTTTCACCTTACTAAGCATAGAGCTAATTGTTTACATATAGTTTTAACAATATATTTAAGAATTCGGCTCCTTCAAACTTATGCAAAGCCTGTAAAAATAAACAAATTTAATAAAAAAAAGTAAAAAAGTACAAAATCAGGAAACATCAGGATCATTTCAGAAAAATCAGGGAAAATTGAGTGTTTGTCAGGATATCAGGGAACGTGTCAAAAAGTCTGGGAAAACCTGAAAAATCAGGAATGGCATCTCTGAGTGTGAATGATGTTTATATGCTAGAGTAGTGCGGGGCAATGGTGCGCATTGGCTTTTTTGACGCAAACGAGCATAAAAATTCGACAACAGTATATATGTTTGATACATTATTATACCAGCAAGCCACACATATAAATAAGATACATTTCATGAAAGTGGTAAAGAGTTATGAGGTAAAAAAAGTTTTGTGATATTTTGATCTATTTGTTTCAATTTTGGGGATGACGATTACTTACCTAAAATAACTGGAAAGCTCAAAACTACACTGTCAAGGAAACCTTCATTCTATAGTAGATGATAGTGCGTATTCGTTTTTGTGAAAAAGTTCAAGAGCTTTTTTTTAAAAATTCGATTAGTTCAAACATTGCTTGTGGGGCAAAGGTGCGCACCAGCGTTTCGCTCTCAAAAAAAAAAAAAAAAAAAAAATTAAAAAATTCAACGAAATTCCAACCAAATTTTTAACGGGACCCAAAAAAGAAAACTGATTTGAAGAAATGCTCAAATGGCCCGATACAGGCTTCGGGAGGGTGTCTCGAAGCGTCGGGTTGTGGCAGACCTCGGTATTTCTGAATCAGCTCTGAGAAAGAGGCTCATATCTGTAAGTGATTTATGATTTAAATCTTCTTTTATTGACATTTCTACTTCTGCTGAGATGTGCCAGCGAGCGCCTAGGGCGGTTCAGACAAGTATTTACGAGTGAGCAGTCTGAGGAGCTGGCGGACCACTGCAGAGCACTGAACAAAGTTTTCTATGGTATGACTTTCAAAGATTTACTGTGCCTGGCGTTTGATTTTGCTGAAGCCAACAACCTCCAGCACGAATTCAACAAAGTTGCAAAACTGGCAGGAAGAGATTGGGTTTCTAGCTTCATGAGCCATTGTCTGTTTCTTCGAACCCAACAACAGCGCAACGAAGCAACAGTGCTCCAAGGCAAAGTGCGAATAGTGCGTTCGGTAGCTTGAAGTGTCTGCTATAAACGTACGGAAAAACGTTTTTGTCACTATAGTAGTTTGCGAGCAGCAGTGGTATGAATGGAACGTGGTTTGTAGTGCGCGTCGGAAATCATGTGTGACGAAAAACACGAACAACAACACACCTGCCTATAACGTGCTGTCGGTGAAGTAATTTTCAGCCGATAGGGGCATTCCAGTGCTCGAACATGCCCCGTACTCGCCAGATCTAGCCCCATGCGACTTTTTTCTATTCACCAAAATCAAATCCGTGTTGAGAGGTACCCGATTTCAGTCCGTAGAAGAGGCGAAGGAAAAAGCGACGCGGCTTTTGAACGCCATCACAAAAGAAGAGTTTCAGCACTGCTTCAAACAATGGAAAAAACGTATGGAAAGCTGTGTGAGGAGCTAAGGGAAGTATATTGAAGGGGAGCAGATCGTTGTACCGTAATTTTTAAAATATAACCCTTTTTCGTAATCAGGCTCGTTGCTCAATAGCCATACCTTGTATTTATAAACTCAATCTATAAAAATAAAAATGATTTGGTGTCCATTCTTCACGATTTAACTCAAGAACGGAGCAACGGATTTAAACAGTCAGTATCAGGATTGATGCGTCTTAAACCAGCGCTACACGATGCGACGAACACCCTCGAATGTTCGACGCTCGATGATTCGACGCACCGTGTAGTCGACTGACGAGCTACGAACCTCCAATGTCGAGTGTCGAATATTCGCGTTGGAAGATAATCCGTTCGTTGTGGATTACCTTCCAACGCGAGTGGCACGAGTCAAAGGATTTTTGTCATTCGTTGATTCGACACTCGATGACATTCGATACACCGCTACACGATTCGTGAAGGAACTATGAAATTGATTCATAAAATCCAAAATGTTCGGCAAAATATTGCAGTTTAATAATGTTGATTTCAAGCATTTTTTAATTTACAGCCCGATATCAGTACAATTGCTACAGCAGCAATTTAAATACTCGCATCGTCATCCAGTTTCCTAATGTTTTTGATGGTAAATAAAAACAATAAACATTCGATCCAAATACTCGCCGATTGTTTGGACCGATTGCATTGAATCGAACATTCACTTCACCGTGTAGCAGCACATTCGTCACAACATTTGTCGATTCATCGAGTCAAATGTTTGAGTCCAACATTCGAGTGAAACGTTGGACGAACCGTGTAGCGCCCGCATTAGTCTATATCAGGTTTATATGTCAAAAAAGAAATTATATACCGCGAGTGTAGATTACCTACATAAAAATAATTTCTGTGGGAATTTGAGTGTTCGAAATGATTTATATCAATATATCAATTGTGGGTGGACGAAGTTCGCCGGGTCAGCTAGTTTGTTGATAAAAAGAATTCTGTTTCAAATGTTGGACATTTTCAGGTATCTTATATTGTCAGTTTGCAACCTCCCAAAAATTTCCACGTGGTATGTTCGACCATAACAACGACCCATAAAACATCATACAACAACCCCCTCCTCCCTACGTGATGGTGCCTACACACTCTGGGAATGATGCTTCTCCCGCTGGTAATGATAAGGCATTTATTTTTGTTACAAGTTACCTCAGAAGTACAATATTCAATAAGTAGCGCACTTTTGTCCCGTACGATGCGCATCTTTGCCCCCACTACGGGGCAAAAGTACGCATTTTTCATTTTGTATTAAAATAGGTTTATGTCCAACTACAAACAAAACTCGAGAAACTCTTGTACTACGTTTCGAAGGTAATATATATAGCTACAATTTGGTAAGCAAACTGAATTTTATTTGCTTTTATTTCAAGAGTTATTGGACGACAACAGTTAGGTGCGCACTTTGCCCCGCACTACTCTTTTGTGTTATAATTTATCAGAAGTTAATAATTATTTTTTTTCAAATATCCGCTATCCGGCCAATATTTGCTATCCAGCCGGATACCGGATAGTTACCGGATGTCCGTTGGTTCAAATTATGTTGAAGTAGTTGTTTTTAAAGAGCAAAATAATTGTTTGCAAAAGTGTATTATGTAATCTGAATAATCTAATGTAAAAAACCTTTGTTTGTTAAAAGAGAAAAGTGCTGATCTTTTCGGATACGCATTGCTGGCATTAATTACACATGTATTACATTAATGGCAAAAGTGTCTCATATTCAACGGATAATAAAACTAAAATTGTTTGTTGATTATACTTCATATGATTTACTCTTGGGAAGGGTTTCGGAAGATTTCACACGAAGAGGAATTATAAAGTATAAGTTCTATATAAAAACACCACATCAAAACACATTGTTAAGTTAACACATATAAAACACTGCTTTTTCAAGGAAAAATATTTCCGACCAGTACGACATCCATTCCCAAATTTAATACGACCGCAAAGGGTTAATATCTCTCACACTCACCTAATCAGTGCCAGGATAGTGTCCAGGCACCACACAAGCATTGCCGTGAGGATTTCAATGTAATTTTATTTCATTCCAACACAGCCGAGTAGACATTTCGAGATCAAAGGACTGCAACCGAACAGTATTTACTATCTGCAAATACATGCCATTAGTGTGTACGGCAAAAGGCGACTCAAGTCAGCGGCCACTAGCGAGCTGATGGACACTACCGTTGATACTGATGAAGCCGCAAGGCCTCCCAACATGGACAATATGTTAATGAACGATGCGAGGTAAGCAGAGGTTTGCGTTTCCCAAACATTCTTCCAACAGGCTACCGCCTTACCATTTCAGCTTTCAACGTCGCACAAAGTCGGGCTCATCCGCTCAGGGTCTGAACTACAAATTTGTTCCTAGAAAAAGCGGTCTTGTGGTGCGTGTTACGTGGCCAGACAAGAATCCCACGGGACGCTACCGATTACATCTCTGCCAGGGGGCCCGAGATTGCCTCACCAAACCAATGGGAGCAAACTTTCACGATGTAATCGTTAAGGTACTCTTCAAGTGGTCTGACTTATTCAGTGAAACCAAACACTAACTGTTCATCATTTGATTCTAGCAACGAACATCGTACGAATTCGCGAGACTTGATTTCGAAACCAAATACACGGTTGGACTGAGACACAACCGTAAGCGCGCTGTGACACAGCAACAGCATGACCGAATTCATCATCAACCCGGAGGTTACGATAGTGTAAGAACTTTTGTGACACCCAAGTGTGACCATTTCCGGAAGGCACATCCTGAACTGCAGCTCGACTGCGCCGTTTAACGCTGCTTGTTGTTACTCCTGTAGTGGAAGATGATATATGAAGTACGAACCGTAGCCATTTCCAGTATCGTAATTGTGAATTTTATCCCGCCATAACTCGCCTCTCTTTCCGTTGATGATGTGAGCCGTGGATAGTTCCTGGGGACGACTTTTTTATTGATTTTTGTTTGTTGTAAGTTTTCATTAGTTTCTATTTTATGTTTTATTCAATGCTGCGCTGCCATTTTATCCAATGTAGAAAGGGATGCAACTGAAGACAAATGAACGAATGTGATTTAAATAAAGACAGTTTGCATTTATGTAAAGAATTAATGGGGATGAATGGTAGAGCATGTGTTTTTCGAAAGAAAATTCCTTTGAGTGTCACAATACTTTTTTTTTATTTCACACGTCATTCTTACAATCATAAGTTAGTATTATCCTATCAAATCAAACGCTGTCGCCTTTATGGTTTCCACATTTTCAGGAGACCATCCTCGCTATACGTGGCCAGCAAATTCTGGTGGGGGTGATGCGTCAAACCAATTACGTCCTTCTCGTGTACATTCAACGTTCTTTCCAGCTTACCGGATGTCACTGAGAAGCAGTACAGCACAAGATCTTCTCCGGCGCAGTAAATGAACTCTCCTCGAGGTGAAATGGTAGCGCAAATAAATGCTCCCCCTTCTCGCTTACCGGACGAGAACGAACGAACAATTTGGCCCTGCATATTCATAATCACGACCGTGTTGGAGCGATTGCAAACAACGAAATGCTCTGGATTCTTCGGTAGCATAAGCACTGAATTCACGGCCAGGTCGTTTCCAAGCGCTTTAAAGGTTGAAATACATTCAGTTGTTTTGAGGGACCAAATTTTAACGGAACCATCGGAGGAAGCACTGAGCACATTGTGTCCGTCCGGAGAAAATATTGCCTCATTCACGAACGATGTATGACCACGGAATTCCTTCAGCATTTTACCCGATTTTAACCCATACAGACGGATGAGATGATCGAAAGATGCTGTCAAGATTTGACTGTTATCACGGGAGAATTGCAAGCAGGTAACACCCTTGGAATGGGCTTTTTCGAACCGACGAAGACACTGTCCCGTTAACAGCTTCCACACCTTAATTTGACCATCCTGCGAGCCTGTGGCCAACATTTCTGAATCTCGCGAGAAAGACATCGCCAGCACTGCTTGCTCCATCATCATGAAGTTATCCTGGGCCTGATATTTTAAATCCTTACGAATCTTTCCGGTTGTAAAATTCCACACCTCGATAAATCCATCCACACTCCCAGTGATCAGATATTGACCGTCCGGAGAAAACAACGCACACTCCACGTGACTTTTCTGACCGAACTTGATCTGGCGTGAGAGCTGCGTAGGATACATCTCATCCTCTTGATCCCTGATGGCTGCCTTACCACGGAACAAATCGATTGTTGTCCCGGGCGGCAACAAACCCTGATGTTGCTGCCATTTCAACGCCTGTCCCAACAATGCCAGCAATCTCGACGAGGGCACAACAGACACCTCCCCGGCCAGCGCGGTTGCAATAGCCGCTCTTCGTTTCTCTTTACTGCCACCTTCCGGATAGGCTTCTCTCGGATCGAAATATGCCCTCTGAAGCATATTTTCCAAGTGTATATATCGCTCGGCCTCCTGTTGCTTGAGCATGATCATCGGATCGGTTTGCCGCAGCAACGACCTAGCAGCACCCAGCTCTCGCAGTTCGATAAGCTCAAGCACAACCTGCTCGTACAAATCTATCAGCTTTTTGTCCGGAAGTTTTAGCGATTGAATTGCCTTGAGCACCGTATCCCAGTGACCGTTGTGGATGTCGGACACAAAGCCCTCGACGCTGTCCACTGTGTTCAGCGAAACCCCGGTTTCTTCCTGCAAGGTTTGTAGTGTTTTGTGAAGATTTGATTCCTTGAGGTACTGCTGGATCAGACGAATAACGCTGTTGGTGAAGATACGGGATACGTGTGATAAGCTGGTTTGAAAGCTTAGAAATTTGAAAGAAATACGTACTCAGCGGACTCAATTTCGATAGACATTTTAAGGGGTAATCAGCGAAACAATCCACGTTTTGTTGTACAAATATTCCGGGCAATATAAATGCGATATACTGTTTTAATGTTTATGACAGATTCGATGTAAATAAACAAAACAAGAATGAGAGGCATACGTAGAAGGGATGCCAGATTTCTTTTGTTTTCAAAACAAGAATCTGTTATACACAAATAAAGTTTCTTAACTGTATGATAGTGTATAACAGTTAAAAATTGAATATAATACCAGGAACAGACATACAGCTGTACTAGCATTGTACGTGTACAGCGTTGTACGAGTACAATCGTAGCAAGACAGACACACTTTGGTTGTTCATTGCACCGCATGTCAAACTGACAATCAGAAATTGGACCAGTTTTCACCACATATTTCAATGAGAAAGGTTTTTATTTAGCGTCCAAACTATCATACACAACAAACATGTCTCCAATCTGAGCTATACTTATGACAGACATACAGCTATACTACCGTTGTACTACGAAAATTGTATGTCTGTCACTATGTACAGCGCTAGAACCATGCAAGCAACTCGGTACAATCGTTGTACCTGTACCGACCTATTTTACCGCTGTACATGGCTACAGTTGTACTGAGTGCAGCGCCATAGACGGTTAGTGGTGGGTAGCATGAACAAACCGAATCAAAACATTTGGTAAACGTTCTTTTCATTGACTTTCTCTTGAGTTATTAACTCAGATTTTAAACTTGTTTGCTATGTTTGATAGTTTGAACGCTAAATAAAAACCTTTTTTATTGAAATACGTGTTGAAAATCGGAAAAAATTCTGATTGTCAATTTGACATACGGTAAATGTACAACCAAAGTATATCTGTCATGGTACGATGGTACCTGTACAACGCTAGTACAGTTGTATGTCTGTCCATGATATTATTAACACGAGTGGAAGCCGATGAAAAGAGTGTTAACCAAGTGTTTTGATTCGGTTTGTTCATGCTACCCACCACTAACCGTCTATGGCACTGCGCACAGTACAACTGTAGCCCAGGGTTCTGGCAACCCTATCCCAACCAATGCAAATTGAGCGTACACTGGAGAAAAACTTTAGTAAATACAGCTACCAAATCTTTAGTAGTAGAAACATTTGTAAAATGTACAAATTTTTTGTAAATATTACAAAAACTTTGTTAAACTGATGTCAAATGCAATGTACACCCATACCAATGATTCGTACATTTTACTTCAAAGCATGTGTAACCTTGAGTATTTTTATTTCTGGCAACTGTGTGATACAACCACCATTTCTCTAATGGAAGCGAAGCGATACGGAGGTAAACATTTGGTTGTATTATGGTTCATTTTACCTAAATATTTTTCTTCTTCAGCCTAAAATCGTAGAAATCCATAACAACGGTTTCACGCAGCCGTAAGTGTTTAGATACATCAGAGGCCAAAAACGGCGGATGTCGCCGTGCACAATTGATTGATGACCCGATTATTGTTTGATTTTTCCCCTTATTCTATTATCCACAGATCGCAAGCAACAGCAGCAATGGATCGCCTCTCGATCGATTCTTTGTTCCAGGAAACGATGGATATCAGTTGGGTCAATCGTGCCGTCAGCAGCAAGGAAACCAACAACAACCGTTTTACACTGAGCAATCAACAGCTACCGATTCGGACAACATCGACTCGGATGGAAGCAGCAGCAACAGCGCAGATTGTCGGTGTTATTCCATATACTGTCTGCACTAGCTGATGAACGATATGCTACGGCGAAAGTACACAATTTCAAACACATCGTCACGATAACATTTATTCTATAGCAGTACTTGGCGACGGCACCCAGCAAAAACCATCATCATCACACAGAGATCCAAATCCATCGTCGACACAGCAGAAAAAAAGCCTAGCGCCAAACCGAGTCAACTGCCCCTACTGGCATGTTCCCCTTGGACAACAACATCAGCATAGGATCGGAACACAACAGTCCACTAGAGAAAACTGCGATCTCTTCGAAGGTATTGCATGACAGATTCCACCGTGAAGAAGTGTTTTTCTGACATCGAACTCTAGGGGGGAGGTATTGGAAAATCGAAAATAATCACAACCAATGTGCAGCGGTTCTAAGCATGTGGCTGAGTAGAGAATTTCTTATCAAATTTAAAGAACAAGTACTACCAATTTTGATCCACAATGATCAATCCGCATGTCACTGAACTGAATTATTTTTTCACTATGCAGCTTCCATTTGGATTTCCAGTAAAAATAGGTGTATGCTCAATTATTTTTAAAATATTTGGCACTATGTTACGCAATTCGTTCTATTTTATAGAAATACCGCTGTTCTATGTGTTGAACGCGGTTATCATATTTGGCAACGCATTCTAATAAGACTCCCGTGACCAGTGTGAGCCACATCAAAGAAAGCGAAGAGCGTACGGTATGCATTATCGAGGTTTACTGTTTCGTTGTCCCGTTCGAGTACGTACGACGTGGTGTCAATTTCCGGCGTCAAATCATCTTCGAAGATAAGAACGAATTGATGCAATTTGCGAACCAGCAAAGTTTCGCAAGTGTCCGAAAAAGCACACTTTTGAGTACTGTAATACCCAACTCGCTCGCTAAAAGCATGCAGGAAAAGCTTTTCAATATTTTATAAAAATAAGAATAGAATAAGAATATTAATAAAAATAAAAATATTTTAAATAAAAATTATATTGAACCAATAGAGGTCCAACAAATTAGCCATTACTAAAGCCGAAATTGAGCCAACATTGGACTTACAAACCATAGTTTTGTTTGACATTTGTATCTACCAATTTTATTTCGTAGGATCCCAGCAAACATTAAATCGTATAATTTTGCACGTGCCAAGTCTTACAAGAAATCCGAATAAATCATAATCGCATATAATATCAATCAAAGTATGTGTCGTGTATATTTGAAATCGCATAAAATGCAAAAACTCGATTTTATATACCATTATCAAATTAAGTCGCAATTCGGTATAACAAACATCAATTTTATGATGTACATTGTCGTAAAATATATTTAATCCGCATCATATGCGTATATTACGCTGATGCAGTTTGTGTGTCGTATAAGCGTATAATTTAAATCGATTCAGTACTGTAGTAAATCGTGTTGCATGCTGAAGAAAATCATGAAACAGTAAATCATATTAGATCCTAATAAAGAACATATTACATCATATTGAAATGTCAATGAAATTCTGATGCACTCGAAAGTTTCAACCGCTGTTGAATTAAATTTCAGATAGCCGCGCGAGATAGCTGGTGGATGATAATCCAGACGACCGGAGTTCGAACCCACATCGGAGCAGTTTTCACCAAACATTAATCTGTGCCATTTTAAACATTCATATTCCACGCCCAACACAAGTCAATCAAACAATTATTATTTCAACAAACATAAATACTCATATATAAAAATGGCGATTCGTGAGGCTATAATAAACATTTCACGAAAATATTTTGCGCCATTTGTTTTTTTTCTATGTCTGTAATAAATCGTATATGAGTATTGCAAAAGTCGCTATTATAGCCGGTCAAAGTTGCATATTCATCCAAACAAATTCGGTAAGCATTTGCCATGTATGTATATGGCCTCCACTTTTGCATGCATATGCTAGTTAGGCGCATTATATGCCAATCAAATTTTAGGGCATATGATGTTGTATATACGCTTGTTATGCGATTTAATGTTTGCTGGGATGTACCAGTGTTGCAGTGTAGGCAGGGCTCACGCCAAGGCGCTTGCATAAATGTAGAACAGGGCTCACGCCAAGGCGCTTGCATAAATGTAGAACAGGTGAAGCAACATCATCACTTCAATAAGAAGGGGATTACGGTTTGTGGAGCGGGGGTTGTTTGTTTTGTTATTGCTAGGATATGCCATTTTTGCATTTTCACATGCAAGAGTAGTGGATATGAGAATGAAATTCTACAAAATCATTCTTTCTGTTTCACATAAATTCGCGAAACCCGAACATAGTAGGCATCGTTCGAATAAGCGTCGTAGCAGGTTGTAGAGAGCCGCCGGCAGCGTTCTGATGCTGTTTGTAAACAATACCGACAGCATTTCCAATATGGCTGAATGTGCATTTCATATGATTGTTCCACCTGGTACATACAGAGGCACCTTGGCTCACGCTAAGGAGGGTCACGTATTGTTTAATGTTTGGAGTCATATATGTTAATATTTGATTACGTTGGATAGTTTCCTCTGACAAGCGATGTTTGGATACCAATCCGGAAGCTTTCTTGGCGATTTGAAATTAAAATCACTGCTGGATAATCGCGCGGAGCACTTCATTTTTAATTTTAGGTTATGATTTCTATGCTCATGATTTTCTATGCTGGCTACAAAAAGACGGCCATCTTAGCAGTCCCTTGCTGTAGCCACGCTGTAGTTACGGCGGTGAAACAGGTCGGTACAGGTACAGCGATTGTACCGAATCCGCGTTGACGGCATTGAGCTTCGTATTACGGAATGGGGGAGTAGGCATGACAATATGGGTTTGCAGAAGAAACAAACACACTTTTAAAATAAAAATTATTAATGAAAATTATTTTTTCCAAATCAAATGAGTACTCTATCTAATTGAAAATCACTTTTGCTTGCAAGTAGTGGAAAAATATTATACAAACATTGTTTCTAAAGATAATTTTATATTATATAGTAAGTTTTGGTGAGAATATCTGAAAATTCATAGAAAATAGTTAAAATTAGGGTCAGAACAACATACTTCTAGTAGGTAAATAACACCACGAAAAAAAAAATTCATTCAAATTTTAGCAATTAAAAACTGCCTTGGGGCCGAATAGTCAGATAGAGAATAGTTGCCCTCATACAAACTAATGTCGTATCGAGATGTCGACACCATTCCGCCGTAAACGCGAATTGCTTGCATGGTTCTAGCGCTGTACATGGTGACAGACATACAATTTTCGAAGTACAACGCTAGTACGGTTGGCTCGAGGTTAAAGGCTGATTTAGACGATGCCAGTCAGCGCTCTAGTTGAGGTATCCAGTGAACAGAGAACAGACACTCTGTCCAAGTTACTTGTACCAGTATCGAACAAGTAATTAGCCTCTAACTTGAACAGAGTGTCTGTTCTCTATTCACTGGATACTTCAACTGGAGCGCTGACTGTTTTAGACGATGCTAGTCAGCGCTCTAGTTGAAGTATCCAGTGAATAGAGAACAGACACTCTGTTCAAGCTAGAGGTCAATTACTTGTTCGATACTGGTACAAGTAACTTGAACAGAGTGTCTGTTCTCTGTTCACTGGATACTTCAACTAGAGCGCTGACTGGCATCGTCTAAATCAGCCTTTAGTGTTACAATTTGTTATCATAGTTGTCATAATGGGGATGTTGTAGTCTCCAATGTTTTGTACATGTGTCCGACACGGGATATTTCTTTTTGGGATGCAGCTGACCATTAATCAGCAGCGCCCCCCTAGTCTGTATCCCATATCTAGCGTGGTGCGTCGGGTGCGTCTCTCACGAATCGAGGAATCCAGATTGCTCGATTGCTCGATTGTACGTTAACCGAAGAAAAGAAACAAACAATTTTGTTCGCTAGAAGCAGGCGAATTCCAACGAAGCAAGGAGGAATCAATATAACCACACCAATACTAATTCTATGTAGTTGTTTGCTTTCACGATTACATACCATTCATACGACCACATTTCCGCATCCAATGTGTCGAGAACAAGTTTTATTGAATTGGAAATGGAAAAAGAAGGCGATCTTGTCCGTGTGCCCCTTTTCGATGGATCTAACTGTTCTTCGTGGAAATTTCAGATGTTGGCTCTACTTGATGAGCATTTGCTTATGGAATGCATCCAGCAAGAGGTACCGGAAGTAGAGGAGCTGATAATTAATCAAGAAACACGGCTGTGGAGGAACGGAATATCAAGACGAAGGCTTTGGAGAAAAGTCGGAAGAGAGATAAAAGATGTCGATCGTTGGTGATCTCCCGTATTCACGATAGTCAATTGGAATATATTCGAGACAAGTTAACCTCGGAAGCGATTTGGCAAGCACTTCAACGAATTTTTGAGAGACGAAGCATAGGGAGTCGACTGCATTTGAAGAAGAAACTAATCACTCTTCGGCAGGACGGTGCTAGTTTACAGGAGCATTTTCTCAAATTCAATCGGATAGTACGTGAGTACAAAGCCACAGATATTAGCATTGCTGAACTCGATATCGTGTACCATTTATTGTTGTCTTTGGGCCGTCATATGCAACGGTTTTGACTGCCATCGGAACGATGCCGGAAGAGACGTTAAAACTCGAATTTGTTAAGTGCCGTTTACTCTACGAGGAGACAAAGAAAAGAAGTGCGGTTGTCGAAAATATCAAGCCGAATACACATTCAGCAGAAGAAGAACAAAATCAAATGTTTTGGCTGTGGCAAGGAAGACCATTGAGTTGCAGATTGTTCCGAGAAGAAAAATGTTAATGAATCGAGAAAATCAAACGCATATTACGGATCTGACGAAAAGGCCTTGTATTTTGATGTTGCAGAAAAACATTCAAAGAAACAGAAGTGAATTGGATAATCGATTCAGGATCGTTGGAACATATTGCGAACAACCGCGGTTCGTTTGAAGGATTGATTTCTTTGCAAAAACCCATTGAAAACGCAGTTACGAAGCAAGGAGAATCGATCATCGCGAAGCATCGTGGTGCTATTCGCCTGCATTCTGTAGTTAATGGTGAGTCGATTCCTATAGTTCAGATAGACGTTCTGTATATTCCGGAAGCGTGTTAATTTGTTGTCGGTGCGAAAAATCGAGATGAATGGACAGAAAGTAGTGTTCGTTAATGGTACAGTTAGCATCGAACGTGAATCGGACGCTGTCGCTATTGGTAAACGACGCGGAAAACTGTACGATCTGAATATTTATAGAGAAGAAAAATTCGAAAATAAATCGTCTTTCTATTCGTGTTGTCGTGTACCAAAAGAACTACAGTACGCGAGAATAGACGGTCAACGTAAGTGTTGGAGTGTAATGTATTTTTAAATCAATTTATTTTCATTTAATGAGATATTATCTTTTTTCCCCTCCTGATTATTGAATATCTTTTGACATTTCTATTGGATTCTTCTTGACAACCAATTTGATTCTACCCGCATGGCCCAGGTAAGGTATCCTTTGTCTTATTTTTTCGGAACTCGACAAATCGTCCGAAATTCGTGCCTCTACACTAGAATACTCCCGGTATTTGCGGTATTTGCTTCATTCAGTTAGCCCAGTTAGGCCCATAACCTAATGGGTGAATTAAATACGGATTAATCAAAAAATAACAGCGAACGATCTAATGAAATATCGGAAAGTTTAATTACACGAGTGGTCTTTATAGGGGTTATTAGGCAAGTGAAGAAAATTCTGTTTGTAACAAACGGAAGTGTTGATATGGTTCGCAACAAAAAAACTACTCATATTGGATTGAATTGGCTATGGCATTTTACATCTCAATACAGTTGTATGTCTTTCAATGGTATTACGTGACGTGACGTGTATGTAACGTTTAAGTTGTATATGAATCGCGTATTAGGGTAAATGATCTTGGTTAGTTCGATTTTGGGTGTTTTCACGCAACTGGTAAATGAAAATCGGTTTTTCTTCATGAAAATATGATCAGGGCGAGTATGGGTTTGTTGAAAAGTCTCTAGTTGCTAATACCACACATATGGCGTTGTAATTATTCAAATTTTTATGTATTTTAACGATTTTCCTCAAAGAGAAATTATGATCATGGTTTGTTCGAAAGAATGATCATGGTTTGTCCGGTTTAAGAAACCACCATTTTTGAAAAAATGGAAAAAATCGAATTTTCAAGTAGATGTTGCATTTCCCATTGCTTGAGTTTACAATCTTCATATTGATCCATTTATAATTTAGGATTTCTTAAGAATATTGCCTTTTCTTTGGCATTTTGAAAGTGTTCACCACAACACATTCAACACAGAGAAATTTTATTTCTGCTATGCGCGAAGGACACCATAAACAAAACAAACAAACTGCAGCGCGCCAAGTGGTTGCCATAGAAATCATGTGAAAAAACCAACATTAGCGAATCGGACCACTCATGATCAGAATTGAAGTCATCTAAATGCATTAATTACATGGTTTAGCTATGTAAATCTGACACAGCGGTGTGCAAGCATGATGTTTACAATATTTGTAAGTGTATCCAGAATATGTCGCCGAAACTACGCCTCGGTACCGAATAATCATCTGGTGATTGATTAAAAGTTAGCTCAAATGAGGGGCGTATTGACACCAATAGAAGGTGAATTTTATAATCCTTCAAAACATGTAAATTCGTGAAAATTTACTATAAGACTACTGTAAATATGAAAAAGACTATTTTATTTATATGTTTTAAAAACATTTGAATAGCTGATTTGACACAGGTGCGCTGAACTAGAGCATTCAAAAGAGTGGACAAACCATGATCATATTTTCGACTGGACAAACCAAAATCATTTACCTCATCATATGTATTTTACCTTTTTTCGAACTCTGCTGGCCGATAGCAAAAATAATTGGTTGAAATTACCGCATCATGTGTGAACCAGGCTGAACATGAAGTTTGAAGTTTCATACGCTCTAAGTTTATTTGTAAACATCGTCTCGCTGTTTTCGGTTCCGGAGATTGACCCTGTTTTTTCGAACAAGCATCGTTTAGGAGCAAATCGATGAGATTCATTTTCATCCGTATGTATAATGTCCGAGGGAAACCCAACTGTTGAAGGGAATGCTGCTGCAGTGAAAAAGTCCAACAGCGAGAGAGGACCTAAGGGTAGCAGCACGAACAATAAGAAACCTGGAACCACGGAATCCGGCAGACCGGGACGTAATTTCAGCGATCGACACGTTGTCAAGAAACGGGCTCTGCCAAAATACTACACAAGAGTGAATGATATTTATGTGACCTATAAATCGGATTTTACCGTACGGTGATGAAATTACGGAAACGATGATGAGAAATTATGAACTTTTTTATATTTCAGTTTCAATTCAAGCGTTGTTTGGAATTGTTGAATTCTCATATAGGAGAGGTGTTTCTTCACTGCACCGGCAGAGCGATCAATCGTGGGATTAATCTAGCATTGAAGCTGAAAGAAGAATATCCCGACGCTTTCAACTTCGAGGTTAACACGTCCACCGTCACTGTTACTGGTGGGTATTTCTGGGATAGGTACGTTTGGCAGAGTTCCTTATAACAACGTTTAATTGCAGACGATATACATCCCCTGAAAGATGATGATGACTTCGGTGAACAGCGACGAATGAATTCTTGTCTACATATTCGACTGTATAGTATGATTAAACTAAAGTCAACAAATCCAACTACATAAAGCCACAATTAAATTTGAAAATCGTCATATTTATCTATATTTCAAACTAACATTTAATTTCTAAAACAATTGCAACCATTGCTAAAATAGCCCCTTCACGTAGAAAAATGGCTGACGAGGTGGAAATAAAAACTTACTTTAAGCTGGTGGACGTGGTCAAGTGGATTGGCATCACACAGTTCGAGATACTGATGAATCTGCTCGCGTTTCTCGTGTTCAGTATAATCCTTACGGTGAAGGCCACAACCGGGGCCCTTGCCGGACCGATTAGCACCAGCGAGTGGTTGGTTATATTTTCGCCACTGTTCTGTGGAGATTTCTGCAACGCGTATTTCTGTGTCATCGTTGGCATCCGCATGTATCTGGGCAACAAACACCGGCAGGCAATGCATCGACTTTCGTGGAGTATCCATTTTCTGCTGCTTACTGCTGGGTTTAAGTATTTGGTGTGCATGAAACTGTCCGGCCAGAGTGGACTCGAGTATAGCGAGGTGTTTTCGCCAATTTTTGTCCTGCTGCAGCTGATTGCGGTGAAAGCATGTCAATTCAAGCAGCAATCGTGATGCGGTGAAGAGGATGATAGTGGGCTGGGTTTGTGCACTTGGGACTTTATATCGCTTTGAAAAATATATGTTGGTGATAAGTTATATCATTGAGCGCACTGTTTTTTCTTTCCATTTCGCAGTCCTTTTACATTTTTTGCTTGATTAGTTAACCTATTTTGATTCACATGTGTTTTCATCATCATTTGGTCGATAACTCGAAATTTTTAATAACTCGAAGTTTTTAATTTTGCGACTTACTCCTCTCGGACGTAACACTGACCATTTGATTCTAGTTTTCTAGCCTGCCCAATTTAAATTGGTTCGCTGCAGAGAAGAACGAAGGGTCGACGTTCCGTCTTTTGAGAAAGCAAACTTTCCCAAAGCTGTTGTCACACACAAAGGATTTGCTCGATACAAAGGAAGGAAGGAAGGAAGGTATTGAATTAGAGAGACTTTAAACTCTGAGAGTTCATTCGTCTCTATATACAAAGGAATAATGGAAGATAGATATCACGGACAGTGGTGCAATTTTGTTCGATGCAGACACCGCGTCGATTTTCATACTGTCTGGTGGGGAGTGCTTCTGTATCTTTGCACATCATTGTTGCATCTGTACTGAGGTGTTTCAAGTCTGCGACGAATGATCTTTGAAGTTTACAGCCTCTCAGCAATTCGAAATGAAATCGTCCTAAAAATGCAGATTTTAAAAACTTGTATTTTTGATTCCAATGAAAGTGTGTATTCCCGTTTGGTTTGGATGAAATATGAGTTTTCACAGCAATTGGGAATTTGTTGACTCAAGTGTAACTTATGAAAAGGTGCTATCGATTTTAGTAAGAGAAATCTTCGATAATTTATATCTCAAAAAATATGAGTCGTACGGAAATAGTGTGTTAGAAAGAGTTATAGAGTATTGTTGGCTTAATTTGAAAAAAATATACACTCAGAAGAAAAATTAGTATTCTTTTTTTTTATTTAGAAAATAAAATTTTAATTTGCAATATCAATAAATATGTATTTTTTTATATTTTTCCCTTTCCCTATGTATTTTTTTTTCAAAATTTTCATATAAAATAGAAGTCATGTAGAAAATTAAAAAAATGGGCCCAAGATTATTTATGACGAAATTTGTGGAACATCAATTTTTTAGGAATTTTCGAAACTTCGAATTTTTGTATGTTAGCAATCATTTTTAGCCACAAATTATGAATCCTGATGTGATTTAAAACAAAAAAGGTTATTATCAATCTCCTTCTAAATTTTTTTTTGACTCGATTATATACAGGATTCGATTATATACAGTGAAAAGAAATCAAAAACTGTATATGATCGAGTCCGCGCTGTATATGGCCAGAGACGAATGAATCAAAATAAAGACAGTTCAAATCGGATGATTCTTTCCTCGGGTTTTGCGCTTAGCAACGCATTTGCCAATCCATTTTTATTTATATACAGTAGGGTGCCAATGGATGTATGGAAAAAATTTCATCATCGAAGTCCAAAAACCGACCAGTTTCATTTTGCCAATAAATAAAATGTACATGGTCGGATTTTGAAGTTTCACCTGACCATTTTTGCTGCCACCCTAATATACAGTGTCGGACAAAACATTAAGTCCGCTATAATCTTAAGTTGAAAGCCAGCGCGACAAAATTTAAGACCAGTTCCACGTTCCGGCTGTTACGAGTGTTGTTTGGACTGATTTTTGAAGAAGATTGATTGTTTCTCGGTGGTATTTTGTGTTTTTCGGATCCTGGTAAGTAAAGGTTGTGTCACCTCAAATTGCATCACGGAAAAAACGCTGTAGAAATTTAATTTTTAGGAATTATATCTTCAGCTTTCGCTTATAATCAGATAAGAGTGTATAGATAACGTTGGCCATGCTTCACTGTCACTTTTTCGTAAATTTGGAAAAATGTCGTCGAACGAAAAAGAGCGTCGTGAATTAATCCTGCGCACTCATTTCGAGAATTCGGAGTTGTCACATCGGGACATCGGTAAGATGCTGGGAATCGTCCAATCCACGGTCAGCAGAGTACTAAAACGATACTTCGAGAACCTAACCATCGACCGGAAGGTGAAGAACGGCAAAAATGGATGCTCCGTCAGTGAAAAAGATCACAAGCGCGTAGTTAAGCAGTTTAGACGTGATCCGAGAAGTTCGGTCTGGGATGTCGCCAATAAGCTGAATTTGTCAAGTTCATTCGTCCAGCGGACCAAGCAGCGGGAGGGCCTGCGTACATACAAGGTTCAGAAGGCTCCTAACCGCGACGAAAGGCAAAACATGGTGGGGAAGACGCGAGCCCGGGAGCTGTACATCGAAATGCTGACGAAGCCGCATTGCCTGGTAATGGACGACGAAACCTACGTCAAAGCGGACTTTCGTCAGCTGCCGGGCCTGTTGTTCTTCTCCGCAGAGGACAAATTCAGCGTTCCGGAGGTGTTTTCGCCAATTTTTGTCCTGCTGCAGCTGATTGCGGTGAAAGCATGTCAATTCAAGCAGCAATCGTGATGCGGTGAAGAGGATGATAGTGGGCTGGGTTTGTGCACTTGGGACTTTATATCGCTTTGAAAAATATATGTTGGTGATAAGTTATATCATTGAGCGCACTGTTTTTTCTTTCCATTTCGCAGTCCTTTTACATTTTTTGCTTGATTAGTTAACCTATTTTGATTCACATGTGTTTTCATCATCATTTGGTCGATAACTCGAAATTTTTAATAACTCGAAGTTTTTAATTTTGCGACTTACTCCTCTCGGACGTAACACTGACCATTTGATTCTAGTTTTCTAGCCTGCCCAATTTAAATTGGTTCGCTGCAGAGAAGAACGAAGGGTCGACGTTCCGTCTTTTGAGAAAGCAAACTTTCCCAAAGCTGTTGTCACACACAAAGGATTTGCTCGATACAAAGGAAGGAAGGAAGGAAGGTATTGAATTAGAGAGACTTTAAACTCTGAGAGTTCATTCGTCTCTATATACAAAGGAATAATGGAAGATAGATATCACGGACAGTGGTGCAATTTTGTTCGATGCAGACACCGCGTCGATTTTCATACTGTCTGGTGGGGAGTGCTTCTGTATCTTTGCACATCATTGTTGCATCTGTACTGAGGTGTTTCAAGTCTGCGACGAATGATCTTTGAAGTTTACAGCCTCTCAGCAATTCGAAATGAAATCGTCCTAAAAATGCAGATTTTAAAAACTTGTATTTTTGATTCCAATGAAAGTGTGTATTCCCGTTTGGTTTGGATGAAATATGAGTTTTCACAGCAATTGGGAATTTGTTGACTCAAGTGTAACTTATGAAAAGGTGCTATCGATTTTAGTAAGAGAAATCTTCGATAATTTATATCTCAAAAAATATGAGTCGTACGGAAATAGTGTGTTAGAAAGAGTTATAGAGTATTGTTGGCTTAATTTGAAAAAAATATACACTCAGAAGAAAAATTAGTATTCTTTTTTTTTATTTAGAAAATAAAATTTTAATTTGCAATATCAATAAATATGTATTTTTTTATATTTTTCCCTTTCCCTATGTATTTTTTTTTCAAAATTTTCATATAAAATAGAAGT
Source organism: Toxorhynchites rutilus septentrionalis (assembly GCF_029784135.1). NCBI lineage: Eukaryota > Metazoa > Arthropoda > Insecta > Diptera > Culicidae > Toxorhynchites > Toxorhynchites rutilus. The sequence goes on along the minus strand of NC_073744.1, from coordinate 15,426,141 downwards.
CATGTAGAAAATTAAAAAAATGGGCCCAAGATTATTTATGACGAAATTTGTGGAACATCAATTTTTTAGGAATTTTCGAAACTTCGAATTTTTGTATGTTAGCAATCATTTTTAGCCACAAATTATGAATCCTGATGTGATTTAAAACAAAAAAGGTTATTATCAATCTCCTTCTAAATTTTTTTTTGACTCGATTATATACAGGATTCGATTATATACAGTGAAAAGAAATCAAAAACTGTATATGATCGAGTCCGCGCTGTATATGGCCAGAGACGAATGAATCAAAATAAAGACAGTTCAAATCGGATGATTCTTTCCTCGGGTTTTGCGCTTAGCAACGCATTTGCCAATCCATTTTTATTTATATACAGTAGGGTGCCAATGGATGTATGGAAAAAATTTCATCATCGAAGTCCAAAAACCGACCAGTTTCATTTTGCCAATAAATAAAATGTACATGGTCGGATTTTGATGTTTCACCTGACCATTTTTGCTGCCACCCTAATATACAGTGTCGGACAAAACATTAAGTCCGCTATAATCTTAAGTTGAAAGCCAGCGCGACAAAATTTAAGACCAGTTCCACGTTCCGGCTGTTACGAGTGTTGTTTGGACTGATTTTTGAAGAAGATTGATTGTTTCTCGGTGGTATTTTGTGTTTTTCGGATCCTGGTAAGTAAAGGTTGTGTCACCTCAAATTGCATCACGGAAAAAACGCTGTAGAAATTTAATTTTTAGGAATTATATCTTCAGCTTTCGCTTATAATCAGATAAGAGTGTATAGATCACGTTGGCCATGCTTCACTGTCACTTTTTCGTAAATTTGGAAAAATGTCGTCGAACGAAAAAGAGCGTCGTGAATTAATCCTGCGCACTCATTTCGAGAATTCGGAGTTGTCACATCGGGACATCGGTAAGATGCTGGGAATCGTCCAATCCACGGTCAGCAGAGTACTAAAACGATACTTCGAGAACCTAACCATCGACCGGAAGGTGAAGAACGGCAAAAATGGATGCTCCGTCAGTGAAAAAGATCACAAGCGCGTAGTTAAGCAGTTTAGACGTGATCCAAGAAGTTCGGTCTGGGATGTCGCCAATAAGCTGAATTTGTCAAGTTCATTCGTCCAGCGGACCAAGCAGCGGGAGGGCCTGCGTACATACAAGGTTCAGAAGGCTCCTAACCGCGACGAAAGGCAAAACATGGTGGGGAAGACGCGAGCCCGGAAGCTGTACACCGAAATGCTGACGAAGCCGCATTGCCTGGTAATGGACGACGAAACCTACGTCAAAGCGGACTTTCGTCAGCTGCCGGGCCTGTTGTTCTTCTCCGCAGAGGACAAATTCAGCGTTCCGGAGGAGATTCGCAAGCAGAAACTATCCAAGTTTGCCAAAAAGTACATGGTGTGGCAAGCGATCTGCTCTTGCGGAAAGCGGAGCGCCCCCTTCGTGATGACCGGCACGGTAAACGGGCAGGTTTACCTTAAGGAGTGTCTACAGAAGCGCTTACTACCACTATTGAATCAGCACGAGGGCCCGACCATCTTCTGGCCGGATCTCGCTTCGTGCCACTATTCAAAGGACGTGTTGGAGTGGTACGAAGCCAACGGGGTCACTTTCGTGCCAAAGGAAATGAACCCGCCCAACGCGCCGGAGCTTCGCCCAATAGAGAAATATTGGGCGATTATGAAGCAGGCCCTCCGGAAGAACCCAAAAGTTGTCAAATCGGAGGCGGACTTCAAGGGAAAATGGATTTCTGTTCAAAAAAAACTACAACCTGACGTTGTACAGAACCTTATGGACGGGGTAAAGAGGAAGGTGCGTGCATACGGGCTTGGGCTCGAAGTATGAATAAAAAGAAAATGCCAAAATTTGTTTAATAGTTCTTATTTTACTGTCTAAAATTTTCAAAAGGATCGGTCTACTAGGCGAATTTCTACAGCGTTTTTTCCGTGATGCAATTTGATGTAACATACCCTTTATTTATCATGTAAACAAGAAATATGTAGGGTTTTAATTTTTGAATTCTAGTTGTAGTCAATAAAAAAAGGCAGGCAGCAGCCAACGCGAAATCGCAGAGTACTTATCCACAGAGTGTTATCCAAAACCTTCGTGTTTTTTACATAGCTGGTGGAGCAGGGGCTAGACGGTAAAAGCCTCCGGAAGGTCCCGAAGCTGACACCGAAGCATCTGAAGGCGCGACTGAAGTTCGCGAAAGACCACTTCGATTGGATCGGTCCGGAGAAGGAAAAGCGGTGGCTGATGAGACGAAGGTAAACCTGTCGGATGAGACGAAGGTAAACCTCATCGGCTCGAACAGAAAAAAACTTGAGACCATCGCCCAGTAGGCTGCGCTTACATGCCACAGTATACCACGAAGCCATTCGAGCATGGAGGAAGGAACTTTATGGTGTGGGGGTGCTTTTCTTGGTACGGGATTGGCACCCCGTTCTGGGTGGATAAGATCATGGATCAATACCTCTACGCCCAAATCCTGAGGGATGTTATGCTGGGAGATGCCCCTGAAAAGGCAGTTCATGCAGGATAACTATCCGAAGCACACCGCCAAGACCGTCAAAAAGAGGTTCCAGGATAACAAAGTCGACGTTATGGAGTGACCTGCGCAGTCACTGGATCTGAACCCTATAGAGAACCTATGGGAGATCGTGAAAAGGTCGGTGTACACGGAGAAGTCGAAGAATAAGCAGGAACTGTGGGATATGATCCAAGCTTGTTTGTACGCCATTCCGGTCACAACGTACCAGACGCTGGTAGAATCCATGCCGGAACGGGTGCGTGAAGTGACGCGTAATAAAGGCTACGCCACCAAGTACTAACCCTGGAAACTTTTCACGATATGACTTTTTTCGTTTTTTTTTTTACCATAAATTTTAAAACCGGTCCTAATTTTTGTCGCGTTATTTTAGTTGTTAAGTATTCTTAAAACGCATTTTTTGCAATGAATGACTATTGTTTTAACTATAAATGGTAAAAATTTCTTCGAAGAATGTAAATAAATTATTATAAATGGATTGAAGTACAGGATTGGATTATTTTTTCTCAAAGTTTTGTCACTTTCTTTTTTTTTGCTTGAGAAGTGGTCTAATGTTTTGTCCGACACTGTAGCTCAACAATTCGTCCACAGCGACGCTCGCCCGTTGAGCGGCTCCGTCCGCAAATCTTTAAGAGCTCTTTGGAGACTAGTTGTAGCCCACACCTCTAGCCCCGATAGATCTTCTCTTCAGGACAGGATATCAAAATTGGTTTAATTCATTCCTGACCTCAGAAGATCTGAAATTCGAGTAAAGATAGTGGAACGCAATGTACATTACTTTAATCGACATGTTGCTTCCATAATTCCATAATTTTTCTAAAAGTGTTTCAATTTTTTTTCCAAATAGTGAAACCACACTACTATTAGAAATCATTGTGGTTTAAAAGCAGTAGAACCATCACTTGTATCGCATCAAGATCCGTGAACAGTATGACCATTCACAGTTTCACGCAGTGTCGCACTTTCAAATCGTTTGAAACGCAATTAGATGCGGGGAGATTCAGCATACTTTGTATCACCCGTGCGAGAGAAGACCTGCCTGGACAACATTAGTATTAGAGTACAATTATGGTGTTACCATTGAATGACGCCGAACCAGTTTTTTTTCCCCACAGAGATCTGATTGGAACCAGCGACGTCATTGACCCAACGATCGCAGTATCTCAGTATCAACGATCGGTTAAGCTTTTGAATAGATTTAAACCTGATATTGATAATCGTATGAAAGCAAGATAAAACCGAAGAAGCAATGCCCGCTCTGTCGAACTCCTACAACCTAGTTGCTGCCAAGGCTGTAATAACCCCGAAGACGCAAAACATTTCATAAGCGATGGATGCCAATGTATGACACACTTAGGCAAGCCCCTCCTCTCCTTTTGTTTGGTGAATATTTCAACTTTGTGGATTAATAATTCAGCACGCAGTTGAATTCAGAAATAACGCCAACGAAACATTGTTCTGGTTGGATAAACAGGTCATCATACTTCTTCTGGGTTGGTGTCCAAGAAATCCACGAAGAGGCGTTCCTGAAGGGGATCACTGCAGGCTAACACAAGATCAATCATACTTAAATCATTGTCGATTTTTAACACAACTTTCTTCGGTCATATTCGCTATCGCTGCCTTTTTCGTCCGTAAAAATACATAATTCACCTGACTCGTTAAATGCTTTGCGAAGCACCGGGTTAAGTCTTTCGTATTCAAAATCACGTCCTCACGCAACCGGACGCAGGCAGGCTGTTGGTGATAGTTGATCCAAACATACCAATAGCACCTGATCGTGCGATACGAGGAACGGACAAACAAGCCTAGAAAGAAGGCTATTTCTATTTTGATTCGATTCCACTCAATCCGGATTGAGTAACTAATAATATGCATACATATCACCTCTTCACCATCGTCGAACGGGTCTCGGTCCAAGCGGGACATGCAAATATGCAGCCGCTTCGAACGCAAGGGGCCTTTCTCTGTAACCGACTGGCAAGTGGCAAGCACAGTGGTACCAAATTTTAACTTTCTGTTTTTTGATAATCGGGTTTTGTATGAAATACGTTATGGAATTCGGTGCTTCTTTTCATTAAGGTTAGTATCCACCCTATCTTTCGGAATATGCCTAAAAAATCAATCTATATAGAGTAATAGTAATTTTCGAAAAACGGCTTTTCAAAGGTAAACTCTTTTTAGTTGCATTCCGTTGAACATATACACTCAAGCGACTACGCGCATCGCAAAAAAAAATAATTCCATCTTTTGTTGACTTGTGCCCTTACTTATGTCTCTTCCGACTCATGGACCCGCGGTTCGAAGCTGCCAGCGGCAACAGATGCAACAGGGGAACTTTCACTGTCACTCGAGGTTTGGCTCCTTCTTCCGCACCTTACATCGCAGGGTCCACGTTTTCATCAATGTTTCATAACAAAACTGAAGATGCCGAATCGACACAAGCATTGAGATCTTCGACAAAAATTACCAATGAGATGGCAAAGGAAGTACCTCCTATGCATGTGCTTTTTAGTAATTATTTTCACTTTCATGCTGGAAGCAATTGCGCACAGTGATCACCAATTACTATTAGTCGGTTCGGCCCACAGCAGTGAAAGTTATGGCACCGTGTTTCAGAACGAACCCACGGAGGCTCCGTTCGTCACCGCACACGCGCGGTTCGGGAAGCATCGTATTATGGCTCACGCGGGGTTTGAATCGTTTAAAACCAGAAATATGTGCGGATTTCATTAGCGACCTGCTGCAGCAGTGGTTTTGTCCTACCCCCTGTTGATTGTGACCAATTTATTTATCTAGCGGAAGGCATACTAAAATTATGACCGACCGCATTATTCACTTCTGCTGTGCAGGAAGAGATTTTAATCGAATAGCTCATTACCATCATTACGTCATCCATTACTGTGAGCGAGAGATACTCTTATTTACGGAGTCGATATTGTGCATCATAGCGCTTCGATTAAGTCATATAAGTGAAAATTTTGAGCGAGAGGTCCTTTGCCATTCCACTATCATTCAACCATTGCCAGGCACTTCCGGCAACCGTTCGGAAAGCTATCATCCGCCGCAAGCAGCACTTTTGGCAACCTTGTCGATTATTGCGCGCACCTTTGTTCCGCTCATTTCACTTTCATTTTCGAAATTAACCCCTTTCCGATTTTCGCAGCCCATTTCGCACCCATTCATTTATCGATACATTCGATCATTGCGCGGTTACTTCCGATTTGGGAAGACAGTGGCGCTGTGAAGACGTGTTTTCGTTGTTGCAATAGCACGTGACGCTATGGAGGAAATCGGAATTACCACAATACACTAACGGGATTTTTTTTGTTCGATGTACGCTCCTAAATTCCGAGAGTTATGTAAAACCACCCTTGCTTCTTATAGTTATCTCAACACGTCAGTTCCTTCAGGCGCAATAGAATACCTACTCGTGGTTGACAATATCCAGTTTTTTCGTTAATCAGCATTTGTTGATCTCCGTTGGTCGCCCATTATTAACTTATGCAATTCAACGCGTAGATAATCATTTCCACGCAACATCCACGGCTAGAGGAAATCGCTTGTGGGGTGAGAGCTGCAACATTGGGTTTGCGTTGGTTGATCAAATACCGGGCCAAGGGAGAAAAGAAAGCAATTTGACTCTTATTTAGAAACAAAACTAGTCTACTTTGGAATATATGCAATAAGTAAAAGGGAAAATGTACCATAGCACCATAGGAACTCGTCATCCTAAGTGTTAGTCTATTCTCATTATGTTTGACCATTGCCAGTATCATTCAAATTTGCGATCATGAGCTCATGGAACTCGCACTTGAGGTGCCGTGAACGTAAACAATAGTAAACCGTTTCAACAAACGGAGATAGATTTTTGGCTACATAGTCTGCCTCTACTTACGAATGCGTCTCTTCCGCTTTTTCGACCAATTATTTGGTATTGCCGCTGGTGAAGTTTCTTCGAGAATGGAACAGACTTTGAATGGAAATACGCACGGTGTTCAATGTCGTAACATTCCAGCACTTCGCTGAGATGGAAGCTTTGCTTGGCTTGAAGCTGTAGGAAAAGCAAGGTCAATTAAAAATAAAAGATTTGCATTATCGTGAAGTTTTCATAAGACGGTCGCATTGCTGGTTTTGGGGTTTCTACGCCAAATAAGTTATAGTGTTTTTGTAATTGGACTTCCTCCGATTTAGTTGACACCTTGCGTGACAGAGTATTCTCAGCAAACGTGCACTGAATTGGTTCAATTTTGTTTTTTCGAATAGGCCAGGGGTTCTCAAAGTCCCCAAGTGGTCGGCATTAACAAAATTTTTTAGACGAGGTACAAAAATTGGCCCCCTATTAATTAACACAAGTTCTTGTTTGAAAATTTCAGGATACAGTATAAGTTGTGCAACGTGATCTGACTTGACTAAAATTCTAATTGAAAGTATTTTTGTACTTTTAAAAATCTCAAATAGGCCATCAGATCAAATCCAATATCACATCGCATCAAAATCAACATAATCTTACGTCTCATCATAAAGGATAAGGCGTTTACGCCACCTCACAGTGGAAATGGCACTTACATCGCAGTTTTTTTGAAAGTATTTGGTATTCTTTATCGATCTATAATAAAAAAAAAAAACGTCAACTTTGGTGCTTACGTCACTTTGCGAGATTATGGCAGAGCAGTACAGTGTCAGAGGAAGTTTAACAATAAGTGTTATGGCGGGTTTACATTAGGGAGATCTATAGCTATAGATGGATTTATTCACGTGAAAATAGGTGTAAACGGGTGAGAATAAATATGATACACTTATTCGAGGTATATATAACTTGAATAAATTCAGCATATTTAAACACTGGTGAGAAATCACTAAAGTTGGATGCAGTTCTACTTTGGGTGAATAAATTCACCGAAAATATGAATATATTCATTATAGAAGTTCACGCTAGTGTAAACGGTTGATGCGATTTCTATAAATCTCATCATATTTCTTCATATGAATATATCACTAGTCTAAACCCACCCTTAGGCATAGTACAGTGAAGGGTCGGATTTTGTTGTTTTAATATCACAACCGAAACGAGCTTGGACCTAGGGATTCGATGTCTGTTCAATAGTACTGATCTCAAACAAAAATTAGAAGAATCAGATTTTTCGATCAAAAAAATCTTCGAGCTTCACTTTAAATGAGGGCCTAAAAATGAAAGGGGTGTAAGTGATCTGATCGATTTCTCTACATCGACTCTCTCTTTTTACTCAGCTGCAAACTCATTACTCAGCTGCAAACTCATTTCCCGCTGTATTTGACAATGTAGAAGATAGATCAGAAACTCATCTGTCGTATTCTATAGCACACTCAAATTGGAACGTTTTTACAGTTGAGTTATTGATTGAAGAAAAAGTTGATGAAGAGAAATCGATCAAGTCACTTACACCCCTTGCATTCTAAGCCCCTCAAATATAATTGATGAAGAAGAGAAAAATAAAAAAAATATAGGGGGTTGTGTTCCAGACACGACCGCATTGTTGACGTGGAACTACGTTGTAGTTTAATTCAAGTCGCTTGTTTATAACTGCGGATATTTTTTTATAATGCTTCGAAAATTTTGAAATAACCATTCTACCAGTTTGGTCGCCCTGAAAAGGTTTTTTTTATTGTAGAATCATTTGACGATAATTTTTTGATGAATCATTCTGGTGCTCGCAGAATACATGTTCGAGATAAGCGCAGCTGTCATCCTTAGAGGAGAAAGTTTTACTACTGGCAAGCGAAACCAAATCACATACAACATTTCAGCACGACATTTACTTTCTTGGTGACTAAATAAACAAAATAAACTCTATCTGTTAATCTCAACAACCTCGAAAAGAGTAGCACTGCTTCATTATGATAAAGATTAGCGCAAATGCAATCCTAGTTGAAAGCAGTTTTGCGACTGGCACGCGAGCCCAAATAAATTAATAATTGAATATAACTTATTGAATAACTTGGTATTCCCCAAATAATTTTTGGGTGCACAACCTTAACACCTGCTTCGCCATAGCGTCAGTTCAATGCATTAATGACAGAAAACAAACAATGTTAACTGCTTGGAAAAAGGCTGAACGTTGCCTCAGCGGAGATTTATTACCAATACCCTAGCGTAAATATTTCCCTCCCGCTATCTCCCCTCCTTGTTTTTATTTACCATTACGACAGCATAATTTGCAAAACCAAACAATCATCAATCATAGCATAAAAAAATTAGGCGATTAATGCTCCGTTACAGGGCCAATGCACACGGGAGCAGATACAAATGGGGTTTCAGCGTAGCGAAGATGCACTATTTTTACCTACGGATTATGAAGCACGCACGTACACATACAAATATCCATATACGATGGCTTGAAACAACTAAATATTACTTCTCCACCCCCATTGCCTTGAGAAAGGCATCCGATCCCTCGCCGTCCAGCTCGCCCAGCAACGATGTTGTTCAGTCGATTTCCTCACGAAGAATGAAAGTTTGCCTCAGTGAGATCCTCTGTTTATACTATAGGCAAATATTCCTCTTCGTTCTTCTTCTTTTCCTTTGTTCACGGAGACTTTACATCTCACGATTTCCTCTTCGTTGCACGTCGATAAGTTGCTCGTTATTGACAGCTCTGTTCGGGAAAGCACACCAATGTATGAGGAAATGGGAGTGCTTCCAATTTTCATCAATTTAAACCATACACAAACTATGGGATTGTAATGTACAACATATCAAACAAGCCTTATGGAATTTCCGATTCGTTTGGTATGCAAATCGCCAAAATCCGTTCGCGGCAAAAATAGTTATTAATGTTAAGTTTATTTCATAAAAAACGTGATTTGGCATTCTCAATGAAAGACGTAGTTCTGCGTCAAAAAAATTGAAAAATGAGAAGAAAAATTATATCAGCCTTGTTATGCTGGAATATTTCGTGTGTTCAAGAACACCAATCAATCAAATTATGAAATCACTATTCATTGAACTTTGGGTTTCCTGCTAGTGGCATAAAAATCATTCGAACCTTACTAACAACACAGCCAATAATAACAATTCACACCATTGAATCCGCATCCACATTATTGGCCAGCAAAACATCCCCATAGAAGAATGTGACCACATACAGCCTCACATATTCACCTTTCGCTTCGTTCGGATTGACCCTACCCATCACCATCGGCATGTCTTCACATTTGCTAGCATCCCCCGAAAGCCGACCCCACTCTGGGGATCGTCCCACCGCTCCCATCTTTTGTGACCTGAATGTGTGAACACTCTCGTGTACGAGACCCTCATTAGATGCTGCCTAGATAACAAATCTGGAGAAAGGTGTCTGCCCTTTAGTTGATGAGCTGATTCGGAAAAGCAAGCTATGATTCTGCACGTGTATGGGTTTATGAGTGAGAAAACAAATTGCGCTTGCTTGTGTATGTGGCGAAATAATCACGTAATGAAGACGCGAACACGCGAAGGAAACGACGAAGTGCGTGACGAAAGAATTCAGGTTACTTGGATGTCAAGTGAAACGTTGCGGCACCGTTTGCACGCGCGTTCTACACCCCCATCTGGTCAGTAGTCGCTGAGCGTGTAAACACGTGGACTCTGAATCTGTGCTGTGCGCCTAAAGAATACTGTACGAAACCAAACATGACCATCAATGTTTTCGGGGGATAACTGTTAATTGGCAACGCACGATGACCACAACAGGAAGGCTGAATTTTCGGTTCACTGCGCGCATACCATGCAGTTCTCATACAGAAAGGCTAAATTTATATTATATAATTTTTTGGGATATCAGTTGAGAAGAACACGAAATTCATTCATGAAATCATGCTTGCAGTCCTGGATTTTTAGGATCTTTATTCATACATTTTACTTCAGTTCTCGTGGATTCGCTTGAAGAAGCTAATCATGGTCACTGAATAATTTTATGGATTTCATCTCGATGTCTCGCACCGAGATTCGTGACTTATCCCAGCAGGAATAATATTTTTTCAGTCCCAGCTCTTATTTTGTATACCTGGCTGTGGCATCATGAATGTTGAGCTGTGTATGTTTATGAACGCTCGTGAGATGGCGGCGATGCAAGTGTTCGATGCTTGAATTTTTAATGGACACCAGAGGAGCAAACTTGCTCCACAGACAGTGTGGAAGACAAGACGACAAACGAAAGCAACTGTAAAAAGTGTTGGAGGAAAAATTTGCACCACTACATATCATGACTCAGCGAGGGAGACAAAAGAGGTGAATATGGGCCCACAGCAAAGAGATCAGTGGTGAGTATCGTTTACTTCGATTTTCTTTTCAACATTCTTAAGATGTGTGTGCGATCGTAGCAGGTGGGAGTGTGTGTTTGTGTTGCAGACCGTTGCCATACCCTGAACGAGGGGTTCAGCCTGATCCCGTACTAAGTGGTGGGTTTAGTTGAGCCTTACTCACCGGAGATGTCGGACTGAAGACCCCGCGACCCGTGTGCTGAGAGCGAGAAGAAGAAAATCAACGGTTTAAGTTATCCCGAATACTCCTCGGTTGGGTGCAAGAGTGAGCGAGAAGATACGAAGTCGCGGTGTGTGTTCTGGTTTTGATCATTTCGTCTTGGAAGATTAGCGAAGTTCTATCGTTCTATGCTTTATGAGTTTGACACCTTGATCCTTGCGTGTTAAGGGAATGTTTGCAGCTCGAACAAAGTTATATCGAATAAGTTGAAGGCGGTCCTAAATATAAAAAAGGTCGCTGTGGTGCTTCTGCTGCTGCTGTTGATGATCAATCGTATGGGTAGTGGTGAAATTTGAAATCCTGTTAGGGGAGATCAGTTGAAGAATTTGCACGATCAATGATCAGCAGTGAGTGTGCTGGAATCACTTAGTGAACAAAAAAATAGTCAACGATCGCCCAAAAAGGCAATCTACTTGCCTTGCGTGTGTGTTGTTGCGGAGAAAGTAATTTAAACAGCCGACGAAACAGCAACCCCCCGAAGCCAAGATGCCCTGCAGTGCAGTAACGCTATCTCTCGCGACGATATCCGCCATTATTGCCGTTGCCCTGCTGGCAATCGCCTTCTCCACAGATAATTGGCTGAGCTACGAAGTGAAGCGGAATAACATACAGGTAGGTCTGAGCGATTCAGCCCGAATCAGCCTCTCCGTTTCTCGTACCTAAGCATAAGCCCCCGTATGTGTGTGTGTGTGTGTGTGTGTTGGTGTGTGGTGGTACGCGACGCTCCCCTCGAACCTGAATGGGCTCTACTGCTCACTCGGATCAGCTGCTGCTGCAGGCAGAGTGTAAATTATGTGAAACTCATCTACGTATACAAACAGAATCTTTCCGTGCATAAGCAAGATAAACTTATCGAGGGCCTAGAAAGCTATCATCGTTGTCACCGCTGACAGAGCCTAAATCAACACTTGCTGGTCTAGCCTTAGCTCGAGCTTAGCTCAAACAATGGGCAATCGAAGCTGACCTGAAGATGATTGCGCACTCGAGAGATGATCATGGAGAAACTGGTTTCTGTACAGTTGATCGCATCCCCATTAAGTAGTACCGAAGGGATTTCTAATTCATGGTCGATAATTATTTCTGTTTGTTCTGTTTGTTGTATACCAACTGAAGGTAAACCACACATCGGAGACTCAAGTCATTGAATTCTTGTTCTAATAAGAGCCGAAACAGAAATCCAGTTGTGCAGAAATCGCCCAACTTCCTCAATTAGTCGAAACAATGTTTGATACAGATCAATAGTATATGATATGATTTTTATCTTAGTGAAACCTGTTGGTGTGTCCTGATTGAGGGCGGGAAAACAGGTCCTGGGTGAATAGCACGAGAATAACAAAGTCCAAAACCTGATCATGTGAACCTGAACATCGGGTGGTCGTGTTTTTGTCTGCTCAGGATTCCACCTATAGACCACCTGCGCGCTGCAGAATCAAGGTCGGCTAGCAGTGGAATGTTATCACATTGACATACCGAATAGTTTGGAGCGGCACAAATTGAGCACGATTTTCGAACAGTATTAGGAGGTGCACTAATCTGCAAATCATGAATTCCGGTACATGAGACTCGTGGGAACACGTGTGATCGTTTTCAATGATGTCACGGCGGGAAACTTAGCAGCGATATCACGTTCTATAATTAGCGAAGCTGACACGAACACCTGTCTCAGCAGGTTGTTATGAACTGGCGAATTGTGAAAATTTATCTGTTTGATACGGTGTTTACAAAAATTATAGCCTAAGGAAGCTGGGTAGTCTTGTGTTTATAGCAACTGCTTGATCAGTATGAAATCGAGGGCGGTCCGATAAGTACTTAGCCTCATCGCCCGATGGTGTCAGTATCGCAAGAGAGATTACTTATTGTGTAGTACATTCTCGTAAACGGCTACAATCAAAATTTCAGCCGATTCGGACTCGTAGTTTTTTTTTTGACCGTGTGTGGAAGCGGATTTTAGAAAAATGGAAATTCCGCCATTGCCACGGCCAAATTGGTCGAATTGCACTACGAACTGCTGCCCCATCCACCGTATTCTCCAGATTTGGCCCCGTGCGACTTTTTTTGTTTCCAAACTTGAAAAAGCAACTAGCCGGGCAGAAATTTGAGTCAAATGAGGAGGTCATCGCCGCCACGGAGGCCTACTTTGCAGACCTCGAGAAAACGTATTTTTCAGATGGATTAAAGAAGTTGGAGCTTCGCTGGGTCAAGTGTATCGAGCTAAAAGGAGACTATGTTGAGAAATAAATCGCCACTTTTCCAAAATTTTAGTTTTTTTTTAAAGCTAAGTACTTATCGGACTGCCCTCGTATGATTCTACTGCGAAAAGGTACCAGATGTTTCATTGCTCCCTAGTTGTATTTTTTTTTTGATTGACACTAACGTTCCTGAAGACATTTACTTGGCACCATGGTGGTGTTGTTAGACAACCGACGTGCCGGGAATCCCCCGCGATTGAGACTAAAAAAAATCTTTTCGTCATTGCCCTTCAATCAGCTGTTCACAAGCAGATACATAAATGCCAATTCATTTTCACCTGAGACGAGACCAGACAACAGAGGGATCGATTCTGGACTAGTTAACTGTCAAACTGATTGGTCAATTCTAAAGGGTGACCAATAATATTAGGTCAGGGAAAAAGTTATCCATCATTTTTGGCTGAAATTCAAAAATATTTTTAATATGCTTCGGACTGTCCGATTCAGGTCAAATATGCACCGTTTTGTTGTAAGATTTGTTGTCATTCTAAAGCTAACTTCATAATGTCTCTATCATAAAAGTCTTGGTCCTTATTGGCGAAAAACTCTAGCGATAAATTTATACAATCTTTTTTGATCTCAATTTCTTATCTCACAGGAAATTTTGTAATGCGAGAAACAGGTGGTAATCGCGGCCTGACTTGCCTTTTCGCCTTTATAAAAATAAATGTGTAAAAGGAACCGATTTTTCTGTGGTGATCTCCATTGTTAACACCCTTTAACTCAGAACTGAATGGAACAAACAAAAAACAGCAAAATAATTTTCCAAGTGTGAAATTTCACCTTTACAAAGAGCCTGAACTTAAATTTGTATGTTCGATATTACGCGAGATATTGATCACTAAAGCCAGCGCCCGGGAAAATAATGGATAACTTTTACCCCAACCTAATATTTGAACAAACATGTCTACATAATGTACTCACGGTACATACTCTCGAATTAGTTTTCATGACAAAGAATAGTAGAAAAAATAATAGGAGGTTGTGTCCAAGACACGACCGCATTGTTGACGAAGGACACTGTTATTTTACTCAAGTCGCTTGTTTATAACTTTGAATATTATTTTAGAATGATGCGAAATTCCAGAAATAACTATTTAGTAGAATGCTTTAGTCGCACTGAAACTTTTTTTCAGTAGAATCAGTTGACGACAATCGATTGATGATTCATTCTTGCCCTCGCAGAACAACACACTAGCTGATTGTATGTCGCAATTTGTTTCATGTCAATGCATTGAAAATTTACCTCGAACGCTATTCCGGTGACTTTTGACATACACTTGGTTACAGGCGATTATATACTTGTTGCTCCAGCACTCAGCGATTGCATAAGGGTGAAGCCAGCATGGAGCCTACTGCAACTGAAGTCAACTGTTCTGATCAATGGATGGCGCAGTCTGTCGATAGAAGAACTGTTGAGACCTCAATTGAAAAATACAGGAATAACTAAAACAGCAAAAGTTCTTAAAATATTCATAAAATATGTGATATTTATTATGAAAAGTAATAATTTTGTTGACATAATTTCATTGAATTTTGAACTAGAAAACGAAATGTAGATAATTATTTCATATCAACTTTTTGACTTTTGAAAATAGACGAATTTTAAATGTTAACAAAAATTATTCTACATCTCATAACTACATTACTATATCTTTGGCACCGCATTGAAGCAACAACAATGGTAATACTTCCAAGTATCAAATATCATTCTACTTGTTATTTAGTATTACCACAGTGGAATTGCACCTCTAGACATCGTTCGTGCAAGGTAAACAAACCAGCAAAGAGTTGTATTAATACATTATGATCAAGATTAGCAAAAAAAAAACTCAACATTCCGGCACGACATTCGCGATGGTCTAACTTGATATTCCCCAAATAATTATTTGGCGCTCAACCTTAACGCCCACCTTAACGGCTAATGCCCACGGGGGAAGATACAAATGGTGTTTCCGCGTAGAGAAGATGTGCTATTTGTACGTTGTATGAATCACGCACGTTATGCACTGTCATGCAAAACCAAATCACACACAAAATTCCAGAACAATTATTTTCTTGGAGAACCGATGATAGCCTAGCTCAACCATACCCGATTTGCGGCCCACCAAACTCTTCCGGTTGGTCCGCCTTGCTCGTTATTATTTTGTACTAACATTTTGTATGTGTAGCTTAAGAAATCATCTCAGAAACATAAACAAAATAATGGTGTTTGACACATTACACATTAGTTAGTTGTCTAGTTAAGTAATATTAGTAGATTAAATATATTTAAACCGATCATCTCTATCTCTCTCTATATATATATATATATATATATATATATATATATATATATATATATATATATATATATATATATATATATATATATAAATGTTGTGTTCGTTTGTGTACGCGTCAAAAACACGAAAAGTACGGAACCGATTAAGTTCAAAGTTGGACACAATATAGATTGTACTCCAAGGAATGTTGTTACGGCATAAAAATTGAAAAAAATTGGAGAAAAATTATTTTTCATATGGCCATAGTGCGTTTCTGAAATTAAGCTTCTAATGAAAATCGACCATTCCGTATTAAATGTGAGTTCTATGTTATGGAAACATCTTTTGTCAAAGTGTTTGACAAAATCGTAAACTGAAATTGTGTTTTGAAATGATTTGCTCGGTACCGATTAATCTCAAACTATGATACAATATACAAAACAACCAGCACTTCTTGGATTGTTGTTACGACATGAAAAATAAAAAAAAAACAAAACTCAACCATATAACCACTATGTGCCACAGCAAAGCGTGGCAGGGTACAGCTATTTAGTGATTCAAATGGAAAATATGGATATGAAAATATAAATTACCTATTTTTTGACATATGACTAATTCATCAGTCATCTACTAGCGACCAGACGGCAGCAAGGCTTTCGAAATTAGTTTAGTTTAGTTTAGTTTTGCAAATTGGTCTTTTTTAAGGCTAGAGGTGAATGAACTGATTAGTTTTAAAGCCTCTATAATTCAAAACATCGTCATCATCATAATTCAAGTCGTCTTGAAAAATTTAGAGATGTCTAAATTTTTGATTCATTCGATTATCAATTAATCGTTGGGGCATTTTTCAATATTCAATTCATTCGAATAATTGTCATTCAGTATTCGATTATACGATCGAAATTTTATTTCTTGTAATAATAATGAACATGCATTGATAATGAAATTATTTTTTCAATTAATTTATTATTCTAAAATAAACATCGAAGTGCAAAATAAGTGTATGTTCCCATTGCAGCACTGCCGTTCTACGCATAGTTGTCCCATGTTACTTTTTGATTATTTTCACTTTTCTTCGTAAAACGTTGTTTTTATGCATAATCTTACGGAAAACACAAAAAACATATAGTTTGTTTCCAGCTTTTAAAAAAACAACATCAAGCTCAATTGTCCCATGTTGATATTCTATTCATAACTGTCCCACTATGTATTTTTTGTAGATCCATATCGAATAAATCGGTTCAAGTACAAGAATTTCATGTCACACTTTCAGCAGGGCTAATGCACTCATTTCTGGTTTGGAAGAACGAACTAATTCTCAAACAAATAAGAAAAAGTTATAAAAAAACCCGGTGTATTGCTAAATTGAAATGCTTAAAGCTTATGGTAGACAAATATGCGAAAAAAAACTTTGATTGCGTTTTTCGCAGTTGCAGATTTTGGAACATGGGACATCTATGCGTAGAACGGCAGAGCAGTCCCTATAACTACTAGTTCAAAAGAAATCTATATTCATAAAAATCTCGTGCCACGGTGTTTGTGGCCGAACTCCTCCGAAACGGCTAGATTTTGATGAGATAATACACGAAAAATTCGGGAGGCGTGACGATAAGTTGTAAAACATACAACATACCGCTAGGATACCGATTACTGTATATTCAATACCGATTAGGGTGGCCATATTCAGAAAAAAAATCTATTTATATTTTTTTGTTTCTCAAGTTTGTCTTCGAAATATGCATACAACCTCAAATTTTCACCCTCTTATCCCCATCCCCAACTATTTAATCGTGATTTTAGTGTATAGTTTCAGGGGCTCAAAATGAAAGGGGTGTAAGTGACATCATCGATTTCTCTACATCGACTCTCTCTTTTGGTCATAACTTAGCTGCACACATCCTCAGCTGTATTTGATAATGTGTAAGATAGGAACATCATCTATCGGATTCTATAGCAAACTCGAATTGGAACGTTTTTGCAGTTGAGTTATTAACTAAAGAAAAAGTTGATGGAAAGAAATCGATCCAGTCATTTACACCCCTTTCCTTCTGAGCCCCTCATTTCTTATCCAAGTTAAGACCTGAAGGGTCAGTTCGGATTAAAAAAAAAGCACGCGATTCCTTTGATGGTTGAAACAGAAGTGAAATGCTCTTTTTATTCTATATTAGTTTGGAGTTTACATAAATTGCTATCCTAAGCAACCGCGCGCCTATCGCGGGTCTGATTGCTTGAAATATAAACAAAAACAATCATGCGCTGTTGACGGCGCGTTTCCTGGAAATCGAACGATGTGTTTGGATATCGTTATCTCTCTATGTTAACTTCCATATTCAAATAATTTCATTCGTTCAATGACAAATGGTGCTACGTCCGCTACATCGAACTTCCATCCACATTTGCGCAGGTGATCTCGATTCACCTAAAGCCAGACGCATCGCCGATGAGCTGGAAACCTTATTGAATGATCATGATGAATTATTGAAATTCGGCATTATTTGATGCGGTCAAGACAATTTCATTCTACGATGTCGCGATTATGCCTGCAATTCATGGTCGAAATGTACGCGAAGGTAGAGAGCGAACGACTGCGATTCCTATGACATAATCTACAGAAGTGGCGTGGGGAAAAAATATTCACTTGCGAGATGCTTTCATGAACAACGCCGACACAGCCTCTGCTATTGCCAGGCTAAAATACAATCGTTATGACAGTGTGTTTGTTCAATCAAAAAATAAAGCCTTTAATGAACTTCAATACAAATTTACACTTCAATACAATATGATCAATACATTACATGTTTTTTTTAATTGCGTGGGTTACATCATATAAACATTTTAGTTTGGTCAATTGCAAAATACGCCCTCAGAAAATCGATGGTGTATTCTCCTCGGAAATTTCAGATCCCACTACATATCAACTACTCACCCTTATTCTGAAATCCGATCGATTCAGAATTGTCCGGACGAATCGCAATTTTAAATTGTGTAATCCGTTCGACTCAAGTCCAACCGAATTGTACAAATGTAGCAATCTTGCAAATCATCAGAGACGCCATTGAGCTTCGTTTTTCAGTTTTGTGATGTGAAAATGGTAACGGATTTTTGGGTGGAATGAACACGCTCTTGAAACAAAAATTATAAAAGAATATTTGCTCTAGCGTTGCAATCATGTGTTCCATGTAACAGCGTAACACATGCTCTGCAAGTGGGTAAAAACCTGAACCGAAATTGTGTCTGATAATGATTTTATATTATAGATAAAGTTTTGGTGGAAATTTAAGGTAATTTATAGAGCAATATTTGGATCAGGAATATATCTTCTGAGTCTTCAAAAAAACAAAATCAGGTAATAATTTTCATTCAAGTTCTAACAATTGGAAATTACTTTCGAGCCTCCCAATCTGATACAGAGTGAATTTACTCTACAAATACGAATGTATTATTTTGACGTTTGTTTTGTGTCGAAACGTTTTTGCCAAATCTGCATAGCACGATTGAATTTGAGTTGAACGGATTTCAGAATGCAAAAGTTAATTTCGATCGAATTTCTAATCGGTTTCCGGAATATGGGTGACAGTACGATATTGTTACCACAAACATGGTACATGGCCTCTGCGAGGAACTTAAATGTTTATCGTCTTGCAAGGCAGATAGAAAATGTTCGAAATGTTTTCCTTAAAATTAACGTTACGATCTGAAATGTAAGCAGATATACAATATATCAACGAAGAAATACTGATACTGAATACTGAGTAATGTGGCCGTGTTTCAAATTCAGAATACCGACGAGAATACTATCATATTGATCGGTATTCCAGCTAAAATGAAATATCTTTTGTTTATCATTCATTAACTTCCAATGACAATGTGCACCGTTATTTCCGGCAGCATAAACATCATTCCGGTCAAATCATCTCATTCGTTCTATTTTATTGAACCCATTCGATTAATTTTATAGATCGTTAAACATTCAAATTTTATTTTACAATCAACATATTCGCTAAAAAAGCTCGTCAGCTAGTATATTTATAGAATCATTCACCACTAGTATACACTGCGTTTCACAACTATAGAGCCACTCGTTTTTTCTGAATTTCCAGAGATATGTAAGAAGTCGGATGAATTGAAGTATATAGCGTAGGATATAACTATCTTCATTTATAAGACTGGCCATTTGAACTTTATTGTTGTGTTCAGGCGCGAAACATTCAAAACACAAAAATTCCAGTGTTTCATAACTATAGAACCAGATGGAAAAACTCTCACTCCTTTAGAAAATTAACGTCAATTTCACATGAATTACAAAAAGTTTCTAATTCGTAGGTCATCTTTAGTTCTTTATGTTGTAGTGTGTATCATGTTCTACGCAGAGAATACTGCTCTTAAGGTGAAGGTGGAAGCTAGCCATTGTAGTAGTATAGGTAAACCCTCGTGTAAAAATGGGGTAATAGTGTTTGTGAGAGAAGAGCAAAGCACACGTAAATAGATCAATTCACTTATCAGACTGTGTTGCGCTTCATTGACACGAGTCTTTGAATACATTTGAAAAAAAAAACAAATAACAATTCAATACTAAAGTAAAATGTATGAACGATATGTTCCGATGAACAATTGCAAATATAAATATATATAGAAGGTGCATTTGCATATGATTCTGATTATACGCGAGCGTAACATGAGCAAATTTATAACACATGCGAATTGGGGCACTTTTGGTATTAACAAGTTCTTCCGCATAGTAACTCGATGTTGATATTTCCTTAATATTTTCCTTCGTTGATCGTATTGTTTTCACATATTCACGTTGGAAAGCCTTAACCCTTCTCTTCGTTGGCCGAGGCATTTAGATTGAATTTAATACTTTTCCGTTTACTGTTTTTGAAAGCATAGGCAGCCGTGGCAGTGTTCCGAGCTCTGCAATACAATTTTCTTACCCAATGTTAAAGTTGCTAAAACTTACATTATAGACCCATTAAACGTAAAAATAATAATTGTATTGATATCAACACAATTTTATTCTATTGATTTTCATGACATGGGACGCTATGACTCCGGAATAACATTTTATTGAGTGGTTTTTATAGCTGTTTCGATGATGTTGTTTGGCATCAGTGTCGAAAAAAATAACGATGCTTCCACCAATACAAACAAAACCATTGCAGAAGATTGAAAAACGAAAATTTAACTTTCAGAGCACTTGCTCGAGTTTTCCGACGTTCTTCACTATACGGTGCGAAAGCAGATGAAAATTTAATATCTTGTGAGTAATCGATTAGAGTTTGGTTGATATTACTTGATGGGAAGTTTGCGAAAACGATCATTTTCTTCACACTGTTTCGCAAAATTATTGATTTTCGGGCGAGAGGTGAGGGAGGGAGATGAAAGAAATGAGCGCCATTGTGGCAGCCATTTGTGGCTAGTTTCCACCTTCACCTTAAGCTCCTTAAATCACTCATACTGCTTATAAGCTGCATCAACTATTCGTACGATCACTCCTCATAAGTTCTTAAAAGGGTTTTGATCTGGCAAACGAGCTGACCAGTCCAGAATCTGAAGCCCCTATTCAAAAAACCATGCCTTGACTTTCCAGATGTTACGAATCGATGCCAAATTACCCAATTATCACGGTGTTTTTGATCCAAAAACAGAAGTAAACGAGTACTTCATTACACTTCTGACTGTACGTTGGTGTTGATGAAAAGCTATCTGAACCAGGCCGTTCTTAATGTATGTTCCTCAAACCATCAAACTGCGGCCTGCAAAATTACGAGTTGAAAAATTACATGACACGTTCCGTAAGTCCTTCCAGTATGAAGAAATTCTATTCAAGTTGTTTTTCTTTTTATCAGAGAAGTTCTCCTGACATAGTGAAACCCATGGGATTAGCTTCCACATTAGATTTTGGAGCCGCAGCTTTGGAGAAGAGATTTTTATGATTTTGGGGAGAATTTTGTCAGAAAAGCCTGGTTACGGTAGCTTACCTTCAACACGAATGAAATGTCAGAAGTGCAAAAACGATACTTCAGAATCATTTACTGCTGTTTTTACATAAAAAAACATTGTGACAATTGGGTAATTTGGCATCAATTCGTAACATCCGGAAATTCATAAAATCCGGAAAGTCATGGCATGGTTTAATAAATAGGGACTTCCGATTCTGGACTGGTCAGCTTGTGTACCAAATCAAAACTCTGTCAGGAACTTATGGCGAGTGATTAGACGAATAGTAGATGTCACTTACAGGCAATATAAGTCATTTGAGGAGCTTAAACGAGCAGTATCCTTTGCATAGAACGAGATACACACTACAATATGGCGCAGCATGGTCGTAACCACCCCTAATGTGTTGTTTGAACTGATTGAGAACTAAAGATGACCTACGGATTAGAAACTTATTGTAATTCATGTGAAATTGATGTTAGTTTTGTAAAGGAGTGAGAGTTTTTCCATCTGGTTCTATAGTTATGAAACTGGAATTTTAGTTTTTGAATGTTTCGCGCCTGAACACAACAATAAAGTTGAAATGGCCATTCTTTGGAATGAAGATAGTTGTTATATCCTACACTATGTACTTCAATTTGACCGATTTCTTACATATCTCTGGAAACTCAGAAAAAATGAGTGGTTCTATAGTGGTGAAACGCAGTGTAGCAGATTTTTAAAAATGCATTAAGCTTGGGAATAGTTCCGATTACTGTGACAATTATTCGATGTATTCATATTTTGAATTCACATTATTCGATACAAAATTACTGGATTATAATTGCAGATATTCGATTATTTGAATTAATCGAACGATTAACCGACGTCTCTATTCTCTAACACAGTCATCTAAAC
Organism: Toxorhynchites rutilus septentrionalis; assembly: GCF_029784135.1. Classification (NCBI taxonomy): domain Eukaryota; kingdom Metazoa; phylum Arthropoda; class Insecta; order Diptera; family Culicidae; genus Toxorhynchites; species Toxorhynchites rutilus. The sequence goes on along the minus strand of NC_073744.1, from coordinate 15,403,740 downwards.
CAAGGTGCCTTACATAACATGGCGTTTGTTCCAATTCTTTACTTACACCGAAATCTATTCTCTAACACGGTCATCTAAACCAAGGTGCCTTACATTACATGGCGTTTGTTCCAATTCTTTACTTACACCGAAAATATGTTGAATGCAGTTGGATTCGATTTTTTTTTCATTCAATCAATAATTTAATCAATACAGACAAATGATTACTAAGCCAACGGTTAGTCCCACGTCAACCTTGCGGTTATATCATAGATATAACTCATTTTTTTTTTTTTAATTTTCTAAACTAGAATACCCTCTTAATGCAATGGCGTCTGTTTGTTGCAAATGATTTCAATTCCAGAGACATCAGCGAGTGAACAATTTGGTCGCGTCCACAGCTCAATATCCGGCAGCCGGATATTCGGCTCGTTTTTTGCGAATAGAAACTGAGAGAACATACAGTTTCATACAGTTAATGCTAATAAAGAATTACATAAATAGTTTCTGTTTTTGTATTGCAATGAGTTTTTGTATTCCAATGACGGATTTTTTGTGGATATATTAAAATAATTTTAATACTGGTTGAATGAGAGTAAGTACTAAGTATATCATTCGCGAATGATGTCAATACAATTTATTCCAATCATACGAATATCAATGATTGAAGATTTCGAATTGTAGCAAGGGTAAAAAAAATGTTTTCATAATTCTTTAAAGCTGCATCAAATGAAATAAAGAGTGTGTTGCTATAAACACGGTGCTGATCCTATCTTCGGATATTCTCGAGTCAACACATGTCGCAAATATCATCCACAGCAACCAGTTACTAATAAACCACAAAATCATATGATCAATTTCAAAAATTGAACTATTTCGTAATGCTTTTTGATTTCCCAGAAGGCCATTCACTGATTCCATGAAGCTCAAAAAGCTGATATGCGCAAGGGATTCAAAACACCTTGTATTTCATAAAAGTAATGTAACACCTCCGAACACCTGGGGCAACAAAAGTGAATTAAATAGAACAAATCATATTCATAGCGGCAATCGTCAAAAAACGCACGCGGACCATGGCAGTTTCCGCAACAAAGTTCCAACGCAAGTCCGCAACGGCGAAATGTGGTTGACCATCGGACCATCCTGCTGTGGTACGGCAACCCATAAAGTACGTGCCATGTAAGCGCACATCAGCTTAGAAAAGTGTCGTAAAACGATGACAAGGTAAGCTCAATGTTTATCAAACCCAGAGAACCGGCCTCACCGATGCGTGAAATATGCCCCTCAGAGGAGAGAAAAAAAAAGGTTGTGAATTATTTCATCAGTATGTGATTTCACGCGATGCTCTGAATTGGGTCCAATGTCATCGTGGAACGATGACTTCGCATTGCGATCCCACGCCTCCCACCATATGGCCCCGCGCTTGCCGAAAAGAAAGCTTTCGTTTCGGGCCGCATATGACGCAGCGCGAATACAAAAGAATTTCCTGCTCGAATTATAATCAATTAAGCCTCATTAGCAGTGTAACCATGAATTGGAAAACAGCAAGCTTTTTCCGATAATTAACGATCCGCGGAGAGTTCGTCGCTTGGGCAGGCGGTGCACTCTTTGGTCCGTAACGATGGTGAATAGCAACACGTGTGGTGAGTATGTTGTCTGCCTCTGGCAGAGTTTCAACACCAAACACACGTGCGTGCCAATTACTTTGTCCCGCTCCTAAAAAGGGCATCTGCAGAACATTTGGACCGCCTGTAACAAACAGTTTAAAATGGGGTGACTCTGTAACAACGTTCGCTCCTTATTAGCAACCGCCTGTCAGAGAACGTATATCGGCACTTTTAAAATATCAACAGGACCTTACAGCAGCAAACAAAGGAGAGTGACGGAATTTGCATTCCATATTTCGTTTCGTCCCCTCTTCACACCCACCCTTCGCGAGACGAGAGACAACGCATATGTTGGATTGTTCACTTATACACAAGTGCAGAAACACATGTGCATTTTTCCCAAGCACAAAAAAAAGATACAGCCCACACGGGTTTCAAGTGTAGTAACGGATCTTGGTGGAACAACAAAAATCCTGCCTACTACCTGGTATGGTCGTGTTGGTGTAGTGCGGACTCATTGTGCGGAGGTAAGCTGTAGTCTCTGCTGACAAATTCTTTTCACTACCACCACCACCACCACTATGACCAAAGTCGACGGTAGTCTGGTTTTCTTCAGAGAGAACTCTTGAAATTTGCCTGCATCACACATTCGTGCTTAAGTAGATCGACTGGTTCGTTTGTTTTTTTTTGACGTAGGACTACGTCTAACCGGAAGATATAGGGGGTGAAATGGAAATCTAGGCACTGAACAAGTAGGAAAAAATGCAAGATTTGGAACGCTTATAACTCGAGCATTTCTCAATAGATCGCAAAGGTTTTTGCATCAATTGATAGGAAATATATCTACGCATCTATCATAACGAATAACATTTCATTTTTCTTGAGATAAATAATTGAATAATTGTGAAATATCAAGCATTGTCCAAATACACTATGTGCCCATTTTTGATTGGTCCATTTTGTGCTCCTCAAATCGTACCTACCAAAACGGGCAACCAGAGCAGCAGCGAAATAGAATGAAGCACGATTGGGAAGGAAAAAGAAAAAAATGAGGGAAACATTGGTCGCAGTCTCACACATGCGTAATTCTCGAGCCAGCCAGTCAGCTTAAAAATCCCCTCTCCGCTGCCGTAACGATCATTCTCATCCGAACCGTACACCACATCGTTTCGCATCACCTCACATCAACAAACCAACACAAGCAGCCATGGTTGGATATGGCAAAGGAGGAAAAGTGAAGGGAAAGGCAAAATCCCGCTCGAACCGTGGTGGTCTGCAATTTCCCGTAGGTGTATCCGCCAATTTCACCGGAAAAGGTAGCTAGGTCGAGCGCGTTAGTACCTGTGTACCAGTCCACCTAGCCGGCGTTATATAGTTTCGGCCGCCGGAGTGATCGAGTTGGCTGGCAAAGCTGCTCGCGACGATAAGAAAACCTGCATTCGGAACATAACACATTCGGTTCGGCGGACATCAAGACAACAGGCAGTTGCAGCGAATGGCGAGTGGCAAACGCAATCGCAAAACGGCATCAGGTAGCAGAAGAAAAAAGTTTGTTCTTTATACAAACTGCTTTGGTGGCAAATCCAGAACAAGGCGGCATCGAGGGCGTTCGAAATGGTTTTTTTCAAAACCACGAGTACTAAGTTTTCTAAATTGGAACCATTCCATAAAACAAGGCGCTTTTCAGGGCCATTAAACCTTCCAAAAAAGAGTTTAGGAAATAAAGTTCAATGCTTTCTAAAACATTATCCAAAATAATAATAAAACACAAATTGATGTTTTCATAATTTGTTTGCCAGGATTTGATGAGTATGTGAATTTGGCAGTTGTTCTGAGCTTATTGATAGTTGGGGACTTTCCTGATTATTCAATTTTCACCAATTCTTAAATTGTTTCCAGATTGAAAGTACAGTAATCTACAATTAGTTCGACATTTAGCTAATTGGACGGACATGTAATGTGACTTATTTAGTTGGACATTTTTGTAAACATAGAGATCCAAATTATGATCCCACATTGAAAGTCGACACTGTACCACTGTCATCGCAAATGTTCAATTACAGGTTAAAATTACCTCCAATCCGGCACTGAGTGGTGGTAATGCGACGTGCCATTGAATGTAATCTACTGTAAAATATGTCACAAGCTGGATGGGAAGAAATTTTCCAACTGTGAAAGCTGTGGCGAGTGACAACAAATCGCTAAACAGGAAGGTTTAGCCGAACAAGATGGGATTATCGATTGATAACAAAAACACAACACCAAAGGTTCTTTTCAGAACCATTAACATATTCATAAAGAGTAAACAGTAAACTAATCCATTTTTCAGGTAGATAGGTAGGTATTCACGTAGGTGAAGAAAATAAAACAATATATTTAAAATATATATTTAACAAAAGCTGTCCCCTTTGCATAGTCCTACGTCACTCCGGTTATGTCCCCGACATTACCCACCCGTCTTTTCTTCTCTGCTTTTCGGTTTGCTCGTGGAAAGATTGGAAGTATGCGCTGATAGATTCCTGTACGCAAACGTGGCTTGAATCGATTATCTGGACGTACTTGAGCCTTTCGGAGATTGTGTGTTTATACCGTATGGCATATGGGTTTTTTTTTGCCAAGTCTTTTTGTGAATGTTACTTGACAGAAAACATGTGAATTGGTTCCAACGCTTGATATTTGTGAATTGGGTCATCACTATGAACGAACAACTGTACAAGAAGTCAGCCTGCATGATTCAGCAATTCCACGAAATGTTTTTGATGTCAATTTTGGATCTACTCAGATTGTTAGCCAGTTTCGGGTTTCGGTTGGACCATATGCAAATAGCGATATCTTTCTGCTACTGATGTTCGGTTTAGCAGCTCGATTCATGAAACTGCCTGAAATCTTTTTTAAAACATCCATACTTCTCACGCTCAAGATCACGAGTTCAATTCTCACTCCCGACATTCTTCCAAAATGGAAGGTGAAAGTGACGAACCAGCCAGAAGCGTTGAAAGTCACTATAATACAGAAAAAAAATCTTTTTTAAAAAAGGAAAATGAAAATGATTTTAATCAAACAAAACTCAACATAACAATATTTAATATATGTTTAATCAATTCAGCGTTTCTTTCGATTCCACTTCATCAAAAAATAAAAATAGCGAAATTTATGTATACTTTTATTTGGTTCATCTTCTTAGATGGCACTAACGTTCCCAGTGGAAATTTTTGCCTTCTCAACGTAGATATTACTTGCGTTTTTTTTTTATAAATAGAACTTAATTTAGGTTTCTATGCTGAATAACCCGCCTTGAATGTATGCTGGAGTTGCAAGTAGGAAGATATTTCTTTGACGAAGAATTTTTCGGCCAGAACGTGTATCGAACTCGAACCCCTGGTATGAGAATGTGTGACGCTAACCACTCGACCACGGGAGTACCCTCATCTGGTTCATCTGGCTATTGAATCTCGAAGAGACTAAAGCTTGCCAAATCTTATTACAAAAAAACACAAATGCACGAAGACGGATTGATCTATTGTTGACATTAAATGATTTTTAAATTTTTTGTTGGAAAGATTAGGGTGAGTGATCAGTCAAATTTGGAACGGAAGTACATTGAAACGAGAACGGCAGTCAATTAAGAAATTCTATTATCAAGCCATTTTTCAATGTGCTGAAATCGGTAACATTTGTCTGTTTCTTCATATTCTTTGTCAATAATTACGAAAACATTTACCAATCTAAATATATTTCCCCTACTACTCCACCCCGCATGTACCACACTGGTCGCTGAAGGTATTGAAATCGATATTAATGCGGTATTTTATGGGAATCTTACACGATCAAAATTATTGACAATAAAGCCTTTCCACGTTAAATTTCGGACACCAAGATGGTGCCAGTAAAACAAAAATTCACGTAATATAACAAAACCGATAGTTTATTTCAGTGAAATAGACTTGTGTCTAAAACAAGAAAAGCTTACTTCGATGTTAATTACGTTGTCTGTAAAATTCACGAACTTTCTTGGGAACATCTGTCATTAGGATATGCTGGCGGCGGCGCTTTTCCATCTCCTCTTGAAATCATTAATGCCATTCGCTTTCTTCTTAGTTTCGCTTAATCAGAGCCCAGTACTTTTCCTCTGATCAAAGTTCTGGACAGTTCGGTGGATTTGCTGTTTTTGGCAAATATTAGACCTCATGTGCATTATACCCTTCCAGGATGGATTTTGCATAGTGACAAGAGGCCAAATCTGAGCAAAACAACGCTGGAGAGTCGTGGCTTCTTATGAATGGTAGCAACCGCTTCTGGAGACATTTATTCTCGTAGACATCTTTGTTGATAGTGCCGGTAGAGACGAAAGATTTGGATTTTCGGCCACAACTGCATATGGCCTGCCAAACCAAGTACTTTTTGGGGAATTTAGACTGCTTCTTGGTCCGGAAACACTCGGCTACGGCATTCCTTCGCGTTGCAGTATCAATAGCGAGACCCGGAAGCTGTTTGAAGTCTTCGAGTACATAAGTTTCATCGTCCATTATGGTGCATGAACATTTTTGCAAAAACTGGGTGTAGAGCACATTAGCACGGCTTTTTGCAGTGAAATTTTGCTTATCATCACGATTGGGCACCTTTTTCACTTTGTACGCCTTCAGTTCATGCCTCTGCTTCACTTTTTGTACATATGAATTTGATTCTCCAACCTTTCGAGCCATATTTCTAACTGAAAGTTTGGGATGTTTCTCAATAATGGCAACCATCTTTCGGTCTATCTGTCGGGAGCATACTTTTCGATTTGTTCCGCTTCCAACCTTCCGATCCACAGTTAAGTGCTGGTCAAACGATTTGCACACACTAGACACGGTACTCTTCGGCAGTTTTAGCTTTTTGGCGAGATCGCGTACCGACAGTGTTGGATTTTGCTGCCGTTCGCGCAAAATGCAAAATGCGTCCACTTGATTCGACGCCATTTTACCAAACTGAAGAAGATTGTAAACATATTGGGCATCGAAATAAAGAGGAGGGTTTCAGCTGTCATGTAAGTGAAATATGTCATTGAAATATTTCATAAACTACACTGAAAGAAATGTGTCCGAAATTAAACGCGGACAGGCTTTAATTGTCTTCAATATCGTGACAGCCAGGCTTTCCGATCCGACCTAACCTCAATCAATATGTTGCCACCTTACACGGTGCCATCAACCCGAGACAACAAAAATATCCGCGATGACTAGTGGGGACATTCGAGTTTGGGATCCAAACTATTCTCCATCAGATTAGAAGGCTCAAAGGCAATTTCAAATTTCTACTTGGCATTATTCAATCACTTGAAGCACGAAGTCCTAACCCTAACTATTATACAGGGTGGGCCATTTAAAGTGAAAGGATTTGTTTTTGCAATAGCAAAGTAAAGAAGTGGAATTTAATTTTTTTTTTTTTGAAATTCATTTATTTTGGTCCAAGGAGATTTCTTCTAACTACTTTTTGATTATGATATCTCGTAAATGACCGCCTCTGGCCTTGACCGCAAAATGTGCCCTTTTTTCGGCATTTTCCATCACTTTGCCCAATGTTTCGGCCGATATGGCAGCAATTTTTTGTCGGATATTGTCTTTCAGCGCAGCCAGGGTCCTTGGTTTACCAGTGTATACCTTGGATTTTAAATATCCCCATAAAAAAAAATCAGGAGGCGTCAAATCAGGTGATCTCGGGGGCCAGTCATAATCGCCGTTTTTCGATATTAATCTTCCGGGGAACATTTCGCGCAATAATTTGGTCGTGGCAGCCGCTGTATGGCATGTAGCGCCGTCCTGTTGGAACCAGTAATTGTCCAATTCATTTTCACGAACAAATGGCAATAAAAAATCGGTTATCATTGTCCGATAACGCTCCCCATTCACGGTTACCATTGCTCCATTTTCGTTTTCAAAGAAGTACGGGCCGATGACTTTATCGGCATAAATGCCACACCACACAGTAACTTTTTGGTCGTAAAGAGGTTGCGTTTCGATGAATTGAGGGTTTTCAGTAGCATAAAACCGACAATTTTGTTTATTCACTCCTCCATTCAAGTTGAAAAGCGCCTCATCAGACATTATGATTTTTTGCCAAAAGCCACAATTGAGAAGTTATTTTGAATGTGCAGCTGAACAATTTCAGCGCGTTGTTTAGGTGTGAATTGTTCCATGGTTAAAATTGTACTGAAATGACGCTTCCAACGCGGTATGACATTTGTTAATCTGACATCTCTGTCAAAAGTTATGGGGTTGCCAGATGCTTCCACTTTAAATGGCCCACCCTGTATAAAAATCCTCCTCTATATTTCCTCTAAATTTTCCGATATTTCTACTAAAACTTATTATTATAATATAAAATTAATTTCAGAATTTCAGTGATTTGCATTCGCATAGGATATCAATTTGAAGGTGAATTTATTCATAACTTACACCTTGAAATTTGGTTTTTTCTTCTCAAGACTTCACAAATACAGGCTGTTCCTTTCAGTTTCAGAGATGCCTGTTTGTTTTTGTTTGTTTATTTTGTTTTTATTCTATGAATAAGATTACCTGAGGGGCTCAGAAGGATAGGAGTGTAAGTGATAAGTGACATGTCTCTTCATCGATTCTCTCTTTTGATCATAACTTCTCATTCTCCAAATATCATAGCGGAATATGAAGAAACCGGGGCCCTGGCAAACCAATCCCAACCAATGCAAATTGAGCGTAGGCAGCAACAGTAGACAGAACAGGGCTCGCGCTTACAGGGCTCACGTATTGTTTAATGTTTGGAGTCATATATGTTAATATTTGATTACGTTGGATAGTTTCCTTTTGCAAGCGATGTTTGGGTACCGGAAGCTTTCTTGGTGATTTGCAATTAAAATCACTGCTGGAGAATCGCGCGGAGCACTTCATTTTTGATTTTATGTTACGACTTCTATGCTCATGATTTTCTATGCTGGCTACAAAAAGGCGGCCATCTTAGCAATCCTTTTGACGAAACACACAACTTAGACTTAGGCCCCGCTTGCTAGCGCTAAAAAATTACGATTCCTTAATGAATTCAGAACATTAAAAAACTCCTAAAACGCTCTTACGTTTCTTCCACTCTATCAACATCACATTGTCAGTTTACTTTGAGGTTTTAATTTCTATTGCGAAAAGTACCAGTTTGCTATTGGAAATACCAGTTTTCAAAACGAAATACTTTGATTTATGCTTCCTAGAATTGTGAAGTTTATGAAATTCAATTGCAATCGCGAAAGCCTAACAAAAATTTAATGTCTGCAAATTTAAAGGAACCTTGCAAATCTGGCAACTCAGTCTCGAAGTCCGAGAGGTAAAACGTCAACATCATGCATTTATATGAAATGTCACGATATTGATGCTCGAAAATCAATCTGCGTCGTCGATTATTTTCAGCTGTCATTATGTTCTCAAATGTTATCATATTGACAGTAATATTAACCGTGTAAGGCGAGGTGGGAAATGTAAGGTGGGAAGATTTTTAAATCTGTGACGTCACAGATTTTGTTTATGCTTGTTACTTTTCTTATAACAGTTCACTACATAGGAAAAGTATTGATATGAAAAGTAAAAATAATCAGATGAAATGAACGAACTAGCTTTAAACAATGCTTTTATTTATTTTTTATCCCTTTTGTTTATTTTAGGCTTATTAGCATTTGAGCTGTAACAGAGCCGAATTTTGATCGCTTACATGTCACATGTTTATCATATCTATAATTAGCACATTACTCAGTTGCCATTTTTCGGCGTTCTAACGCCGCCTTCTATACCATTGCATATGGTACACATTTACATAGTAGCCGTTTAGGCGTAAGAGTTTTCCTTCTGTTCTTCCATTATCCAGTTAGACCGGACAGCGGAGACAGTTGATTGATCATTGATGAGTTATTTATAGAACAGTAACTCGAGGTATCTTGCAGAGCAGAGCAGTTGTATGGATGAATCGATCATATTTCAACCGTGGATCGATCTCCACCGCTGATGATTGTTGCGTAGACGTAGTTATTCTGTAACAACACAAAGATGGTCAATGGGGGCCTTGAGTTTTGAGCTCACGATCGATCGCTTACTAAGCGAACGCGCAACCAATGTAGCTACGGAGACCCTCAACTGTTTATTTTTAGATGATAAATGTAATGCGAAAAATATTTTTTGGAAATACGTTGTTATTTTCTATATATCCTTTTTCGACGTTATTCGTTGATTCATTCAATTCTGTATTATTTGAGTAACTGAACTGACTGTTATTCCTAGTATGTGAACTTCCTATTTTCTTGGCTACTAATACAATCAAAGTTTAACACAAACAAAACCCGTGAATCTTTCCACCTTCTATTCTTCATCTCGCGTGTAAGGTCCGCTTTACGATATTTGGGAAATTAGTGTGAGTAAATTCACTTGTAGTAGGCTGTGACATTACATAGGTTTGTTGATACAGGGAAACTTCGACATAACATACATTTGAATTTCAAATTTGTACCTTGTATCGAATTGTACGTTATATCGAAGTAGTGGCGTTGACTAGGGTGTACGGTGGGTGCGGATCGCCCCCTGGTACGTAATTCTTAGTTTTTATCTTCGAATGAAAAATCAAACTTATCTAAACAAGAAACGTATTTATTGTAATATTAGACAAGACAAACAAGAAATCAAAAAATCTGCACGCGATGGTCACTGGGACTGACAGTTACAAAGTAGGAAAATAAATAAAATATGGTTTATTTTTTGATGTCGAAAAGAGGCCCGAATAAATCTTATCAAATGAATACCTTCGGGAGCTGTGACTGACACTGATATTATGTAAGTGCTTCCCGTTGAGTGCGTTTTCGCTCTCTTGTTATGGGCTCAATGAATGCGCAGCAATAACGTCACGGGACTCAACGTGTCAAACATATCTGCCCAATCATTGACAACAAATTTTTGATTAATCTCAACTCTGATAAACCTCTTTACAAAATTCCACAGAAGCGTACACGGTTAGAAACACTTTCAGATTCACTGTAAGATTTGGAACTGATTCCTGGAAGTACCATGAACTGTAACACATCCAATGTAATCTCAGTTATAATATCATTAGAATTGAGGGGCTTAGAATGAAAGGGGTGTAAGTGATTTGATCGATTTCTCTACATCGACTCTCTCTTTGGGTCATAACTTAGCTGCAAATACATTCCCAGCTGTATTTACCAATGTGAAAATAGGTCAGAGCCTCATCTATCGGATTCTATAGCAAACTTAAATTGGAAAGTTTTTGCAGTTGAGTTATTAACTAAATAAAAAATTGATGAAGAGAAATCGATCAAGTCACTTACACCCCTGGCATTCTGAGCCCCTCAATTAATTTCAGTGGCCTTCAAATGTCTACGGAGTCTTGGTATCTGTAGCAAAAGCTACCTTTCCGAAACTTCGTAGTTGGCAGTTTGTCTAATCGACTTTTTCAGTTCGCCGGTACTCATAACATGTGTCGAGCTTGAATTGCTTCACAATTTTCGGCTTCTTCTTTAGACGATTTTGACCGTTCTCGTAATTCTGATCACAACGTTACTCATAGATGGTCCTATGGTTTGCAAATATTCTGCGCTAGATCTACTTGATGCATTAGAAATTGTGGTAGGAGGGACCGTGCCCTCGATCCAGTATTTGAGTCGCACAATACTTCAGTGGCTGTGATCAGCCCATAAATTGGTTTCACAGCATTATGATGACACTCAATCAAGTTTGCGACAATCTTTCAACAACTCACCAGTGTGACTCAAAAACATTTCTCAGCGATCAGTCGAAAATGCGAAAAACGAGTAAACAGATTGAATAGTTTTAAAAATGTCACACTTTGTAGATATTTTAGCAAAATCATATAGTTTTCATAAGCCCAAAGAGTTGTCTACAAACCCTATGGATACGGCTTTTTTGTTTTGCTTTCCTAAACCTGAACTCCTTCATTTCATCCTGATACGGTTGGATCGGCCGATAGCCTGCGAACGGGACTTTATGAAAGCTAAAACCTGACCTTCCAGTTGCTGAAAGATGTCGTTATTCAAATCTGCAGCTTTCCCCAGCCTAAACGAAAAAACTAGGAGTGGGTCATATCTGTGATATAACGGCAAGGTTAACGCAGGACTACCATTGGCTCAGTAATTATTTGTTTGAAGTTGCATCTAAATCAGTTCTCAATATAGGGATGAATGGATATTTTGTTTTCTCTTGGAATTGTCTTGTGATCTGTTCATACCAAATAATATTCTTTAGTATATAATCTCTTTTTAACGCACGACACTCGAATCCATGTCCGTCTACAAGGCTTCAAAAGAGATACGGACAGAGGTTGGTCAGTCGACGCAACATGCATCATGCATCAACCGCGGAACAATAGAAACTGAAATGAATGTTTTATGAACAGATGCTATTTATAATGATTTAAATAGTTTGTTTTCGACGCGGTTTTGAGCTAGTGAAACAAGTTTTTGTGGCCAATAAGTAAAAAAATCTCTGGTAGATCTTTTATCTTTCAAATAATGTTATTTTCATAAAACTTCGTTCATCCGGTAGAGAGATATTAATGCTCAAAGCCTTCGAACGAGATTCGAGATTCAAAATCATGGATTTTTTCAATAAAATATATCTTCTAAGGGTGACACCCGGGGCGAATCGCCACCTACACTGCGCCACTGGTATCGAAGCATAAAAAACTCAGAAAAATAGTTTAGATTACTTTTTTTTATTGCTGTTTCAGTATGGTTAGTAAATAATGATGATCAAATCCAACTAGAATCCAAAAGCCAACCTTCCTCGTCATTTTTCCTTCATACCGTTGATTGAAGGTAAATAGATAAATAACTAACAATAAATTAAAAAAAAACATTGAACTCAAAATCAATTTAATTTATCAAAGTTGTCTTTATGAACTATCGAAGTAGTTTTCATTAAATACATTTCATATTAGTCTTTTTTTTCATCCCATCTGGTTATTTTATTAGCAATTCAGCTGTAACAGAGTCGCATTTATTCGTGTACATTTTTATCTTGAGATAATTTTTGTTGTATATTACACTGTAGCCATTTTTAGGCGTAAAAGTATTTCTAACCGCCGATAAACATTTGTTTTACCACAGTAGCCATTTAGGCGTAATAGTATTTCTATTCTACCGATACACATGTCGCTTTTTTCGGCATGAGAATATTCCTATTGTTCGAATTTTCACAGCTGAACTGTTGATGTGGTTTCCAATTCTAAAGGAACGGTAATTTTTTATGATATGATTTGTTATCATCGTAAGCGCTTAAGTGTTCGGATTCCGATGCATTACGATATATTGATATGGGCATTTTTGGTTATATTTATGGACGAGCAGTGGTGAAAAAATAAAAGCTGCGAAGGAATCTTCTCTATAATAACGGCTTACTTTATAGTTTTACAGATCAATTTCATTGTTCAAATGTAACTTAACGATTAGTTACAAAATTATTGGATGAATAAAGAAAGACACTAATATATTCCGCAATATTCACATCTTTCGACGGAAAATAGAAAAAGGTGCGAATCATTAATTAAAAATAAAACATATTTATTGTTTCAAATGAATAGTAGATATGTTCTATTGAGTGAACCTTTAGTATTTAGTCGGAAATCCATTACTTTTCAATACAGTTTCGCAACGTCTTGGCAGAGAATCGACAAGCTTTTGGTATGTTTCTATCGGAATAGTATACCAAGCTTTTTGAATCGCGTTCCACAACTCGTCCCGGTTCTTGTGTTTTATGTTCGCGATATTTCACTTGACCTCGTTCCAAAGATGTTCTATTGGGTTGAGGTCCGGAGACTACGCTGGCCAGTCCAAAACGTCAATTTCTTTTTCAACGAACCATTGTTTCACCTTTTTCGAGGTGTGTTTAGGATCGTTATCCTGTTGGAGTTTCCATTTTGATGGCATTTCTTCCTCTGCATAAGGTAGCATTACTTCATTCAAGATACCAGTGTACTCATTCTGTGTTATAATAGACTTTATCCAAGAAAGAGGTCCAACGCCATGTCATGTAAAGCATCCCCACACTATAATGTAAGCTTGAAGGTCTTCTTCGTGTATTGTGGAGAGAACTCGCTACTTCTGGGACATCTATCCTATAGCTACACCGAATAAATTCACTTTTGTTTCATCACTCAATAGCACATTTCTGAAATAGCTGGCTCCATGTTGTTTAAGATTTTCCAGATAATGTTTAAAAAACACCAGTCTTTTCCACGATTTCTTTCCGATACGAAAGGAGTATAAAACACCTATTATTTTTTTCACTCAAATACTGGTCAATGAAAGTTTACGTTCGCTTAAGGTCAAAATAATATGCATTTTGACAGATAGCATTGTTCCATTAATTGTTCGTAATATAAGCAATCTCACACAGAGAAGGCGTTTTAATATGCGTTTTAATATCATATAGGACAGGTTATAATTCAGATGACTTTATAAGGAATGCTTACACATATTAGTTTTTCCACCACTGCATGATTTGAGATGATTCGAGATATGCATATGTTGAGCGTGTTTATTAACGCCGGGCAACAGAGTGCGTGACCCAAGATCTGTTCATTCTCTTCCGCAGCTTTGAATGTACGAATAAGTGCTTCTAATATTTTTTGTGCATCGTAGTACATTAGTCCCATACTATTAGATGAAATGTTTGGATAACTTAACCCATTCTAGGTTTAGGATGGGTTAAATAAAAGCTACGCTACGAACTTATTCCCCAACCTAATAGTACAACCGCCGTTTGCAAGGCAGTTACCTATTTTTTGAGCTGACATCAATTTATGATGGACAACCCTCATCGTATCACGAGAAAATAAGTTTATGTACTGAACGAAACCAACGGGTGAATGTTGCTTTTTTATAGTTTTTCTCACAACTCTGCCTCAGGGGCAGCTTTCTCTGGTTTGCAACACATCAAACACTGAGGACGGGAATAACTTGTGGCATCAACCGACAAGACAAGTCTCATTACCCATCACCGGACGGTCCAGCTCGGTCGGTGCGTCCTTTGTGCATGAGAAACGCTCAAAGCACATGGACAAATTCAAACAAACATCGGAAGTTAATGTTGTGATGTTGTTATGCAGCCGAAATTCACGGCCTCCAAACAGACAGCAAAACACATCGCCTTGGCTGGGTTTTCGGGCGAACCAGTTCTGGTTTTGGTTTGTTCCGCGGCCATGATTTTTGACTCTCACGATATAGCATGTGCGCGGTTCGGTTCCGGGGAGGAAGAGTAGCAGTTTGAAAAGCCGTCAGAAATTGCAACGAAATTACCGTTATTATGATTATTGCCATGATCCATTCTTAACAAACGCACGGAGTTGTTCAAATGTGAGTGGAAAGTAAGCAATTTCTTCGCTGCATTATCTGGTCTTCACGTTTTTTTATTTGTCAGGCTCATAAATTATCCCGCGAACCTTTTTATGGCGTTGATGTGCACAATGTACGATGCAAATATCAATAATATAGGCTTCTAAAAATCACAATTTTCCGCTAAGAGATGAAGCTTTGTAATACGGTCTCACGATCATCTCAGATTGCTCAGAGGTCTCAGACCGACCGCACATCGAAAGCGAATCCGACTTTCACTGTCATTTCATCGTCGTCATCAACATCCAAGTTAGCCGTGGCTTCGGTGTGGTGCGCCATTACATACAACACTTTGCGGTGGTGATAAGACTCGTTTTGTTGCACATCGTGTACAATTTGTTCGCGTAAATAAACTCTTGATGTCTGTCAGTCTGCTTGTAGCGGATGTGTGTTCACTTCGTTTTCCTTATGTTAGCCTCTGTTTGGATGCTTGTGAAATCGGAAAATTTAGTGCTGCCTGAGGAGCACTCAGTTTGGCGTATGCATCCGTGGCAGAAAATTAGATCAAACGTTGAAGAATCATCGAATACATTTCGCGTTTCTTATTTCATTCCAGTCATTCATAGCGAAACATCCTGATGGAGCATCACTCACCGAATCGTTTAATAATAGGCTCATCTACTACCCTCGGACACGTGGACTCTTCCGGTACTGCTACCCGAAGGAAAAACCACCAGCATCCTTCGGTGAGTATCATTTATAGAACACTATCTTCATCACACCAGATAAGCGGCGCCACAATTAACATCGATTCCCGTTCCGCTTATAGTGTTTCTGGTATCAGAAACTGTTACCCGAAGCAACTGTATCAGAACGATGATGCTCCAACCGTAATAGCCCGAGGCATCATATTTCAAATCCCCGTGAAATATTTGCGGTATGCCATCCTCATCCAAGCTTGTCCAGCTTGTAGCTGAAAAACCAGTTCCAGTCTAGCTGAGGGTAGCATACATTAAAAATCCGCTTAGTGAAATTATTGAGTTCGCGCGCGCACCAGGTTTCGATTCGCGCGATTCATTCACAGAGACCCCGTCTATACTTTTCCCTATCAGGTGTGAACGAGTGAAGCAATCGGTGGGCTTCTACAAAATGTACACCACAACCAGCGTGTCAGTTAAGGAAATCAAAACGATTGCGCCGCCCCACAGTGGACCCTGAGAAAATTTAGGTGGCCAAAACTCAGATTTTTGAGCTAAAAACCCAATTTTTGGTAGACTGGGGTTTTCGGATACGCTGGGTTCATTTTTCAACTCTGTTTCACCAAAAAACTAAAATAAGAAAAAATTTATTATTCGAAAATCGGTCCACCATATTATTTGCAGAGCCTTATTTCTCTACTAATTTACTAACAAATCTCCCAATTTTCTTTCGTAGAAGCGCTTGCAAAGTTGACTAAATGTTGGTTAAATTTGTTTTTCCTATAACGAAGTCGTATAGTGAATTCCTCACGGGAGTTGAGGCAGTTATACAGGGAAACTTTGATATAACGTACCCTCGTACATATTTTCAAAGTGTAGAGGAATTATTTTATGAATATTTTTTTTCCGAAAGAAAAATAAACTATCTGTATTTTGATACTAAAACATGTTCTGTATCTTAAACCAATCCCAAAATACAGCTGGTTTTGTGATTCCGGATTCTAAATGAATTAAGATTTAATCAACAGTACGAAGGGAAACATCATGTTTCTGAGTTCTTTATTATGCTTCGATATAACGTACAATTCGATACAATACACAACTTTGAAAGTGAAATGTACGTTATATCGAAGTTACCCTATATTCTGCCCAGTTATTCTTAAATGATCGAACAAATCCTTGTTACATAACTGGGAGGTCATATCTACGAAAAATTATTCACATTATTAATAAAAAGGCACAACTTCAAATAACAGTTATTTCTAATTACCATTTCGGGTTAATATTGAGAAAAAATCCAAAAGAGGCGATTTCGGGTGGAGAATTCAAGTGCTGAGTGATAAAAGAGTGAAGATGTACACTTTCGTTAAAAAAGTTCTGTGGAGAAACGCCTATAAGTCCTTCCGAAGCAAAATTAAACTTCCAAAATAGTACTTACTTCGTCTGGAGTTGGACACATACTACAACCAACCGAAAAACACACTCGAAATAGTGGAACCGGCGAGCGTGCGAAATTGGTACCTTATCGTGTTGCCAGGGCAATGATGCGCGCGCGGAATGGGGTGAAACACGTGATTCTAGATGCATTGAACATCCTAAAATAAGGGACTGAAGGATTTTTTTTTGTTTTTCATGCAACTTAATTTTTTGGGCTTTGGCCGCCTAAATTTTATCAGGTACCACTGTGCGCCACGTACATATGCATCCAATTTAGTTCTCCTTCCATATTGCATTAACGCTTGGCATCATAAAACTAGTTTGTTTGACGCTTCTTCGGGGGCTATCACGCATAAATCGAGCCCGAGGAGAAATTTGTTACCGCACACATGCATGCAGGCCTGCTGCATACATGAACGCTTTCCTGAGGACTGTGCCGACTCTTAATCGGGTTAGCTGCGGAATGATAAGGCTTCAAAATAAATATTATCGGTGCGAATCATTGGAGCGGCTTGCGGTTGCATGTTGCACCGCGAATTATTTAGAGGGGTGAATATTCACTGCTGTGGGTTTTTCTTCTTCTTCTTCTTCTTCTAGCGTTCCTAAAGGAACTTCGCCGTCTCAACGTAGTATTATTTGCGTCATTTTATTAGTACCACAGAACCCCGATTATCCGTGGGAAAGTCTGGCTAGCTCATCGCGAATAACGAAAATCGCAGATAACGCAATATAGGACTGAAAATGAGTTCCGAACACGAAAAAAAGCTATTTCAGCATAAATACTATGTTTTATCTACACAGAAATCATTAAACTATCCATCTAGGGGCGTGTGCACCAGTAGTCAGATAATGTGAAAGCCATGACCAAAACAGAAGTACATGAAACTATCACTCACTGACAAATTTCGGGAAGGCCTTAGCCGTCAACATAATTTGAATTGACTAGAAAATGAATTGACGAGCGTTGAGAGCGAGGATCATTGATGAACTATTCTAGCAAATGGTTATTCTAATTGACGTGATTAATGAATACATATCTGCCTTTTCATTCAACCTGACTTCAATCCAGTTCTACTCCCCCTGACGCGAAACTCGTTACCCGCGTACCCAATCTTATTTTTAAGTCCATATAAAGTGAAACGAAAACTTGATTTATATGCAAAAAGTAGTTAGGCGTCGTGCACAAATTACGTTACCCTAAAAATGAGGTTTTTAGACCCCTCCCCCCCTATGTAACAAAAAGTAACGCAAGACGAACCCTCTCCCCCTTATGTTACGTAACGTTAATCTGTACACAAAGTCAAAGTCGTTTGAAAATTTTTAAGCTTTTTTTTAAGTAATGAGAATATCAACGTAAAAAAATCAGATATCTGCCTACGTCGGAATCAAATGTTCAGACGGAAGTTCTTTATATGCAAGTAGTGACTTTGGAAGAACTTTCGACAAGTTCATAGAATTCCGAACAAACCGAGACGGAAAATTAATGCTCACATCTGTTGGGATTTGTGCTTTCAAACCTGGCGTTTAGCTGAGAGGAACATGGACTGGTATAAATTGATGTTGATTTACACAAAAATAACTACACCTTCGTGCAGTAGTTCCTGTCGTTACATTTCACTCCTTGCAAAAGTTCTTGGGATGTCCTTACGTGACAAGCAAACAACTCGACTTGATATTGTTCTGTTTCCGCTTCGTCGATTTGGGAGTTTGCGGACTTAATATGGGAAAGTCTGGAAAGACGGACACCCCTGTATTATTAATAAATCACATTTTTTATTTTAAATTTGAATGATGTACAAACTTGCAATACAGTGTACCAATACCTGTGGCGCTTACTATGTACACCTGTCGGGAAAGGGGGACAATCCATCTCAGTTGAATACACTGCGTGCTGGAGAATTTGTTACAACTAATATTGCATCAAGATTCAATTGATTAAAATAATAGATCGAAAATATCTATGACCTTTTTAATACGACGGCTCTCGTCTGGCCCTCCACCCACATTAATTATGGTTGCTGGCTTTATTATTCTTTGGTACCGAATAATCCCGAATTCAGGCAGCTCGCACACACTTTGAAAATCGATCCCATGAAGAAATGCGTTCGAAGAACAGTGCCTTCCTGAACAAACTGCAACGTATATTGGAACACTGCATAGAACTACTTCAGCATGATCGAGGAGCCCTAGCTTTATTTTGCATCCTATAAGCCGATGTTTTCCAGCTATGACAAAATCTTGATTTGGTAGGTTAACGGAAGTGCTGGAAATAAAACTGAAATTTTGTAACGTAACGATCACGGCTAAACCTATGTGACATTAAGTTACGAAATCTGGACCTCCATTTACATTTAGAAAAACAGGTTTATATTACCAAAATTTACAAATTTGTCAGTGTTTCCGAACACAACACTGCACGCTATTTTATTCGTGCGAGTAATTTTTGTGTAAGATACAAAACAAACTAGCTCGCCTGTAGTATATGCCAAACCACGTTGAACTCAAGCATCATTACACTTCGACATGACTTCAATATGCAATGAAGTCCATTTGACGGGGAAGGATGGAATGAGAAAGTCGAGCTGTAGAGTGAGATAGCAACTATACGCCCGACAGTCGTTGAGTCATGTTGACGGAGAAACTGCTGGAAGAAACCGAAACTCATTTCCTATTGAATATGAAAGCGAATTTCTCCATAGTCCTCTGACGAACGATTGCATTGAAAAAATGGACTTTTTTCGGATGATGATAAAAAAAACCAAGACAGATCATTGAGTTTGATAAATTTCCCATGGAAGGTAATTATATTAGCATACTTGCGAAAACATTCTACGCGAGCGGCCTTCCGGCAGTTACCCGGAACATTCGCCATGGCGGATATGAGTTCTTTCTTCGTTTTATCTATCAATTCCTTCTCAGTTTTCGCGACAAAATTATTGGAGTAGATCTTACGCTTCAGGTTTGCCCAGAAATTCTCGATGGGACGCAGCTGGGGGACGTTGGGCGGGTTCGCCGGCTTGGTTACCACAGCCGATCCATCTCGTCTAACGATCACTTCGAGTAGTGGGCCGACGCCAGATCCGGCCAGAACATTGCGTCTTCGCCCTTATGGTATTTCTTGATGAACGACGCAACTTCCGGCGGGCACTTCGTACTATAAATTTCCCCGTTCACGGCCAGTCCGAAGCTAAAGAAGGGCGGCTTTGAAATCCCCTTCTCGTTGATTTTCAGCCACAGCAGCACCTTCTTAGGGAACTTGGTTTGTGAAATAAAATTCATTTCGGAGCTCACTTTCTTCGTGGTGGAAGTAAAATATGGAGTGCCCTGCCAGTCATTGCCATCCAGGGTAAGGTAGGTCTAGTCACCACCGCCACGTCGCGGTTCGCCGGGAAATTCGACTTGACCATCTTATTCAGCCGCTGCCTTTTTGCACGCAGCTCCGAGACCAGCGGACGAGGCTTCCGCTTCCTGGCGGGTATGTCCATGTTCGCCAGGAATTTTTTCACTGTTTGGCCGGTTGCACCGACCTCACGGCCAAGCGCACGCAGCGATGTAGCCACTTTTCCCTCGATCTTCCTCTTCAGCATCCTTTGGAGCTTCTTGTCGCTCAGGGTCGTCGGCCGTTCGGTTCTTCCGATGCTCCTATTGTTGTCCAATAGTGCCAAGATGTTGTAGATGCCGGAAGTGCCGCACGATGTCCGTTTTCGATGCGGCGGGGTACCGTTCATTGAACGCGCACACTTTTGAATGGAGTAGCTTCACTGTTTTCGCCATCACGGTTAGAGTTATTAGAGATTAAAAGTTTTGGATAGTGAAAATAATGTTCGTGAGTTTTCTATACGATGTTTGATCCTCAGTTGTAATCACCAGCAGCAGTATGGATTTTCTATTATCTCACGAACAGACTTTTCGTTATCTAAAACTCCCATATAGCCCTCGATGTTCTGGCGGCCGACCAAATGTAAATTATCTAAAAAACTGAAATATGTCGAAAACGGTTAGTCCCAGGGCAAAACGTTAAAAATACCTTTTCATGTAAAATCGCATGTAGATTTCACGTTTGTTATTACTTCTCTTAATTCTTCTTTAAACAGAGTATTACAATTTCATCATTTTTGAAAAATAAATAAATCTTCGTTTTGGTGAGTCCGATACGGCACCACTATATGTCAAAGTTTTTTAAATTAACAGGGTTAATTTAACTGGGGGATTTTTCCTCAAAAAAAAAACCCATTCTCACTTGCACTATATTCACATATATCCTAGAGCTTGTCACTCAGAATACATTCAAGGCGTATTGCTTGACATAGAAATCTCTACTAAGTACTAATAAGAATGACGCAAGTAATGCTCTGGAACTAAAACCAAACCTGATTGTTTTTTCTTCGAATCACAATATATCGCGTTACCGTGCAGAATTAAACAAAAAAATACCTTCTAGTAAAATATAGCTGTAAATAGTACATTCGAGTGAATGTTGCATTCGGGTAAATGTTCATTCGGGTAGATGTTTCAATCCGGGTATTCGATACATTCGTGTGATTGTAATGTGGGAGAATGTTTTTCGAGCACTTGTCGTTCGGGTGAATGTGACACAATCACTTCAACATATTCCGTTCTGGTATTATCTTGTAAGGGAAACGTAAGGAAACATTGCATCAAAAACGTACAATTGGAGAAAATCAATGAAGATCACTTTCGAAGAAAAAAATGAAAAATTATTTGAAGAAATTATCTAACTACTTCAAAGTGTTTCAATAGAGAAACCTTTTGAAGCTGATTGATTTCCAGTTTGAGACTGAAATCGGCAAATTTATCCACCCAGCAAAACGAGCAAACTATCGCGATTTACTGTTGTACAACACAAAATCCAGTTAATAATCTTCCACCGTCTTCCATCTATGAACTAGTTCACCAACCGAACCTAACCGGGAAAAGCAGAACCAAAGCAACGAAATCAACAACAACAAAAAACCCGACACTCGATCAAAAGCTGATTATACACGACTCTGCTTTTCATGATTTTGGGACCGGTTTCCAGACACCGTGAAGCAAACCCGCATCCGTGTTATGTAGGTGCGTGTTTGCGAGTTGTGTATTCCACGAAGGTATGCCCTGCTCGTAACGTCCCGAAACACGCCGGAACGTGAGAGAATGGTAGTTTTTGTTGAATCACCTGTGTACCGTTGTTATCCTTACAGTATCCTCGATTATAACGCCGGGATGAATATTCGTTTTGCCTTGTTTCGCAAAGGAAAGGAAAACATAGACTGTAAAAAAAGGGAAAAAAGGCCATACATCTATTTATGTTATCGACCCAATGTTGAAGAAATAAAAAAACAGGTGGGAAAGAGAACGACCGATAAAATTTGTGGAAAACAATGCCGGAGAATTAGGTAAGCGAATGATTTACATCATCCCAGCTTGGCGTTGTGTGATATTCCCACGAGATTTTGAACTCAGCCATTTCCTGGCCGGAAGCATTGGAACGACTGCGTAGTGCATATGCGTTTTAGAAAAAAATAAAACATATCGTTGTCAAACTCATTTCTCGGTGAGTATAAACTATGTGTTGGACCCTCAGGAGATAGTGTTGATTCAGGGAGAGTGGCAAAAAAAACACCAATGCCTAAATAATCGAAGAGAAAGTATTGCTTCGTCACAAGAAAATAATTCAGCTTCTGCTTGACCCGGGTCTCCACCAAAATGGAATGGTGGAAATTGCGTCGATTACGAAAGAAGCTACACCCCCCTGGGCACTTATCTGTCGCCTTAAAAATTCACCACACGAGGATCGTCATCTTGTATGGGGCGGCTTTGATTGATCGTTGATTTTTAGTTTGAACGAGGGGGGTTTTCCCTCTCAACTTTCATTCACACTAGGCAAACGGCGTTGGGGCCCCAAATCGGGTTTGCATGGGCTTATTCGCAAATCAGGTTTGCGTGACTGATGCAAGTGTTATGCCGGGTATTGCATGCGTTTGCTGAAGAACAGAAATTTATCATTTCATTCGTTTGCGATTTCTTCGATAATGAGATACCTGTGTCTCAGACAACTTTAATCCAAATGCTTAAGAAGGAAAGTGCCTCCGAGCAGATCAATGCCCGATATGTGGCACATTTTCTCGGAGAAGAGCGCGAAAATTGTGCTTTTGCGTTTTTTTCCCCATTTGCAGCTCAGTCATTATTTGATGAGTGGTGGTAGCCAATGGAGGAAATTTATGAGAAAGAATAATCAAAATGGTAATGGCCGGACGTAGACTGAACTTTTTCGTTGCAACGGGGCAATTTTTACTTTCTATTTTAACTTAAAGTTGGCGTAATATTTCTCGGGGTGTTTCAGTGTGTGTAGAGCATTTGAGTAAAAATAGTTGGTCCACAATACGCCGCAAATGCGGAATTGGCAACAAAAAAAACAAACATAAATTATCACTCAGCGAAACAGTGAAAACATTGCTAAACTAGACCACGTGGTGTAACCAAACTGAAAGACTGGTTTCCATTCGGCTCGGTATAACTCATTGTTTCAATGAGCTGCCCTTTCGAAATACAATTTTCCGCATCCACATTCTCAGTGCTAACAACAGTGTTAAGAATGGATCTAGTGAATGGAATTAACTTGCCCTTATCAGAGGAACAAAACTCCCGCCACCGGCAATTGCGATGCATCTCTTGGTTTAAAATTTTCGGCTAACGTGGTGCGATTTTTTCCAGCACTCAGAAAGAAAGAGGAAGAATCATTGTGGATACAGGATCGAGGGAGCCGAACCCTTTTCCCTTTTGTTAAAAAAGTTGACGATCGCATGTCACACGTGCAAATGGTTTGCCAAACGAGCACTTTTTGTCCGAATTTTTCCATCGCAACCGTCGTACCCGCTAATGGTACACTCTTTCCAATCGATTTGATATAAAATTGAGGTCCCGGCAGCGTTCTGGAATCTTCTTTAAAGTATGTTTCGTCATTCAAGAGATGCACTGGTTGGGATTTTTCAAAATACGCACATATAACTATCGAGCTCGTGTTTTAGCGTGATTTTGCTGCTTCGGTGTGTGTTTGGTCACATTTTGCTTTTCATAGGTCTTTAGACCATGTCTCTGTTTAATCCACTGAATCATCCTAACACGGGTTTTCAACTTCTTGGCCAAACCACGAATAGATGCAGACCTGTTCTTCTGAATATAATTTACAACTTTTCGGTCAATTCGGGATTACATGGTCCGGGTTTTCGTCCACTTCTGCTGAGATCCTCGAAAGAACCATCATTACCGAATTTTGCGATGATTCGTTTCACACTTTCTGGACAAACTTTGATTTTGTTTCCAAATCAATCCGCGACATTTCGAAAACAACTTTATGACCGCGACTTAATGACTTGTATTTCGATTTTTGATGTGTAAACAAAGCGTGCTCTGATTACACGACAAAAAAGTTCATCCGTTTGTGTGTAATAACGTGTTATATGTTTAAGACTACTTTTTGATACACCCCTAGAAATTCGATATAAGTCGAAGATGATAGATTCCCTTCAGAAATGTCAAATACAATGAGAAAATTTCGCATTTTTTTCTAATGGTAAACTGTTAGCAAGACCTTGCTTTCGTCCACTGCCGATCCCAAACTCATGAATCCATTTCCCAAAATTGAACGTTTACCATCTCAGAAATTCGGCACAACAAACAAACACACTTTTAATAGGCAAAGTGCCCGGGTAGGTTGGTAAATTGCGAACCGAAAGATAAACAACAACTCTGAACTTGAAACCATTTTCATGCACTTATTACTGTGGTATATTCTCCTCAAAAATCATACCGCATGCTTCGACGCGCACAACGCAACGCAGTGCTCCGCGCTTAACGCAAAGTAAGCCACATGAATTGTGCGGCGCTCGTTCCAAATGTTGAATTCGCCTGCTGTGTGTCCTTTTGGGCTGCACTCTCGGACAACTCTTATCAAATATATTGTTGAGGAGACGACCGCATGATGGCTGTGATCGAAAAATGTTACATCATAGTAAGCTAGCGCTGTTTTCGCTCGGTTGGGTATGGCTCGATATTGCACCAGCGCATCTTTTTCAAACTGTGTTGGCCAAGCGATGGCACGTGGTTAGCAAAGCCATTCTTTCGATTGCCATCACACGAAAATGATTCCTCGCTATGAGTGTTTAACTGTTGATAAACGAGCAGGGGAATGTAAGAGAGGAATCGTTTGCTTACAGTTTGAATAGTTTTTTTTATTGGAACTAATTGGCAAAATATCATTCAAAAAACTTTGTATTTCCAAAATATTTGTAAATAAACTATCAGAACAATGGCCGTCTTGAATGTAAACCGTTTTCTTTTTTTTTCAGTTCAAATCTACCTCTCGCCGGTGGAAACCCACTGCTCGAACATAGACTATTTCCCCCAGATCGAGGAAGATAAGTCATCACCGTCGTTCAACGAAGACATCACGGCCCGCCTACATCTGGCCCGATCCGTCATAGCCGCTTTTATCCTCAGGTAGTGCCGTGCCCCACAAAGAGGGCAGAGAATCAATATTCTAAATTATGCATATCAATAATGGTAATCCTTTTTCCTCCACCCGCATCATTCCGCATTCAGCTTTGTTGCCATCTTCTGTGCCTTCTGGACCGGTTTGTCGGGCTGTTGGAAGCGATCGGCCGGTGCCATTACTGCGACTGCTATTCTGATGCTCACTGCTTGCCTACTGGCAGCCGGTGCCATGGGACTCTGGCATACAGTGGAGTTCTTCGAAAAGGAGAAAGTCGTCGGTGATGATTACTATCAGAGCTGGACTACGGTGGGTGTTGTTGTTTTTTTTAATGGAAAATATGACGTAAGGTGTCGAAAGGTGGTTCAACTTTGGTGTTATCCAAAAGTTGATTTTGTTATACACTTGATTTGCCTTCCAAACGGAGTTCGTTCATCAACAATGCATTGACACACATCTTCCCGCTTCCAGGTTCTTCGTGACAACACTCGCATTTCCTACGATTGGTCCTACATCGTGGCCTGGGCCGGCGTGGCGTCCAGTTTGCTGGCATCGATCCTCCTGTCGGGAGCCGCCGTATGCCTTCGGGGCGAGCGCGAGAAGGAAGAGCAGCTGAACCTGAGCTATTTGATGCCCGGTAAGTATCCGATGGGTGGTTCGGGTGTTTCGGAGAGCACAACTACAGGTTCTCTTAGCTATCCCCTGTCGCACATCGCTAACCTTCTGTCTCCGGTTTCAGTGTATCCTCAAAAGCAACCTCCTTACCCTTATGGTGGTTTCCCTCAGCCTCAACTCTACCCGCAGCCATACTATCACGGATCGCAATACGGACCGTACAACTACTGAAGCGGTTGTTTCAAAAACAGTCGTTGCGATTTCCGAAACTCCCTTTAGAACACCTGCGCAATCCTTGCAAAGGTTTGCTCTCTCTCTCACACACACACACACACAAAAACGCATTCGAAATTTAGAGTGAAATCGTGAGAGATCGTTATGATGCGAGATGAAATTTAACATTTAAATTTTTCGAATCGGCCTTTTGGCCACCAGCTACGTTAATCTCCTCAATCTCTCCAATCCACATCGCGCTCGCTGATTCTCTTCACCATCCCTTTTTTCCGCCGACATGAAATTGTGCTGAGACAAATAAGGGACTCAAATTTTTCTTCAACCATACAAGGAATGTCTTCCATTTTTTTTCTTCTAACCACTAGTTTTACAATCTAATATTCTCAATCTCTTAAACCCACACGGACACACACACACAAGTGTCCCCCTTTTCCACGTAAGACTTCTTTTTTTAATTTTAATTTTTATCATCTATTTTTAAGATTAGACGTTTACTTTTTTAAACATTAAAGCAAAACATCGCGCTTAGAGTGTAAGAAAAGTTTATTTGATTTTTTTTCACGAGAAAAAAACCGAGAAGATGAAATGGTGAGACAACGATGCGTAATGCTCATTTGTATTATGTATAGAAGTTAATTTAATTCTACGCCGTAAGAGAAACAGAAATATATTTTAGTTATAAATAGACACTCGGGATTTGGCACTCCGTGTGTGTGTATATCACATCCTTGCAGCCGCACCCCTGTTAATATTTTTTCATCGTAAGGTAGATGATGCTGGTTTGTCGGATTTAAGGTGTTTTCACGCGACTAGTAAATGCAAACCGACTTTTCTTCATGAAAGTCACATATAATCAAGACGAGTTTGGGTTTGTTGAAAAGCCCCAAGTCTCCAGTTGCTAACAATAACATAAGGCGTTTAAATTGTTCAATTTTGTATGTTTTTAACGATTTTCTTCAAAGAGAAATTATGATCATAATTTTTTCCCCCATTTGTTTATTTATTTAGGATCATCAGGGGCTGTACACAAAAGCACGATTCTAGACACCTCCTCCCGCTCCGTGGTGAAGCGTGGATTTTTTCTATACCTTTCCCCAAGTTGTCCACGTGGACATTCGGGAAACAATTGTATTGTGCCCAAATTCCAATTTAAGTTTGTTTATGTTTGCTACTAGCAGACTCCGTCTCGCCCAAAATTATTTTTCTGATATGAATTGAAAATCCACGTTTTCTTACCGAGCGAACTTTCGTGCGTTTGATCGCAGAATTCTCCATCTTTACAATAATTTGGCTCTTCATTTACTTTAAATTTCCTGTTACTTCTACAAAACCTCGTCATTATAATATAAATTGATTTTCAGACACAATTTTTGCTCAAGATTCTTGCAAATAATATGTTTCTCCGTTACATGGAATACGTGTTTCATATAGAAAAGTGATTTCCCACCTGAGAATCATTGCGTTTCACACTAACGGAACACGAACCTTAATTCCGCAAACGCGAAATACGATTGGACGTACAACAATGTCATTGTGGAACAATGTTAATTTTTTTTTCTTTATCTATGGACAAAGACGAATACGACAAAATAAAGACGACTGAAATCGGATCATTCCTTCTTCGGGTTTTGCGCTAAGTTTTTTGAAAATGGGCACCCTAATCTATATATATAAAAATGGATTTCTGTCTGTCTGATTCTTATGGAATCGGAAACTACTGAACCGATCGACATGAAAATTGGTATGTAGGGGTTTTTGGGGTCCGGGAAGGTTCTTATGATAGTTCGAGACCCCTTACTCCTTTCAAAGGGGGGGGGGAGGGGCTGCCATACAAATGAAACACAAATTTCTGCATTACTCGAGAATTAATCAAGCAAATGAAACCAAATTAGGCATGTGGAGGTTTCAAAGTGCAATAAATGTTTTTGTGGTGGTTAGACACTCCAACAGTGCACCCGTGGCCGAGTGGTTAGCGTCCCACACTATCATGCCGGGTGTTCGGGTTCGATTCCCGTTCTGGTTGGGGGATTTTTCGTCAAAGAAAATTCTTCCGGCTTGCACTGTGGTCACGCGTATTCTAGAGCTTGCCACTCCAGAGTACATTCAAGGCGTGTTATTCGGCATAGAAATCTCAACCAAGTATTAATGAACGACGCTAGTTAATGAATACGTTGAGACGGCAAAACGTTAACGCCATTCCAGAAGAAGAAGAAGACCCCAACAACCCCCCCCCCCTTTAGAAGCAGAACAACGATGAGAGTAATCAACATGTTGAGAGTGTTAAGCGGTAAAACATTAGCTGCAAGCAGTCTTCCATGTTTCACAAAAAACACTGCGTCCGGAATAAACATGTCCACGCTGCTGTTCACAGTTTTGTGTTTGAGTACAAACATGATTTTTTCGTACCTATGTTAGAAAATGTGACATGTGGTATGTTTGGACATACGATGTTTAATCCCAATGTTTCACATGATGTTCGAACATGGTGTACAGTTTCTCTTGCATTTTCACCTCAAGCATCGGCAGTGCGTAGAGTAGATGAAGCGAATCGGACACCACACCACCACCACTCAACGCGTGGTGTGTTGGTATGTTGACATGGAAAAAATGCTTTCCTTTCATGACAATGGATGCTTCGTCTAAAATATTGGGCAAATAAAATAAACCTCTTATTCTGTTCTGAACAAAATAAACATCGATTGATATGAGAGTTTTTCACATTTGATATCATTATTTAGTGCACGCATCAATTTATATATTGAATTCATGTAACATTCGCTATTATTAGCTATTTGAACAAGTACTAAAATTGAATTATTCAGCAGCGTCACATGTTAGGCGTGACGCTAACCACTCGACCACGGGAGCAACAATTTTGGCTGGATCTTTGAATACAAATGGCCAATACTGCTTGTTCGCGACGATTGCGACTCGAGCTATAAAACGAGCGGAGAAGAGGAGAAGAAAGGATGATGCAATCGCATGCACACATAGCATATGTAGTGCCATGTAAGTGTAGCTTTTAGTTATTTCCTTCATTCAGTTTGTGATAACATCGATAAATTAATGGTGTGTTTTAGCCGCTGAAATTTCTCTGCTGGTTCTGCTGTATGCCGCTGAAGGTTGCATCTAAAACTAATTTTTGGGTATTTATTTTTTGGTCAGCATTTGTACGACGTCGCCCGCTATGCAGTCGGCTCCCCAGACTTTAATTACCAACATGCACGCAAAAAAATAGACAGCTTCTTTCTATTCAGAGAGTGTTTTCTTTGAACGAAACCAAGGATTATTTAATCAGACTTGCAAAATATGCATGAACGATCTATAAACTTTTACTTAGTCGCGGCAATACATACACACACTCTTTACAGATACACGGGCCGAAAGTTGTGCAGTCCACTGATGATTCAACAAGAGCCAAAGGTTGTACCGCTCATGACAACTCTACACGAGCTGATGATTGCGCCGGCTAGTGATCATTCTATCCTGGATTCCTCGAGTCGAAAAAGACGCACCACGCTAGATATGGGGTGCAGACTAGGGGGGCGTTGCTGATTAACGGTCAGCTGCATCCCAATAGGAAGTATCCCATGTCGGGCACACGTACAGAGCACTGAAGACTGCAACATACCAATTATGAGAACACTTGTAATACTAACCTCGAGCCAACCGCGAGTAATCGGTTACATATTACTAACATAGTTGTAAGCAAACATTGTCAAAATATTGAACTCCCGGCCCCGTTAGGCTGACGCCATTTGAGCCTTAATAAAAATATATATTTTGGTACATGAACTCATAGCCTCTTAATTCGTGCAATTTTTGAAATGCGAACTAAATTTCAAGTCCGTTTCTGTGAAAAAGTATTCTACGAAGAAATGTTTTGGGATGAATAATTTCTGTCCGTGTATGAAAAGAAACGAAACGAAAGCAATGAATACTGCAACATTGGGTGATATGTTTGTACATGATGTTCTTGAATTATAAACATCGTGTTTGTTTTCAAATGTTTATGTTTGTGTATCATTGTTCGTGTTTGGGATAGACATTCAACACTAGCGAAAATCATGTTCGAATTCAAACAAGAACATGAAATTTTCACATCGCGTGGACATGTGTAAGTGTTTTTCGGAAGACTGGCTGCAAGGAAGAGTCGTTCGTACACAACAAATGCCTTAGTTCCACCATAGCTTCCGAATGGTTTTTCTTTAGCCAGTAGAGCTAGACAAAATGTCATTGCCGTTCTCAAACCAGTCTATAACAGGCTACCAGTGCCTTTCCAACAAGTCCAATCAGAGCAGTGATGGTGGAATCTGGAGTACTTTCTTTCGGATATGTAGTAACACTACACGAGGTACGTACAGCTATTCGTTTCGAAGAAATAGGCAGAATCGTCCATGATTGCGCTCTACTCAGAAGAGCCAACAGATCATTCGAACCGTTAACAAACGAAGCATTTCCTACGGTTACGGCAAAGCGACAAATCAGAAACCCACTATGGTTCTACCAACCACCAAATATTGATTGGTATATAAATGCACAATTGAGAGCAGAAGAAAACAAAGAAAAAGTGAGAGCAATTTTCAATGATCGATTGAATACAAATACATCGATTTTCATAAAATTAAATGGGTCTAAAGCAGATTGCACTATTGAACATATTCTTACAAAATCTTCACTACTGAATAAAGAACGTGAAATGGAAGTATTCGTGATGATCTAAAGGAAGTCCTCAAAAACAACAATGATAGTGAGAAGAAACTTCTGAAGTTCTTGAAGAAGACAATGATCTTTAATCTATTATGATTACTTATTGGATTTGAGTAAGACGCGAATGACGATATCGTTGAAGTGTCTATAATAAAAAAATACTCTGTCGTTGGTTTCCACGAGCCTTTGAACAAAACTACAAAGAGGCTGCAGATGGATCTGAATGTCAGTTTTTGGGATGAAGAAGAGATGGAGGTGGTAAATCATTACATGACGTCAATGTTCTCGGGACGTATTGAAGCATCACAGATCAACTTGCAGCTTTTAATGAAGGTGTGGGAATTATATGTTTGAACAAACTTCGAGTCGATGGACGGTACCAACGTGTATTGGACTTTCAAAATAGAGAAGGAAAACTCTCGAATTTGGGTAGCTTCGGATTGCATATTTTACACGGTTCAATTTTATATTATATTACAAATTTATATTATTTACGACAATATAATATTATTTACGACAATTTTGGAAGGATTGCATTCTTCATTGTGTCCTTCAAGATAACTTTGAATTGTAGTAGTAAATCCGTTAACGACACTTCCCAGTCAATTAAAAATCACAAACAGTTAATTTATTTGAAGATATCGGCAGACGTCCTTAAATTTCATTGTTTATGTTAACTTAATGTTTTAGAAACTACATCTAAAGTACTAGTAGAGAATTTGATTACTAACCTGGAAAATCAGGGAATATCAGGGATTTTTTTTTCGGATTTTGAGTCGGCACCCTGTTTGATGATTCTATTAGAATTCTTCAACATTAAAAAGAAGAAGTTTCATTGATTAATGAGGTGCAAAGTACTCTCAAAAAATATAGAGACTTGTATCCAAGAACGCATTGTTGACGCAGGATCACGAATTTATGTTATTCAATTTTATTTAATTCGCTTGTTTACCACTTCGGCTGGAGGACCGGTGCCGTGTCGCTGTGTCTTGAGATTTTCAATTATTATAATAGTTTGGTCGGGAATAACCCGTGAGACTGCAACTTGAAGCACAATTTTATGAGGCACAATTGGACGGCATATGAACTTGATCATGTCAGTCGCAAAAGACTGTGGCTCTTCTCAGAGCTAGAGGCGAATCAACTGCGAAGTTTAGAGCCTCCTGAAGCCAACAAGAAGAAGAAGAACGCTGCATTCATAGTTCGAGCGAGCGCTTTACGCACGCACGCATTGGTATATAAAAATTATACCTAACGACTCCACTCGTTCCTCCGTATAGAAAGCACAGGCAGGTAGGGACATAAAAATTCACAGAACAAATGTGTGAGAGAATGGGTATGCTTCCAATTTTTGTTAATTGAAACCCTTTATGAATGGGGGAATCGTAATGCATAACATATCGAACAATTGTCAGAGAATTCCCAATTCTATTGGTATGGTATTGGTATGGTATCATTGTCCGTTCATCCGTCAACATCTATTGGCAGCAAAAATAGTTATTAACCTTAAAACTATTCCATAAAAATTTCATATGTATTTTAATCTGGCACCCTTACTAAGGGACGCAATCTTGATGTAGGGCTAGTTGATTGAATATGAAATAATGGAGGCTAAATTTCTCAAAACTGTGCAAATGATACTACATTGGAGAACATTGAAAAAAAATAGGGTAGTCTAGGAGAAATATAACAGTCTTATATTAAAGTTCATTCCGGATATTCAAAGTGGCATTGAAGCTTTTCCATTTGATCTGATAGAAAGCCAAGGGTAAAGAGAGGTGTTGCGGGTAGGTTCAAATTTGTTTATGCGGA
Source organism: Toxorhynchites rutilus septentrionalis (assembly GCF_029784135.1). Lineage (NCBI taxonomy): Eukaryota > Metazoa > Arthropoda > Insecta > Diptera > Culicidae > Toxorhynchites > Toxorhynchites rutilus. The sequence goes on along the minus strand of NC_073744.1, from coordinate 15,370,806 downwards.
TAATTTTGCAAGGGATCTGTAGTTATGGAGAGAAGACAAAGGTTACCATCAACAATAAATGGAAAAGATTACAACGAGAAGTGTTTTCAGAACAGGATTTTGCCATTCATTCGATCACACAAAGGTCCGGTGAAGTTCTGGCCTGACTTGGCAAGCTGCCATTGCATCCGGGATGTCATCAAGTGGTATAACGAGAACAAGATCGATTTCATAGAAAAACTATGAATCCACAGAACTGTCCGGATTTTCGTCCCATCGAGAGATATTGGGCAATTATCAAAGGCAAACTGAAGAAATGTGATAGAACAATAAAAAACAGCTCAAATGGAAAAGTGAAGGAACAAGATAGCAAATAGGGTTACCAGCAGTACGGTGCAGAAAATGATAAGTGGTATCACACAAAAAGTTCGAAGTTCATCCGACCAGCTGAAGAATAATTTTCATGTAGTTCGTTCAAAAACCTACAAAATGACATTCTTCCCTTTTTCGTCGATGATTTGTATGCTGAGAAATGCCCTACATCATGCGACCAAATTATAACTGAAATAGGCTTTAATAAAAAAAATCAGATTATACAGATTGCAGGAATTATAGTAGTGAGATAAAAAGGTGGAACAAATAATCCATACCAGTTGCAAATCATTTTGAGCAAATATTTCCAGAAAATTTTCTCTACGATGATCAATATTTGCATAACAGAAAAGTCATGGTTTGGATTTATCCTCGGTTTTATTTACTCAATAAAATTGTTCAAAAAAAATTAGATAATAAATATAATACTTTTTTTTTGGGTCAACGTGTTCTGTTTTCATTCCTGAACTATTTGGTCAGCCTAACAATGATCTTACATAAAATAGTGATGCTCAGAGTTTTCATTGAATTAAGAGCTACATCTTATTTACTAAAAAATGGCACATTCTCAGGAAAGAGCATTATCAATATCTTTTACTCTATTCTAATATAGAAAAATTCTCCTCTGATTAACCGCTTGGATGGGTCTTGAGTTTGGCATCAACTCGCCGCCTCTTCCCTCGAGCTGCCGCATTTTCCTCAACTCACCCCTCGAAAGCATCATCCGCTCGCTGGCCACAATCCACAGGACCGTTTCCGAGCAGGGTGGTGTCGTCAGGCTTCCCTCGTAGTAAAAATAGGGCCAGTCTACATCTCCGGTCACATCAGCCAACGTAAACAATCCGTACGGCGGAATACGATACTTGCTTCCCACTTCTGTCACCTTGTCCAGATACAGAGTCCACTTGTTCAGGGATTCTATCCGGCTACCCTGCAGAACGTCATAAGTTAGCGCTATCACGGCAACTCCTTCCACCTGATCCCGAGCATCCTGGAAAGTCTCATACAGACTGCTGTGGAACACCAGATGAACCTCTGCTGCCGAACGCTGTCCGTCCAGTGTGTGTTCCGATTCGAGATGGTAGTGGAACTGATAGAACAAATAGTCCACCTTCAGCGGTCCTCCCCGGAGTCGCGGACGGGTCCTCGGGTTGTACTCGGGGAAAAACGCACCCGAGCCACCCTCGTTCAACACCTGCATCGTTCTGGGTCGATGTTGCAGCCCAACCAGATCGAGGGCTCGCTTCCTTCGCACGATCAGCGAGCGGTTGGTGACTATACTGACGGGGCTCTGGTAAATTCCCTCGCAGCTGGCGCTGAGGGCGCCCCAATTCGATGGGCCGAATTTATCTCCCTCTCGGTAGGAAAAGACAGTGATGTTTGATGTTTGTGTACTCAAAGTTTTGTCAACGGTGAGCTTGCTAAACTCGAAGGGGGGCTGCTCTTCGAAAAGTTCGTTACTGTCATGAGTTCGGTGCAGGTAGTTGATGAATTCCAGGTCAGGATCATAGGTGGAGTTTGGTTGGAGAGGAAAAGCTGTGAGAAAAACATAAAATTGTGTTAAAGGGAGTTTTAAACTAATGAATGAGAGATTAAAAATTCAGAATATAAAAAACGATGCATTCTTATTTCATTGAAGGGTGTCCCAAATCAAATTGCGTCACGGAAAAAACGCTGTAGAAAATGACCCATTGGGTATTTTCTCTTTAAAATTTTGGTAGAAGTAGTTTAGAGTATATTATTCACACTGTATTTATATCGCTTTTAGTTTTTCTAAAATTCAAAAAAATGGCGTCACCCGAAAAGAAACGCCGCAAATCGATTTTGCGCAAGCACCTGGAAAATCCTCAACTCTCTCATCGGGACATCGGAAAATAACTCGGAATCGTGCTGAGAAATTCTGAGCATCCAACGGAAGGAGAAATGCTGTCAGAATGGGTGTTCTGTCAGTGATCAGGACCACAAGCGTGTCGTGAATGTATTTAAGCGGAATCCCAATGCTTCGGTCAATGATGTGGCCAAAAATTTGAATGTTTTGTTCAGAGAGTCAAGGACCGGAAGGGACTGCATACTAGTGTGCCAATGAAAATGGTCATCTCGTAGTTCAAAAAGTTAATCCATAATAATGTTCACCACCTCGAAAAAACACCCTATGCCAAATATCAGCTCAATCGGACTTAAGGTAGAGTGGCGCAAAGCGGTCAAAGTTTGAGTTTTTTGAAAATCGAAAAATCACCCAAGGAGGGAGTAAAGGAAATCGGGGTTTTCGAAAAAAAATGATGCCAAATGTCTTAAAATTGCATGAAACGTCGAGATCTTTTTTTTTTGGAATACGAGAGCAAACGTATGATTTTGGGGACCAATAAAAATAGCTATCTCGATTTTTCATTCAGGACATGCTGTGAGATGTTGATTTGCACGATAATATACCCTATGCAAAATATTAGCTCATTCGAACTTCATTTATTAGTGTCACAGACGTTAAAATTTGTTTTTTTTTTTGAAAAACGAAAAATCACCGAAAATCGGTGTTTTCAAAAAAAAAATCCTTGGTGCCAAATGTCTTAAAATTACATTCCTCGTCGAGATTTATTGTAATCTCGGAAAAAAAACAAGTCCCAGAGTGTCGATTTTCGACAAAATGAAATTTTTCGAGATGACACTAGATATCGACGTTTCATGCAATTTTAAGACATTTGACATCAAATTTTTTTTTTCGAAAACCCCGATTTCCTTTACTCTTGGGTGATTTTTCGATTTTCAAAAAAAAATCAAACTTTGACCGCTTTGCGCCACTCTCCCTTAAGTTGAGTTGATATTTGGCATAAGGTGTTTTTTCGAGGTGGTGAACATTTTGTATAGGGTTACTTTTTTCAAATTTTAGGGTCGATTTTTTCCCACACATTCATTGGCACCCTACTGCATACGTACAAAGTGCAGAAGGCTCCAAATCGTAACGAATGGCAAAATACGGTGAGAAAGTCACGAGCCCGGAAACTGTACATCCAAATGATGACGAAGCCTCATTGTCAAGGCGAACTTCCGGCAGCTTCCGGGACTACAGTTTTTCACCGCCCAGCACAATTTGATGTTCCGGAGGAAATAAGGAATACATTATTCATGTATTCCATGTGCATCATGTGCAAATGGAGTGTGCCGTTCGTGACTACCAGGACTGTAAACGGGCAGATCTACTCCGAGGAGCGATTCGAAAATTAACTAATCATGTTAACAGCGTTAATTTAACAATCAAAAACCGGTAATTTCGGTAATTTTTATTTTTACACCATAAATAATATTTGGATTCATGCCGCTATAAAATATCACACTTATCCCCCTATTTAATCGGTACCTGTTTTACACGATTTCGCTTTTACACGGTTTATAAAATAACAAATTTTGAAAATCCTAAAAAATGTGTATATGTAGTTCATATGAATAAGTAAAATAGGATCGTAGCTTTGACTACGAGTGCGATTTTATGTTTCAGAACTGGCAAATTATCAATTGTATAGCTTTATTGGAATCTTTGTGCGTTATTTGTGTCAATTTTTCAAGCTCTTAGAACATCGACAAACATGAAAAGGAAAGGAAAGTTATATCTATGCTTTCGGCTGAAAATCTCTTTGAAAAATTTAATGATTAATAAAGCAAAAAATGTACGCAACATTGATTTTATTTTTATCACTAAGTCTGAAGTCGAATCTGAGATCTTCCCGAGTTCGTCGACTATTGGACCAGAATCGCATCAGGAATGCTCAAGTGATAAGGATGACTTTATACTAACCAGAATAAAAAGACTGGTAGTTCCTAAAAGTGGTGCTAGCTAATTGCAATTTAGTTTCTTGAAGAATTTATTTGTATTCAGAATTTATAATGAATTCCATAAGTAATTTTTTATAATTGTTTTACTTAAATAAATGATTGAATTGAACATATATTGAGAGTTTACTTCATTTTACACGGTTTTACATAGCAAACTCGTAGTTTTCATTCTACACGGTTTTGTCGGGAATCTGTCTTCAGTGTAAATTGAGGGATAGGTGTACTCGAGAATCAAATAAGATCGAAAAAACACAACTGGCAGTGTTGCGCCGACTTTACGACCTTCGAACTTCAGTTCAAAAATCGCTGCTCGATTTGGATGCGAAACTTCAGCGATGAAGAACTGACTATTTTCTAGCGGATTTGGATTTGGTTGATACCTTCGAACCAGTCCTGGTCGCTGTTGAACTGCTATTGCGAAAGAAATACACCCTTTATGAAGCAGACGTCAGTATGCAATTTATGCTGGAACAGTTATCGGAGCAACCATCAACAATTTCGAAGCAGCTGCTTGAAGCCCTGATTGGAAGGATTGCAGAAAGACGTTTCGTATATGCAGATTTGTTCCCGTATATGAATAATCATTCTGCTAGTGCTTGTGACACAATTAATGATGACTTTGGCGTATTCTATCAAACGTCAAGGACTGCATTGTTCAAGCAGACATTTGAAATTATTACTGACTTGATCAAAATTGACGATGATGGTATTGATTCAGTGGCTGAACAACATGAGGAAAAAATCCACTAAGCGATGCGAAATCTGTAGAACAGTTGAGCATCAAGGAAAAACTTGAACGACGATTGCAACAATCAAAGATATCAACTTCCAGCCCAAGCTCAACGTCTATAAACGGATTAATGAAAACCCTCGGACAAGAGTTTTTTCGTACAGAGGGCGTCAGAGACAAATACATGACAATGGTATTCCATGCTCTTCGTACTGTATGCCCAACACCATTGGACTCTGAACGGGTGTTTTCCTCTTATGGAAACTTCGTTGATAATTTCCTAACAATTGCATAATCTTACGGAAAAACACAAAAAAAAACATATAGTTCGTTCCCAGCTTTTAAAAAACAACATCAAGCTCAATTGTCCCATGTTGATATTCTATTCATAACTGTCCCACCATGTATTTTTTGTAGAGCCATATCGAATAAATCGGTTCAAGTACAAGAATTTCATGTCACACTTTCAGCAGGGCTAATGCACTAATTTCTGGTTTGGAAGAACGAACTAATTCTCAAACAAATAAGAACATTTTAACAGAACACGTGTACACCTTGTTAGCGAATGCCTAATAACAATGAGATTTATATTCTGCGAAGGCGTTGCAGTTCACTCATTTCTTCATAAAATGGTGTTTCCATGCACAATCTTTCGGAAAAACACAAAAAAATATATTGTTTGTTCCCAGTATATAAAAAACAACATCAAGTTCAATTGTCCCATGTTGACATTCTAGGCATAACAGTCCCACCATGAATTTTTGAACCCGTAATCAGGCTTGATTAATTCATTGAGGGGATTTCAATAAACAAACATTTCATTAAACTAAAATGAAATGCTAAATGAAAAAATATTTCATAAAATTATACTACTGTTTTCAAACATTTCATTAGACAATAGTATAGTGCTTATAAAAAACTCGGTGTATTGCTAAATGGAAATGCTAAAAGTTTTTGGTAGACAAATATGCGAGAAAACTTTGATTGCGTTTTTCTCAGTTGCTGATTTTGGAACATGGGACAACTATGCGTAGAACGGCAGTATACGTGAGTATAGGAAGGCTTAGTATTACTTTAACCAACAAACTAAGTAGTAAAAATTTGCAAAATGTTTTTTGTAAACTAATCATTACAAGTAAAAGCCGTTTCTTCAAGGAAATCGTTTTTCTTAAAAAAATTTTAAACCGGTAATTTTCATTACCGAATAACCGGTTATTGAAATTTTGGCACGGTAATGCCAAATGTTGGCATCTCTAGACATAACCCTTTGAAAAATGTGGTTTTATGGTTTTCAGAATAAAACGGTAAATGAGAATGGGGACAATTTGTAAAGATGAATACGCCTATGGTTATAACTCATGCTACTCGCACAACTTTTATTCCATTCCCATTCCTCATCACATTTTAATTTGATGATGTTTCCAAACTCCCACGTTGAGTGAGAATATCAAACTAGCGACTGTTTTGAATAACTGAGCAGCGTTCCAAAGATTCAACGTTTTTGTTTATCTATAATAAAAAACAGTTCTGTCGTTGCTTGTCTGCAGTGGTCTATGGTTTTCCCTCAAAAAGGTACCATCTGCAGCCCGCAGCGATCGGAACATATCGAGCTGATCCTCGGAAATCAGCAGTTCTCTCTCGTGCACTACCCAATTAACTGTTTCATGGTACGGAGCGACCGTCAAACTGCCGCGATAGCAAAAATACGGTCTCCTGCTGGTTCCGATCAGCTGTTGAATGTTAAACACACTTGGATTTGGCAGAGTGTAACTGGCGCCCGCCTGTTGAACCTCGTTGAGTGCAGGGATCCAACCATATTTCGGAGCGCTGGCGCTAGTGGTGAAGATAAACGCCAAAACGGCCAGGCCATCAGTCTGTGTTTTGGCCTGCTGAAACGACTCGTACTTGCGGCTGTAGAACACCATATGAACCTCCATTTCGCGTCGACGTTCATCGATTACATGTTCAGCTCCGCGACCCGATGCTGCTCCCCAGTGAAAGTGGATGCTGTCAAGTTGAAACTCGCCTTCGAGGGGACCTCCTCGCGCCACGATGCTCTGTCCGTTAGGCCATTGAAAAGTGTAAATTACTAAGGAAGTGTATCATGAACAATCGCATGACTATCTCGGCTCGATTAATTTTAACATACCTGTGTGCCCATCATTTCTAACTGTAACCTCGGTAGGGTCTATCTCAAATGACAAAAGTTCCAGCGGCTGCAACTCAGCGCGTGGGCTTGCATCTCGGGTAGACAATGCGATGGGACTCTGCATTAGAACGAAAGCTTAAGAACTCAAATGGAAAAATATTTTCCTTCAAATTTCATACGATTTTTGTCGGCGCCTACTCGTTTCGAAATTGGCTTCATCTAATGCGGGCGCTACACGATTCGTCCAACGTTTCACTCGAATGTTGGACTCAAACATTTGACTCGATGAATCGACAAATGTTGTGACGAATGTGCTGCTACACGGTGAAGTGAATGTTCGATTCAATGCAATCGGTCCAAACATTCGGCGAGTATTTGGATCGAATGTTTTTTGTTTTGATTTCACGTCAAAAACGTTCGAAAAATGGGTGACGATGCAACTATTGAAATTGCGGCCGCAGCAATTATATTGATATCGGGCTGTAAAGTGAAAATGCTCGAAGAAAATAAACGGAAAAGACGTGCTAGAAGATGGTGGATGTTATCATTAAATAAAAGCAGAGAAAGTTGAGTTGAAGAAATAGTTTGTTTAAAATCCTAATAAGAATATACTAAAAATTTTAGGTACAACGGATCGGATATGCTGATGGATTTATTGAAAGAACCATCAGGAAAATTTGAAAACTTCTGCAGAATGTCAGCTGAAGATTTTGAATATTTGCTGAACAAAATTGGACCGGAAATAACAAGACAAGACACCAATATGATACTTGCTATTCCGATAAAAGTCCGCCTAGCGGTTACATTACGATTTTTAGCAACCGGTGATACTTTTACCAGCCTCGGATATCTCTTTAAGTTATCTCACCAGTCCATAAACAACATTGTTCCCGAAGTTTGCCAGGCACTTACTGGGGCATTGAAAGATGAGATTCAGGTGAAGAAAATACAATTTAATCATATAAATATTTATTGTTACATGTATAAATTACATTCAAAAAACATTTAATAAATTAAAGTATATCGTCATCCTTCTCCACTAACTCTGAAATATTAGGTGCAGTTTCATAATAAAAACTTACTCCTTCTAGAGTAGAACCAGATTGACTGGAAACAGAAGGCATTAAAGAAGGATGTTGTACAGAAGAAACATTACTGGTAGATATGAAGGAATGCGAAGGCGGAACATTTATTGCATCAAGTTCATTGATTTCTGCCTCAAATAGCAGATTATCGATCTGGTTTTGTAAAATGAGCTGTGATCTCTTGGATAGTCTCCTTAGTTTTTCCGCCAACAGCTGTCCGTACAAAGCAGGTGCATTTTGTAACGGCGTTGTTCGTGATTTGTTGGCAACAAGAGTGTTCAATGCATTGCTTGCCTGTTTTAAATGCTCATCGATTTGGCTGTGCTGATTCGCGCCTCCTCTTCCATTTCTCTTCATATTTCCTTGTGGCAATGCAGAGAGTGTAGCACTTCGCTTTCTTCTCTGGCCCCCCAAGATAAGATCCTGCTGAAGTGGTTCGTTATGTTCGATATCGGTATCCTGTACCTGTTCTTGGTTCTCATTGATTATTATTTCCTCTTCATATTGAATGATGTCATCTTCTGTTAATCCTTCATTTGTGGGTTCCTGTGAAATTAAATTATAGTTAATTTATTATGTGTTTAAAGCATATTTTAATATATAATTTCATTGTTTTCAGTTACCGCGATCAGAACGTGAATGGATAAAAATAGAAAAAGGATTCAATCAGCGATGGAACTTCCCTCATTGTCTTGGAGCAATAGACGGAAAACACGTATTACTCCAAGCTCCATTTAATAGCGGATCTACATTTTATAATTATAAAAAAACATTCAGCATTATACTCTTGGGACTGGTTGATGCAGACTACTGTTTTACATTTATTGATGTCGGGGCTCAAGGAAGAATGAACGATGCCGGAGTCTTTGCATACACAGCACTTTACCGTAAAATTATACGGAACGATCTTTTATTCCCACCAAGCAAACCACTGCCAGGACGACAAATGAATGTTCCATATGTTTTGGTTGGTGATGACGCATTTCCTCTCAGTACATCAATATTGAAACCATACTCTGGGAATCATGCTAAACATAGCATTGAAAGAATTTTTAATTACCGCATTTGTCGCGCCCGCAGGATCGTAGAAAATGTATTCGGCATTTTAACATCAGTATTTCGAGTTTTCCGAACACCAATGCTGCTACAACCCGAAAAAGCTGCATTGGTATGCAAGACATGCTCACTACTGCATAACTTCTTACGACGAAGCGAAACATCTAGACAAATTTATACTCCAAACGGGAGTTTGGATTATGAGGAAGATGGACATTTTAGACCCGGGACATGGCGTCAAGACACGAGTAATACATCGATTATTCCAATTCCCAATATGCCCAGAAGGCCTTCACTACAAGCAAAAGAAATACGAAAAGAATTTGCTGAATATTTAAAAACCTGCGGAGCAGTTGAATGGCAAGACTATGTTTAGCAAATGTACATCAAATCATTGTTTATTATAATGTTTCAAATAAAATTACCTCTGAACTCGATGGATTTTTTTGTGTTGTGGCCTTAATGAAACGATCTATTGCCGTATATGCAAACCATGACGGTACATAGACATCCTTTGCACCGGATCCGGACGAAGACGATAAACGAACTTTTCTCGACAAAGCTCTATACGTAGCCATCAGCGATTCCTTTTTTTCCTTAATGCTTCCACAGTGATATTAACACTTATGTTATTCGCAATATTTTTCCAAGCATCGAACAGTCGGACGAATTATGTAGCAGTGTACCGAATGCCATCGAGTGTCGAATCGAGCGAATGACAAAAATCCTTTGACTCGTGCCACTCGCGTTGGAAGGTAATCCATAACGAATGGATTACCATCCAACGCGAATGTTCGACTCTCGACATTGGAGTTTCGTAGCTCGTTAGTCGACTACACGATGCGTCGAATCATCGAGCGTCCAGCATTCGAGGATGTTCGTAGCATCGTGTAGCGCTGGCTTAAGCCAACGGTACTTAACATTTTTTTCGGAGGGGCCACAAACACGTGCTAGCCATGGTGTCGCGAGCCGCAAAAAAAATAATAAAGAAGGGTTTCCAAGACACGACCGCATTGTTAACGTAGAACAAATGCTATAGCACTTCAAAAATTAAACTGTTGAGTACAAACATTTGATAGCTTTGACGTTTTGCGAAGTTTGAACAGATTTTAAAATTAACTCTCAAAATTAATATGTATTGTTAATTGCACGCTGTCTAGAGCCACTGCAAACTGAACTTATTTAATATCCAAGTAGTTTCTCAGTATCTCTTAGCAAAATTATATCTCCAACGGTGTAATGATGATCATCGTTACTCCTGAACCAAAGAACACTCAGAACGGGGCAACAGAAAATCCGAACCGAATCGGGTGTATGGAACAAATTTTCACCTTCAATTTTCAACCGAAGAGCGCAGCTTTCACCGCTAAAAAATATCTTCTTCACATCCCTCAAACAATGATTGAATTCACGAAAACTATTTGATCGATCGGAATCTTGCTTCCAGCGGTGGGTGATAACAACACTCTACAATTTGATTATGAATTTGAGGATATCTCTGATGAAAACACGGAAGTAGCAGCGACAATGTTTCACTCGAAAAATCGAAGATACATAAACACAAAATATCCAGTTTGGTTTAATCAAAACATAAAGAATCTAAAAAAATTAAAAAGAAACAGACGGCACACAAGATTCATAAGAAATACAAATCTAACGCTAATCTCGAACACTATCTGAACATTTGCGAACAGCTCAACACAACTGTTAAAAAGGCCTTTAAAGATTACATCTCTAAAGCAGAGTTCGGCATAAGGTCTAACCCTAAAAGATTCATCGATTACGTAAAAACAAAGCATTCCAATGGCAATGGTTTTCCATCATCTTTTTGTGGGAAATGACCCAAAGAAAATTGCAACCTCTGCAACATTTTTACTAAATACTTATAAAAAAAATTGGCATCTGGAGTAACTCATCCAGTTTTAAATTTTTTCAATAATTCATTGGAATCGGAAGAAGTTCCCAAAAATATGGAAAAAAAATTAGTGGGTTATATCTATGATATAACCGCAAGGTTCACGTGGAACTACCTTAGCTGAGCAATCATTCGTTTGTATTGATTAAATTCTTGATTGAATGAAACAGTTTCCAAATTCAATTGAGTTCAATATATTTGCTCTGTGAGTGAAAAAAATGAACAAATGCCGTGTAAAGTCAATTCATTTATTGTGATTGATTGTTCTTCGTTACAAGTAAATTTAATGACGGACCTTTTACGTTTGGTATGATGACTAGAACAAAATATATGTACGGAAGAATTATCAAACGTTTGATGAACCAGCCTAAGGCTGAAAATCTTTCCAATAAAGACAAAAAAAAATTATCAAACGATTATTTTATTTTACATTTCCCTCTGAAGTTTACATCCCAAAAGTGTACATACTTCTCGAATCTCGAATTTGCTTGAAACTGGGAAGTTCATTCGCTTCTAGTGGCTGCACGATTTTCCCAGGTTCCTAAGTTTAGAAGATCATGTTAGGACAGACATATTCCACTCTGCACAAAGGCAAGCAAGGACAAAAGTACTCGCAGTTTGCATTTATTTGCAGAGCCGATTTCCCCAGAAACCTCGGTTTTGAAGTCTGTGTTAGGGAAACACATTTCAATCGGAACAAAAATACCCCCGATTTGTATGAATTCGCAATGCCGATTTCCCCACGCTTCATGGATTTGAAGTCTGTGTTAGGGAAACACATTCCAGTCGGAACAAAAATACCCCCGACTTGCATGAATTTGAAATACCGATTTCTCCAGGCACCTTGGTTTAGAAATCTCTATTAGGGAAAACATTTCGGTGGGAACAAAAGCTCCCCCTACTTTCGTGTGTTCTTTTTCTTCTTTTTGGCTTTAAGAGGGTTTAAACTTTTCAGTTCACTCGCCTCTAGGCTCTTTCGTGTGCTTGCAATGCCGATTTCGCTGCTTGGTTTTAAAGTCTGTGTTAGGGAACATTTTTCGATGAGAACAAAAGTCCCCCTACTTTCATGTATTTGCAATGCCGATTTCCCCAAGGCTGCTTGGTTTTGATGGCTGTGTTAGGGAAACCGTAAATCGGGCCAATCAAAACGATGCAGTTAGGGCGTTTCGATAACGCCTAATATTTTACAGTTATTCAATTGTTTATCTAATGAAAAACAACATTTTGTTAGTTGCGATAGATGCGTAGAAATATTCCCTATCAAGTGATGCAAACATCTCTCCTATCCAGTACGAAATGTTCGAGCTATAAGCATTCGAAATCTTTCATTTTTTCCTGCATGTTCTGTGTTTAGGTTTTCATTTTACCCTCCATATATTCCGGTTAGACGTAGTCCCACGTCAAAACTCCTTTCTTTTAGGGGAAAGTCGGGAAAGACGGACACACCTATATGTATGACATTTTATTTTAAATTTTAATGATGTACAAACTTGTAATACAATGTATCAACACTTTTGATACTCACTGTGAACATCTAGTGAACCTTCAGTCAAAATTGTAAACAAAAATAAAAAGTAATCTGCAAAGAGCAGCTCGATTTAAATTCTCGTCTGCAGAAAATAAGGTTCCAGTTGTTAACAAATAATTTTTTCGCCCACCAACTACGTTCGCAAAAGCAACCGGAAGTCATGGACGAATCAGCGGATGTAAGAGGCTGTGAAAGCTGTGATGGAAGGGCCTCCCGTAAAAACTGCTGCGTTGAATTACTGTATTCCACGAACAACACTAATACGGCACCTCAAAAATCCCAATAAGACACCACAGCTAGGACCACTTCCGACTGTTTTTAATCAGCAACAAGAGCAGGTTCTAGTGTGATATCTCCTCGATCTAGAGAGGAGATTTTATGGACTTACCATGACGGAAGTCAAAAAAATGTCTTTCGAACTGGCAGGAAAAAACGGACTGAAGCATTCGTTCAACAAATCAACACAGATGGCTGGAAAAGCCTGGCTAAGCGGGTTTTTAAAACGTAATCCCATTCTATCATTCCGTATGCTGGAAACTACCTCTGCGGCACGTGCTAGAGGGTTTAACAAGATCTCTGTCGCATCGTTTTATGACTTATTGGAATATATACTGAGAAATCGAAATATGAATTGGTTTTATCTTGAAGTTTTTTTTTTAATAAACAATGAATTAAAGTAAAATGTGCAAAACGACATGATGATTATTTAAATATCTATAAACATATACATAACATGTGAAAATTGTATGCTTTCGCATTACGAAATTTATTGAGTTTCAAAATATAACTTTTCAGTTAGTGTCCATCTTTTCCCACTGGGAGGTATCCGTCTCTCCTCCCAAGTGTCCGTATTTCCCGACTCGATCTTATTTTTTCAAAGATTCCGTACAAACTAATTTTGAAAATTTTGAAAAGATAGAAGTCAAGTTATTGAAATGGCAAAGTGTAAAATTCAATGGAAAAATTTCAAAACCAATATTTGTTACTTCTGGAGTTCCTCATAGCTCTCATTTGGGACCACTTTTATTCATTTTATTTGTTCATAATGCTTGCGTTTTTTCTTAAAAGCGTTAAGGCAATTATCTACGCAGATGATATGAAGCTGTATATGGAAATGAATAATGAAGAAGACTTTCAAACATTCAAAAATGAAGTTCTCCTCTTTTATACTTGGTGCACTAAGAGTTTATTACAGCACAACGTCAGAAAATGCACTTTAATGTCTATTACAAGAAGAATAACACCAATGAACGATGGTATTGTGCTGGGAAATCAACCCATAAATAGATATCAACGAGTAAGAGACTTAGGTGTGGTCTTAGATTCGAAACTAACCTTCGTTGATCATAGATACATAGAGCAAATATGTTGAGCTTCATCAATTTCCAGGATCCGTACACAATGAAAACATTGTACGTTACCTACGTCAGATCAATTCTCGAATATTGTAGTTTTGTATGGTCCTCCGACATAACTTCACACAAAGACAGAATTGAATCTGTACAATTTTTTTTATTATTTGCACTTCGTAAACTAGGCTGGTCTTCATATTATCTCCCTTCATATGAAGCACGCTGTATGCTAATCAATATGAAAAGCCTAAAAGAACATCGGAAATCTGCCTTGATTCTATTTTTGACATCATATCACAACGAATCGACTCAGAAGAAAAATTAGGAAACCTATTTTTTCGCACCCATTAGGTACCTGACATTTTGTACATATTATTAGATTATCGGAGAACAAATTACGCCAAATATGTATGGTCCTATTAAATAAATAAATAATTTTCTTTCATTATGTAACCTGTTGAATTCTGCTTTTAAATTAAACAAATTGATTATCCGGTCAGCTTTCTTCAGTTTTAAGTAAGTAGTATGAAGAATGTATTGTTCTACAATAGATTGGCGACAATAAATAATTAAATAAACAATAAACCGGCCATCAATGGTGTAACTACCTGTTTGCATCAGAAATCAAGTTTTCGTTTCACTTTATATGGACATTAAAACAATATTGTGTTTGCGGGTAACTGGTACTATAGATTTCCCAGACACGAATGTGGATTCGTGTCAGGAGGAGTAGTAGTGTGGATTGAAGTCAGGTTGCTGATTTGTATTCACTAGTCACGGCAGTTATAATAACCATTTGCTGGAATAGTTCATCCAGTTCATCCACGCTCGTCAATTCATTTCTAGTCAATTCAAGGCAAGTTGACGACGAATGCCGAAGTAGCTCGAGTCGAAGTGAAGCTACTGAGAGGAGAGTCGAGTTTCATTTTTCATCTTCGAAGAAATCGGGCCCTGGTACAGAAGAAGGAGTGCATTGATCATGTACAAAACACATGGAAACGACTTCGCTCACTTGTGGGAATAACGAAAGGATTGAGCGGAAAAGGAAAACTTATAGGAAAATTGATTGATGAATCAACAACATATTATGGACTGGCAATTCGAAGGAATTCAGCATCGATAGATAAAGAATGAAATAATGGCAACGTTATATCACAAAATATCCACGGATGCAGATCCACAGCACAACTACTGTCTAGAAGACGCAGATTTCTGGTGCACGTGGCAGAAGGCTAAGGTTACAAATCAACAAAAAAATTACACACATAAACTAGCTATGAACATAGAAGTTCTCGACGCGATTAGTCCAATATACGAGGAGTTCAGTCGTGATGACTTACTGGAAAGACGCTTGGGAGGCTTCACACAAAATGCAAACGAAAGCTTTTATGCTTGTATTTAGTCGATGTCAAAACTATTTATTGTGGAAAGAAAATTTGCGAAATTGCAGCAAATACAGCAACCTGTAACTTCGATGATCGTCTACAAGGCGTTTTGGAGATAATGAAAGAACTTAAGCTCTAAATTGGATCGTGGTATATCCAGCCCTACATAAACTGAAATACACACCTTTTGTATAGAGCTTGATAAAAATAGTAACGCAGGTAACGCCTGCGTAAGAGACCTGTCATACTGATTTTAATAAAATGATCTCTTTTATCTCCACCACTGAATAGAACAGACGTGTTTTGAGGACCCTCCCGTGTCCGAAGATACATAAACCGGAGTGCAACAATTTCTGCGGAAAACCGGATACGGAACTAATCGAACGAGCAGAGATGAGGATGGTAGTCCGCAAGTTAAATTTGGCAACAGAAAAGCGTCAGGAAGATCATTTTTTAAGCGTTTTAAAGCGCGACAGTTTTATGGTCCAGGGATTGCAGACTGAAGATACAATGTGAAATAAACGAAATAAATGTATCCAAAATTTAATACGCGTTTTCCTCAAAACCATCGAGTTTTGCAAACTGGTTGGAGTTCTACCTTCGAAACGCTACATCCGATTTTGATTATTTTTATTCTTAGATTCTCCATTAAATTTCCTGTCATTTTCTTTGTTTTTTTTTGAAAAATAACATTTTGGTGGATGTTTTTACAAAAAATGTCATCATTTCATCAGTCAATATTTCGAAAAAATGCACAATGACAGGAAATATATTCAAGATTACAAGGTTTTGGCCGCAAGGGTTCAACAAACCGGTTGCAGCTATTCAGGGGACAGTCCGATTATCACTAATTTTTGTTCGTTTGTTAAGTAAAAAATACCTAATAAAACTATGATATCAGATTAATCATAGTAATTTATTTTCTCGTTGAAAAAAATCACATACTTTTTATGGTGTTTATAGTGTACTACCCCTTAATACTTACGCAAACAATACTGTACAGGTACCATTGTAATCACAATCACGAGTAGCAGCGATACAAAATGTACCGATTCCATTTGTATGAAAATTACCTGCACCTTGCCAGCAGTCGAAACTAGATGCAACTTTTCTCCCTATACTGCACCTAAACGAGATAATTGTTCGAAACTAGACTACGAGACCACTGAAATTCACTCCGACAATGCACCGACAACGGTTGAACTGTGTCTCTTTCCCACGCCACCCGATCGTTATCCAGAAAGTCAGAATGCACTGCACGGCGCTGCCGAACTTGATCTTGGTTTGTAGCTAATCCTGTTGGGGTCAAACCGGACACGCCCTGTCTCACTATATCACTTGCCGGCGCTACAAAATGCAATTGCAATTTTGTGCGGGAACGGCACGGAACTACGGGGAGCAACTGTTGACACTGACGCGAACTGGTAAATACTGAACAGAAAAACCTCCGCCGAGCTGGATTTTAAGGAGGTTCCCAAGACTTCAATGCGAGAACACAACCCGGATACTTTTATCCAGTTTCGGTTCTGGTCTGACTGGATTGCGCCCTGGGGCAAGCAAATGTTGTTATGATTCTATAAAGAAACTGACACATTTTGACTCTGTTCTGCAGCATGTAGGTTTATTTTAACGAAATTCCTCCGCATCTGTTCGAATGTTTATCGATAATATACAATTGGTCTGCCATTGATGGGCTGCAATGATCTAAAGTTATCCACCAATTGGTTCCCATCCGCGTCTCGTAATGATCGGAAGACATTGAGCTGCTCTTCGGAAATTAACAGTACTTTTTTCTGAACCAACCAATTGACCGATTCATAGCACGGAGGTGTCGTCAAACTCCCGTGGTAATTAAAATATGGTCTTCTGTCCGGCCCAATGAACTGCCGGATGTTGAATACTGTCGGATCCGGTAGAGTGTAGCTAGTTTCCGCCTGCTGTATCTCGTTGAGCGCTGGTACCCAGCCATAGTTTGGAGCGTCACTGCTGTTAGTGAGCATAAGTCCTAAAACGGCGAGCCCGTTTCTTTGCGTTTGAGCCTGCTCGATCGACTCGTACCGCCGATTGAAGAACACCAAGTGTACCTCCATCGCGTATCGACCCCCATCGATAACATGTTCGGTTCCCCTGTCAGAATTTGCACCCCAGTGAAAGTGGAGACTGTCAAACTGAAACTCGCCCATAAGCACGCCTCCACGCGCGATGATGGGTTGATTGTCCGGAAATTGGAAGGAGTAAATTGCTGGTAATGAGGTAACACGTTCATAGAACTCTCACTCAACATGACCTACATCCAACGAACCTGTGTATCCATCATTCCTCACCATGACCTGCGTTGGATCCATCTCATACGTTGAGAGCTCCAACGGTAGAAATTCCATGCCAGGAAACGCACTTTGGGTCGACAACGCAATTGGACTCTGCATTCGCCCAACGCACTCTGGAAAATCACGACAGTAAGCCACTGCCAAGCTGAGGAGCGCAACTAGTAAACGAACTTCCATTGTGCCCATTGTGCACCAAACCCGTGCACTGCAGTGTAGTATTCCCCGGCGAGCATTATATGGCCAATCGTAAGCGATAAGCGACCGGGGAAAAATTAGTGTCAGGCCGAAACGATGAGCAATTAACGCAAAATTTAATTTATAATTTACCAGTTATTCGCCGAACTGATATCGAAGGTATTTACCTCTGATTGATTAATTGATTTGACTCAATTCTGTTCCTACAATGGATGCCGCCAAAGGGAACTTCTTTGCACCAAAACGATGTGATCGTGTGTTATCGCAGGTGATGTGGTTGAGATGTGGTTCAAATCATTAGGATATAGTCTTTGAGAGTACCCTTTTTGACAAGATTCGAATTTACGGGATGCGGTTTCATCCAGAGAAACGATGGCAGTTTTATTTTGAGGTTAGTAGGGGAAGGTCGAGAAAAACGGACGGACCCCTGTATTTTCTATATACACCCATACCTCGCTTTACGACCTAGATACGTTCCACGAAATTCGGCCGCAAAGCGAAAAGCCGTATAAGGAATCAATAATTCTAATACAAATTTATACAGATTCAACCAGATAGGTTCCAAATTTGTTAAATATGTAACATGGTTTATCATTCAAAATGCATTTTATCTTTTTATTTTTATTACATTTGAATAAAAAAATATTTTTTATAAATTTATTTCAATTTAATCAAAACTACATACATAACATAAACATAAAACATACAATATATAAAACATACATACATAAAACCCAACAATAATCTATAAACAAAAATGAAACTAATATTACGTGAAATATGTGTATGTATACATACCTAATTTGTATGTCGCTTAAGTTATTGTCTCGCAAATATATTTTCACTTGTGTACAAAAGTGATTTTTGGACCAATCCTATTTTATTTTTACCGTCATAACGAAACAATCCAGGCCGTAAATCGGAAACGTGCCTGAATTGAAGAGGGCCGTTATAGCGAAATGCCGTATAAAGTGCGGCCGTATAGCGAAGTATGGGTATATATGAAAATGGATTTCTGTCTGTCTGTCTGTCTGTCTTTCTGTCTGTCTGATTCTTATGGACTCGGACACTACTGAACCGATCAACATGAAATTTGGTATGTAGAGGTTTTTGGGGCCGGGAAAGGTTTTCGTGATGGTTTGAGACACCTCCCCCCTCTCTAATGGTGGGCTGCCATACAAATGAAACCCAAATTTCTGCATTACTCGAGAATTAATCAAGCAAATGCAACCAAATTAGGCATCTGGAGGTTGCAATAAATGTTTCTATGGTGGTTAGATACTCCACCCCCTCTCTAAGGGGGGTTGCCATACAAATGAAACACTAATTTCTACATTACTCGAGAATTAATCAAGCAAATGAAAACAAATTTGGCATATTGAAGTTTTAGGGCGCAATAAATATTTTCACGGTAGTTAGACACTCCACCCCCTCTCTAAGTGACGGCTGCCATACAAATGGAAGACTAATTTCTGCATGACTCGAAAACTATTCAAGAAAATACTAAATTTGGCATGCGAATGTTTTAGGGGACACAAAACTTTTCTATGGTGAAAAGACACTCCTCTCCCCTCTCTAAGGGGAGAAGAGAGGAGGGGTCTGTCTTTATTCTATCTATTTTCTGTATCAAACATTTATTCCATGTAACGGAGAAACATGTTGTTTGCAAGTGGCTGAAAAATCTTGGACGAGAATTGTGTCTGAAAATAATCTGACATTACAATGATGAGTTTTGGTAGAAGTACTAGGAATTTTTTAGTCAAAGGTAAATTCAAAGGGGTCGATTAGAAGATCAATCAATGAACAGTTCTGCGATTGGACTCATGAACTTAGTAAGAAAACGTGAATGTTTGAAGGTATTGATAACAAAAAACAAATTTTGGGCGGGGCGAAGTTTGCCGGCTCAGCTAGTTGTAAATAAAAACAAAAAAGTAATCTACAAAGAGCAGCTCGATGTAAATGTTCTTTTGCAGAAAATAAGGTTCTCATTGTTATCGAGTATCTCTTTGGGGTATTTTTCATTATGTGAGTGTTTAGACGTGGAACTACGTTTAACCGGAAGATATGGGGGTGAAAGAGAATCTAAACACTGAGCATGCAGGAAATAATGAAATATTTCCAATGCTTATAACATTACCATTTCTCAATAGATCGCAAAGATGTTTGCTTCAATTGATTGGAATTATTTCTACGCATCTATCGCAAAAAATAACTTTATATCATTTTTATGACAATTGAATAAAATTGGCGATATATTTCTCAACATAGTCTCCTTTTAGCTCGATACACTTGACCCAGCGATGCTTCTTTAATCCATCTGAAAAATACGTTTTCTCGAGGCCTGCAAAGTAGGCCTCCGTGGCGGCGATGACCTCCTCATTCGATTCAAATTTCTGCCCGGCGAGTGACTTTTTCAAGTTTGGAAACAAAAAAAAGTCGCACGGGGTCAAATCTGGTGAATACGGTGGATGCGGAAGCAATTCGAAGCCTAATCCATGCAATTACACACGAAAATATAGTAGTATATGTCCACGTTGAACTCTAAAATTTGACGGGGAAGAATAAAACGAGATAATCGAGTCGTAGAATGCGATAGCAACTAAACGCTCGACTCACTGTTGAGTCTCATTGACGGAGAAATTGCTGGAAGAGCCCAAAACTCATTTACAATTGAATACGAAGGCGAATTTCTTCATAGTCCCCTGACTATCCTGAGTTGAACATGATTTTGCCGAGCCCTGATGTCAACTGTCAGTGGATATTCCATGCTAGTGATCACTTGTAAAACTCCTTAAACAGTCCGTATTCCTTCTGTTTGACGTCCCGTAGGTAGTGTCATTTTCAACGGAGTGAAATGTCGGCTTGAAAATTTTCAGATGATTTACTTACACTGTACACTCAATGAAATTCAGAGAACGTAGAGAATGCGGGAATTGACAACATGCGGATTTGTTTTGTCCATTTTCAGTCGAACGAACGATTCTTGATTTCCAACACTATTTTGTATTCGTCGTTGTTCTGGACTTGTTTGATGTTACAAGTTGGGTGGTGGCTTTTCGCCGAAAGCACTTTCCCGATTTATCGTGGTAACATGTTTATCTTCTAGCAAAAATTTAATAAACAAAGTATACACCATAAAAGGAAGAAAGAGAAGGGAATAGAAGCAAATGTGAGTGTGATACTGATACTGACAACAATTCAATTGATGCTCGGTAAAATAAATATTATATTTGGTAAAACATCTTCTGGATGACTCTCACTTACAATAAGATTTTTACAGATAAAAGCATACGCGTTTTATCATTGTAGCCTGCTGCAATGACATTTGGTTTATGTTCTGCTTTGGAAACGACTCACGGCGAGAAGCTGTTCACCGTTGCATATTCTAACTTAACGATTGATTAAACTATACAAAACTCCTGACATTAAAAGGTATCGGAATTTGAACATTATGCTCGACTCTCAATTATTTCGCTCAAATGCAGTTTGTTTCATCGACAAAAGCCATTCGATCCATTCACTCAGTAACGATACACCCTACGGTTGAACAATCTCTGCAGGGGCCTAAAGTTGTTAACCATCATTCCATTCGAGGTCCTGAGTCGGCGAAACAGTCTCATCTCTCTGTTCGTTACTAGCAGTGGTTTGGCGGAAACAATCCATGTCACCGTCTCTAGACAGGGTGGGGTCGTTAGGCTACCCTCGTAGGAGAAGTACGGCCACTCCATGTCCCCGATCAAATCATACAACGGGAATGTGTCGATAAACTGAATCCTGTACTCTGTGTTGGGATTGACAATATGGCGCAAAAACCGGGTCCACGTGTTCAGTAGCACATCGCTGGAATGGTAGATTTCGTAGAACATCCCAACTACCACCAAGCCGTGCGGTTCGGTTCTGGCCTCTTCGTAGGAACTGTAGAGCGCGTTGTAGAATACCAGGTGGAGCTCCATTGGGTAGCGTTGGTGGTCCATAACGTGTTCCGATCCGACCGTGTTGTTCGCACCCCAGTGGAAGTGAAACTGTTCGAAGTAATATTTGTTCTTCAGTGGACCACCTCGAATGTACGGTCTGTCCCCTTCGCTCCAGTTGTAAGTGAATTTGGCCGAGTGGCCATCATTCTGCAGGCGGATTCCCTGCGGTAGATTCGTTTGGCCGATCAACGCCAGAGGCCGTTTGTTGCGCACATAAAGGGCACCTTTCGTTTCCAGCGCGATCGGACTCTGATACGCTCCTCCACACTGAGCGGCGCTTCGGTGCCAGTTTGATGGTCCATTTTCATCCCTCTCTTTGTAGGAAAAACCAGCCCCGCCAATGTGGGCTCCCCGTTGGCGTACCAATGGTTGTACCTGATCGTTGTCCGTCGTCTCGTCACCTTCTTCCCGCAGCTCGGAAGGGAAGTAAAAATCGGGATTCGAGCCGAACCCGAAACGATGCGGCTGTCGCGATGCCGCCAATGATTCGTAGTCGTATCTGGGTGCATTCCGGTAATTGCCCCGGCTCTGGCGCGCTTCTTCGTCGAAGGGCGCCAAGCGTCGGTGGCTTTGTAATCGTGGGATGTCCTCCTCGTAATCAGGGTAGAAGTCTAGTTCTGAGAGAAAAAAAGAGTAAAGAAAATATTTTTCGAGTGTTGTAAGACATATTTTGGTATTGCAAATTACTTTACAGTGTCGGGCAAAACATTAAGACCATTCTAATGCAAAAAATTCAAATAAATTTTAAATGCTTATTCAAATGTAGTATATGCCTAGCGGCGAGCATATATATTAGTATGACAACTTTGAAAACCACAAGTTTTACACAATCAAAGCAACCCGTTTTAGCAAGACCCACTGATAGCTGTCAAAAGTTGGAAAACAGTGCGACAAAATTTAGGACCAGTTCTTCGTTTTAGCTGTTTCGAGTGTTGTTTCCACCGATTTTTAAAGAAAACTTTTTGTTTCTCGGTGGTATTTTGTGTTTTTCGGGTCCTGGTAAGTGTTTATCATGTAAACAAGAAGTATGTAAGGTTTTGATTCTCGAATTCTAGTTGCAGTCAACGAAAAATGGGTCGCGCGCATAATTGCACGGAAACACAGCAGAAGTTTGTGTGGATTCCAGAATACACATTGGCACCACTGACAGCTATAACTGTCTCACCTTATTCGCTTATCTCACAATTCGTACATACCTCGATCATAGCAACCTGACGAGCGAACCTTGAGCTCGGCCTGGCAGCTGATGTGGACACATCACACAGGAAATCGAGCCCCTTTCTCGTTCCAGCCGCAGTATCGGTAAGATGTGTTACCGAGTTCCGGGGCAAGATAGAATACCCCACGGAGCTCGGTTATTCACAATGGTCATCCGCAAAATGTCCAAGGCAGGCAGCAGCCAACGCGAATTCGCAGAGTACTTGGGACGATCCAAGGAAAAGAATGGCTCTGCCATAAAGCGAGCCTCCAAGAAAGATCCCTCCAAGGCCTCGAAAAAGATCCGGGACGAACTTAACTTGTCCGTGAGCTTCCGGACAGTTCAGCGGCGGTTGGTGGAGCAGAGGCTAGGCGGTAAAAGCTCCCGGAAGGTCCCGATGCCGACGCCGAAGCATCTAAAGACGCGGTTGAAGTTCGTGAAAGGACCACTTCGATTGGATCGATCCGGATAAGGAAAAGCATCGGCTCGGACGAAATAACTTTGGTTCATCGCCCAATAGGCTGCGCTTACATGCCACATTATGGTGTGGGGGTGCTTCTCCTGGTACAGGGTTGGCCCCCTATACTGGATGGATGAAATCATGGATCGGTACCTCTACGTCCAAGTACTGAGGGATATTATGCTGGCACACGTCGAGTGGGAGATGTCCTCGAAATGGAAGTTCATGAAGGATACCGATCCGAAGGATACCGCCAAGACCGTCAAAAAGTGGTCCAAAATAACAAAGAGAACCTATGGGAGATCGTGAAAAGCTCGGTGTACACGGTGAATTCGAAAAATAAGCAGCAACTGTGGGGTAGGATCCAAGCTTGTTGGTACGCCATCCGCGTCACTGTGTGCCAGAAGCTGATGGTATCCATGCCGAACCGGGTGCGTTAAGTGATGCGTAACAAAGGTTACACGACCAAGTACTAACCCTAGAAGCTTATCACTGTATGAATTTTCTTGTTTTAATTTTTTTATGGAATTTTAAAATCGGTCTTAATTTTTGTCGCGTCAATTTAGTAGCTAATTATGCTTTAAACGCATTTTTTAAAGCGGTCCATAGACGATCAATATTATTCAATAATATTGAAGGTGCAATATTAAAGCGCCTAGACGAACAATTATATTGCACAAACCAAAATATTGCGCCATAACATTGAACGTCTATGGGCCGCTTAATGAATGACTATTGTTAAAACTACAGATGTTATAAATTTCTTCGAACAATGCAAATAAATTATTAAAAATGGATTGAAGCACTGGATTGGATAATTTTTTCTCGAAGTTTTGTCACTTTTTTCACTTTAGCAGTGGTCTTATTGCTTTGTTCGACACGGTATATGAATAAGCACTGCATTTTCTTATCTTTTTAACCTGAGGCTATCAACTTTAAACGATATAATTCTTCATGAAATATTCTCGATGATCGGAAACGCTCTAGCGTCCCAGTAAGGACAACCAAGGTTGATTCGAGATGAATACACTCTAAGCATATTTGTTTCATTTAATTGTTAAAAAAATCATCATGATTATTAAAACATTAAACATTTACATTAATAATACGACTCTAAAATACATCATTTAGTTTAACCACAATAGTCAATATCGTGAAATAATGATGAATATGAATCTTCGCTTACATTCACGATTGGTTTAGATGAAACTTGCATTATCCTTTTTTCTTAATTTTAAACACAATATGTTGCACCGATCGGATCAAAATAACAATTGTTTAAAATCTCGGAGGAAAACTATCTTCGCTGCACTACAACATCCAAATCAATTAGAGTTGATCATGCCTCATTTGCCGCAAATTCTTTCGTCGCTTCATTTCAACGGTCAGCAGAGATCTTTCGATTAGTTTCACTAAAAACAATCAGCACTTTTTCAACGAATATTGCACTTACTTGAGCACGAGAGCCACGGTATAAACATCAGATAGTTGAGCAGGAAAAAGTGATACTGTCGCATGGTGTACCTCATCTCTGAAAAGTCAAACATAACAAACAGAATGTGCACTATATTAATTACAACTGTAACAAAACTATTTGGTTTTCGATGTTTGTTAATGCAATTCAATCGTAGCAACACGCAATCATCAAATAGCAACCTGATTTTCCCGCCAAACACACTTCGAAGCGTCTTTCACGATCAACCGTTCAATGCCTACTGGATGAGCACAAGGATCGTCCTTTACCTGGGCACAAGAACACAACACAACAAAATGAGTACCGGCAGTGACCGACTAATTGCTTGGAAATTTAGACCGCGCCGCGCACACCTTCCAATATAACCAATACATAACCCAGCATGCCGTTCAATACGCGATCGCGGTTCAACTGTGCCGCAGAATTCTCACGTCACATCGGATCGGCCTGTTTTTCCGATAAGGTCGTCGGAACTTGTACAAAGCGCTTAGGTTAGGTGCGCTGATAAGGGTTAGCGAAAATGAACACCAAACGCGGACGGTCATTCACAGGGTTACGGCGCTCGGATGGAATTCTCGGACCAACACAAATTGAGGCCTTTAGCAAAAAAACTAATTGTTATACCTTTTTATCACTGGGAAGACAAGTTGTACTTTCGAACTCAAAAACTAGCTTCGCTGGTGAATGGTTGTAAACAAACTGTGCTATTGAATAGTGATGTTTTGTGCACAATGATGCGTGGTACTAAGGACTTCAACAAAGTACACACCGTATCGTATTCGATCGAAATGGAAAATTCGATGACAGCAATTTTTCGGGGATGAAGCTTCAGTTCAATCAGACAATTGTTTTCTTTCGTTCTCGTTTCTTACATTGCGTTTGTCGGCAAACAACCGCGCGGACAATTGTATTGGGTGTATTTGGATATTGACAATTAAAATAGGTTCAACGACATCGTCTCTTCCGTTCATCCCAAGGACCCGAGCATCGTAGTATTCACGAGAGATTTTTTGGACAAAATTGGAGCCGTAGCATGCAAAGCGATCGCGTCCGAAATTCCCCATCAAGGTCACTCAAGAGCGAGTTAGCGTCCACCCGGCGATCAGCAGCCGGTAGAGAACGTTACCCAGGCGGAACAGACTAACCACGCACCGCGCAATCCATTTATTACGTGAAGAAAAGCTTGGCTCTTTTATGTTTGGCAAAGAAAAGCGTGTTGTGCGTGTCAATTTCAATAGGATTATAACATTTTAATTCAAGTTTTTAAGCTAACAAGCGATCACTGTATTCTACGACTGTAAATCTCGACTCGAAATGACGTAAATCTTTCGACTTTGGCCCATTTGCTTCACATGGATTCGACTCACACAAACTATAATTCGCATCATATTTCATTTCTGAATGGAGTATAAATTGATATTTGCAATCAACAGTAAACTAAGAGGATTCCCGATGAACGTATTTGCAATATAAAAGATCATCCATTCAGTATTGAAGCGTCCAATGATTGCGTGGACTCGCTTCTCATTTGTCCTTTTCGCATGGCTACCCTTCATTCCCGAAAATTGATAGCTGATCATCCGGAAAGCGAGTCGCAATCGCGATCACGACCAAACGAAGGGCTAATAAAGGTGGCTAGAGTAGTAATCGAAGGCTTTTAACTACGAGTTTTAGCAAGATGTGCCTTCTAACATTGTATTGGTCGATTTTTATTGCGATATGAAAGATCTATCCATTAGTTTCGTTCAATTATTATCCGAGGCCCTCAACAAAACTCTTCGACTCCTCTTCAACAAAACGAATCAGGACAAAATTGATTTGCCTATGATAGTGTCTTTTTAACATCGGTGAAGAAAATACTTGCGCCTCTCGTGAACTCCAGGTTCCTGACCTGATAGAATGGAAATTTTGAGCGTCAATCAATGGATAGTTCTGCGATCGAGCCAACGAACGTTCGCTCGGTAAGAAATTGTGAATGTTCGAAAGAATTCATATCAAAAAAGGCACAGGAGATTGTGTCCAAGACACGACTGCATATTTGACGTAGGATTACGTTGGGCTCTCTGTCGTGTGCTGATTTTTTCTCGATTATAGACCGTTCCAGAAAGTATGGGCACACTTGGAAATGACTCTAACATGCGTATTTTACCTTCATTTGATTAATCATATCCAAGGTCCCGGCAAAGTTTTGTAGTCCAGTTTTACATAGGTTTCATCATCCATTATAATGCAGTTTTTATTCTTGCTCAGGATACTGTCGTACAACTTTCTGGCCCTTGGTTTCACTGATGCGGCTTGTTGAGGACTTCTCTTTGCCTTCCGTTGCTTCCTGTATGTCTTTAGGCCAAGTCTTCCCTTAGCACGCACAACATTTGAAGTAGATGTTCCCACTTTTTTTGCTACGCGTACCGATGCCGAAGGTTTGGTAGTAAATACTTCTTGTATCTTTTTGTCGAGTTTTGGGCATACTGGACCACGTTTCCGGCCAGTTTTCGGCAGATCCAGAAAGGAATTCTCCTCACCATACTTACGGATCGCAGTTCGAACAGCTTTAACCCTTACGCCTTCCTGTTTCGCCAGTTTTCTCAGGGACAATCCAGGAACTGTAATCCATTTGTGCACAATTTTTTTACGATGTTCTGCGGAAAGTCCTCGCATTTGGAAAGGATGTGATAAAAATCGACTGTGTTTGCACCAAAATGAAGCAGAGAATGTAAACAAACGGACGTATCCAAACACGGTCACAGAAAACTATTTACAATTGAACGGCAGCGTTCTTCCAGTGTGCCCATACTTTCTGGAACGGTCTATACAACAGTAGGTGAAAATTCGGTCCGCTGCGGTTGTTTGAAAATTTTGTTGTTTCGCTACTATGGAAATAATTTGCTCTGCTCAGTTTCAGTTTGCTCACATTACATCTGTATGGAAATATGAATAAGGAGCAACATAATGAACTATGTATTCATTACTTGTTTTTCGAAATGCGGAATGCAGAAAATTTGCATCAATTGTTTGAAAATATTTCTATGCGCCTATTTCAATTGTATTCTTTTCGAAATAAACTATTGAATAATTGTAAAATATAAATACTGATATCCCGGATTGCGCACCTTCTTCGCGCTGTTCACTCATCTTGTTGAATAAGCCTCAGTTTAAGGTATCGTAATGCGTTCGATAAATAAATATATGTTACATGGGATGGGCTGGTACGATGTATTCCCAAAAACATCCATAATTTTGATAACACATTATTTGCATACGTCATCTAGAGGCGAATGAGCTTGGTAGTTTCAAGCCGCTGTGATAGAAAATACATAAAGACAATTACCGATTGAATCGATTATTGTAAAATGCCCGAACGATTAATCCATGATCAATTAAACGAAAATTCCTTGCCGCATCCAATTGTGATGTTCAACAGGAAGAGTGTTGTTGACCAAAGCACACTAGAAACACAGATGCTTGCCGATTTGAGTGTCGAACGAGAATGAGAAATCCACGAATGCTACCTCCTTTTATATCAGTTGGTATGTGCGAAAAATGCGCCTCCCACTTGCTCGCGATGCACATATTTAGCCGCAATGCTCTCCCCTATAATTCAACAAGTCAGTCAGTCAGACATGCTCTCGTTATTCCGGAGCGGTCGGAAGGAGCGACCATAACTGAATTTGGATTTTGGGTTTTCAGAAACATGTGACATATGCGACGCACATCAACAGAAAATCATACATTAAATTCATATTTTATTTTTGATTATACAGTCCCGTATTCTAATTTCTTCAGAGTGCAAATGCACTGGATGCTAGAGCAAAGATTGCTTTTGCAAATCGATCAATCAAAACGCGTGATTTCCATTGCTTGAAATTTCTACATTGTTTGATAGTTAGTTCCATATAATATATAATTTTATTCATTGTAATGAATTGTTATGGAGTGCCATCATGAAATGACTGAGCAATGAGCATGACATTTTTCACAATGCTTTCGATTTTGTATCCCCAATGTGTTCCCAAAAGACGTAATCCTACGTCAAAACAATTTTTGGTGGAATGAAGCTCGCCGGGTCAGCTAGTATGAAATAGTTTTAGAGTTAATAGCTATCAATCGAATTGATCCTCTAAGAGTAGTTTGGTATGTTATACCTTACAATTCCCTAATTCGTAAATGGTTTATATTAATAAAAATTGGGAACACACTCATTTTCCCATAAATTTGTTTTGTGCATTTTTGACCTTATCTACACGTACTTTCTATTCCGAAGAGTGAGTGTTACCGTGAGGTATAATTTTTATATACCACTAGGAATGAGGCGTGCGTAAATCGCTTGCTCGAAATGTAAATGCAGCGTTTGTCCGTAAAAACAGTGTGGAACACGGTGTACTGTTCCCTTGGATTGGCAGGCACCCAATACTGAAAGTTATGCTTGTTTACTATAAAATCCCTCTTAGGTGGAAGCGATCCTCAACATTATTTATGAAAACGCGTGTGAAGGGTTTGTCTGAAGTGTTTCTTCACATGCTTTTTTGTGACTGGAATGAACATGTCCATTTAATATTTGAGTTAATATGATTTTGTAGATATGGAACTCAAAGCGTAGCAACAACATATTAAGGCTCGTAGACCGTCACAATGACTGCTCAATTGAACCTCTAACTCGTTCTACATTTTCAGGGGTTCTTCAACTCCTGTGCCTTCCAATAGTGCCGTCAGAGCTCTTTTAAATTCCTGTAGCAATCAAAAAGTTTAAACACGTTCGAATTGCTTTAACAATCGGATAGTAGTTCTATGCGGGGAATGTCACAATGCCAACTGACGCATCTTTGTTTCGCAATCATTGATTCGTCATATCCATGTAAGGCGGATATGACGAAGCCCTGATGTTCACCCGATGAAAAGGAATCTCAATACGGCATGGCACCGGCCTTTCTACCCCCTCTTCAGCCGAAGTGGTACACAAGCGAATTGAATTAAATAATTTCTTAGTCCTACGTCAACAAGGCGGTCTTTTCTTGGAAACAACCCTCTATATTTTTAAGAATACTTTGCACCAGATAATCAAAAATACTTCTTCCCTTTTATTAACAGCAATTCTAATAACAGACACATAATCTCTTCAAACATGGCGAATAAATGTTCGAAAGTTCACTGAACTAACTAAAAGGTTTTCAAATAAATCGTAATACAACATGGCAATATTACAAATATCTTTTCTTTATACTCAAAATCTGGGTTACGCGGGCTCAATCGAATCTGTTTTTCGAGTGCATTTAGCTTGAAAAAAAAATTCTTGCAGCTTTTTTCCCATGCTGTCAAACGTTTCTCCCATAAAAGGAGCGAACGTTTTCGTGACTCGGGCTTTGTTTATTTAGCTTTTGTGATCGTGCTAGAATTGGAATAAATGTTGTAATTTGGGTAATTCGTATTTTTCAGTTGTTTTCATGGAAGAAAAAAGTTCAAATAATATCATTCAGCGAGAAGTAAAATTGAATTACAATTGAATTTAGAAGTCGATAATACTGAAATTCAGAATCAACCAAAATGTCAGTTTATTCATTCATTTTCATTAATTCGATTATTTTTGCCTTTCATAACAATACTTTCTCTATGTAGTGGATTATTATAAGAAAAGCAACACTTTTTTCTCCTCCTGATTATTGGATCTCTTTAGACATTTCGATTGGATTATTTTGACAACCAATTTGATCCCATCTTCATGCCCCAGCTCAAAGTAAGGTAAATGATGTTGGTTTGTCCGATTCAGGGTGTGTCATGAAAATCACATATAATCAAGGCGAGTTTGGGTTTGTTGGAAAGCCCCACATCTCTAGATGCTAATAATATCATAAAGTGTTCAAATTACCGAAATTTGTATGTTTTTTCAACGATTTTCTTCAAATAGAAATTGTGATCATGGTTTGTTCACCTCTGATCATGGCTTGTCCTCAAAATTATCATGGTTTATTCGGTTTTTGAAATCATCATTTTTGAATGAAAAAAATTCGAATTTTCATGTAGATGTTGCATTTTTTTTTTTGCATGTGTTTACAGTCATCAATGCCTAAATTATGAATGAATCAATATTCATAATTTAGGCTTTCTTCAGAATATTGCCTTTCCTTTGGCATTTTAAAGGTGAACAGCACTCCACACAGAGAAACTTTATTTCTGCTTCGCGCGAAGGACAACAAAACAAAACAAACAAACTGCAGCGCGCCAAACGGATGCCATAGTAACCATGTGGGTGATCCAACAACAACTCATCGGACAAACCATGATCAGAATTGCGCTCATCGAGATGTTTTAATTAAATAATTGAAATGATTTTTACAATATTATTACAAAAGGTCTGCATTCGAACCAAATAATCATCTGGTGGTTGAATAAAAGTTAGCTCAAATAAGGAGCGCATTGACACCAAGAGAAGGTGGACTTTATAAACCTTTAACACATGTGAACACGTGAAAATTTTCTATAAAACTATTGTGAATCATGAAAAAGACAATTTTAGTTATATGTTTTGAATTATTTGAACATCTGATTTAACACAGGTGCGCTGAACTAGATCATTCAAAAAAGTGGACAAACCAAGATCATATTTTCGACTGAACAAACCAACATCATTTACCTTACTAAGAAAAGGTGAGAGTAGGTGACAGTACTTTGATTCGTAGTTCGAAGGGTCTCTTGCTACTGAGACTTTCCGGGAAGACACAGTAGACACAGTTAACTTTCCTGCACTCCGCTTTCGTCTCCAGGAAAGTTAAGCAGCTGAAGAGTGTATTGGTCGATCATGTAAGATAACTATTGTATGGATTACTCAAGCCCGGCATTGAGAAGGCGAGTTGTCTTCGCCCAGAGAGGTTTCTGAGCAGAATTCTAGTAGTAGAGATGAGAGTAGACTGGCGTTGATGCAGAATAAAATTTTATCGAATAAGACGGTTGAACTTTACTGATCGAAATGTATTTGCGACTGACTACGCTCTGATTGAATTCAATTCTTTGTTTTTAAGAGGCTTTAAACTTTGCAATTCATTCGCCTCTATCCGCTCTGAACATTTACTGCCCTATTTATACGATTGGTCCAGTCATTTTAATAGCGTTTGTTTGGATTGCATCTGGAATGTTCGCTATAATACAATTGCGCTTTGTATAGCAGGTTCGTTTCCATCCGTTCCCATTCTGACAATTGGGTTGTTATTGTTTGTGATTGTTATGATTTTTTTTTATCTCATCCATTTATTAGGCTCATTTAGCAATTCAGCTGTCACAGAGCCGAATTTATTCGTATACATTTTTATGTTAAGATAAGTATTGTTGTATATTACACAGTAGCCATTTTTTTTTTGGCTTAAGATTCCTATCCATCGATAAACATTTGTTTTTTTTTTATATCTATAGCACAGTAGCTGTTTAGGCCTAAGAATATTCCAATTCTATCGATACACAACACATGCCGCCTTTTTCAGCGTTAGAATATTCCTATTGTTCGTATGTTCACAACGGGACTGTTGATATGAGGCTTCCATTGCTGTGTTAGAATTAGCACCAAATAAAAATTGTTATGATTGTTCAGATGTTGTTTTGTTGTGATGTTGTGTTGTGTTTTGTGTTCATCGCTTGTGTGTGACACAAAAACTTAAGGTTCTTAAGATAATTATTCCTGATAACAGAGATAAGTTACATTAAAAATTCATATGCAAATGATATATTTATAGATCTGCCTTTCCATGTGTGCGGATTCAGGACTGTTGTCGCGGATTTTAGTGTTTGTGTTTTGTAGTTTTCTAAATTTGTTTTGTAGTTTTAGTTTGCAAATAAAGCAATTGATTGATGTGTGTGTGTGTGTTTTTTTTTTTGATTGTTCGGCCTGGGCCGTAACACGGGCTCTCTCGCAAGAGCGGGTTCACAAGGAACCGAATTGCTGGACAGATAAGTTTCATGCGATGAATTTTACCAGTCATTGTGTTGAGGTACTCCCATGAGTAGTCAAACTGATACCAGAAGTTCTGGACAATGGTTTTATTCAATTATTTCTAACGTTTCTCCGAGAGTGTGGTTCAATGATTTGAGCGTAAGCCATGATTCAGATTTGAAATTTTTGAACTTAAAAAGCTTCAATTGCGAAAAGATTTTATGGTTTTAACGATCTATCACGTAGCAGAATTCACGAGTAGTTTACAATCTTTAAGCACCATTATTAACACGTGAAATGTATATTGGTCAATTGAAGGCTGTGACAATCGAAGATATCACACTTTGGTGAAATATTTGACCCTTCGAAACCTCATTAAACTTATTTAGAAAACTTTGTAGAATTTGCGCTATGGAATGCGAAATGCATAGGAAATGAAAATTTTCTCGGTTCATCCTATGCACTTACAAAAAAAACGAAACTAGACACATGGGCGCACTATTTTGGAGGGAAAAGTGACTACAGAGAGGTAAAAGAAACCGACGTGCAGAGCTTTTTTGGCCCAATGTACAACTTTTGTATATCACTTGGAAAAACGAATAGCTAATCTAAATAGCACCAATAATATGAACTAACGACCGGAAAAAACATACAATAATTTGTTGAAAGCCATAATGGATTCGAAGTGAACTAAAACACACTCATTACCGCTGTCACTAATCGGTTATAATGTTTATAAACACTGCACTGTTTGACACTTTCGATGATAACACGTTGGCGGGAAAATCGTTTCACTCAAAAGCGGGACAACTCCCGCGCTCTATTTTCGCTTGTATCAGGCTACAGACCTGCAGCTACTATACTCACTTGCGATACGTGAACCGCGCACCGGTTAGTGGCCAAACTCCCACTCACACGCACAAGCTAGGGGCTAACAAGGCACTGCTCTGCACCGATAACCAAACTAACATCAAACCTTTCGGGTTTTGGGTTACTCAATCTACGCCAATTATTGAACTTCAACTACTGAACATTTTATTGCACTACTTAAGGCTTAAGGCTTCCACAAAGGTTAGGG
The DNA here is from genome assembly GCF_029784135.1 of Toxorhynchites rutilus septentrionalis. Classification (NCBI taxonomy): domain Eukaryota; kingdom Metazoa; phylum Arthropoda; class Insecta; order Diptera; family Culicidae; genus Toxorhynchites; species Toxorhynchites rutilus. The sequence goes on along the minus strand of NC_073744.1, from coordinate 15,336,812 downwards.
TTTCTCGAGGTCACGAGGTTTTCGGTCGAGTGGACCAGAATTAACGTGTTTTGCTGAAGAGTACCAGCTAGTGATTGACGAGCATCGGAACGCGAGCCACAACTTAAATAGTACAATTGGACTATTCGCAATTGAACGTGCACATCGCCGCAGTTCAATGGCAAGTATATGTACACTACTAAGCCTAAGCCGGGTGTAACGGCTCTACTCCTTTACACACAGCTTTAGCAGCGAAGCGAAGAGATCAAACGATGCGCTGCTCCCTGTGGTGACAAAAAGGGAATTTCTAAATACCCCCATATGACTGTGCGCTTAGCCTGTGTACAAACTGTGAGGCAGTGACGGTAAAGAAGGGATTTTTTCGCAACGAATGTTTTCCCACCGCGGTGATGAGCGTCAAAGGGAAACAACGGAAGAGCCTTCGCTGCTGGATTCAATAGTTCGAATTGTTTGCGGAAAACGGCATTAGAATGCAATGACACATCACATTCCTGTTCCGAACGGGTTATTTGCATTATAATTCAACTTATCGTTAGGGTTATTGCATCGAAAACTCGGTTTTTCTGTATTATTATAGTGACTTTCGTCACTTTTACCTTCCACTTCAGAGGAATATCGGGAGTGAGAATTGAACTCGTGTCCTTCAGCGTGAGAGGTATCGATGCTACCACTACGCCAGATCGCCTCCCTAAAAAAACTCGGTTGTTTCAGATGTTTGTGCACATTCAACATTGTCAACATATTAGTAGTCGCTTGGCGTATTACAGCGAAATTCTTATAATACTGAAGCAATTAACCGGAAGGTTCTCCCGCGTCAATTTTATTTCAGTGGAAGAATTCCCGCCTTCCCAAGTGATGACTGCTACGCTTGAACTAAACGTGATTCATGATGTATGTCACCGACCAGCAGTATAAAGGGTGTGTCACATCAAATTGCATCACGGAAAAAACGCTGTAGAAATTTAATTTTTAGGAATTATATCTTCAGCTTTCGCTTATAATCAGATAAGAGTGTATAGACCACGTTGGCCATGCTTCACTGTCAATTTTTCGTAAATTTGGAAAAATGTCGTCGAACGAAAAAGAGCGTCGTGAATTAATCCTGCGCACTCATTTCGAGAATCCGGAGTTGTCACATCGGGACATCGGTAAGATGCTGGGAATCGTCCAATCCACGGTCAGCAGAGTACTAAAACGATACTTCGAGAACCTAACCATCGACCGGAAGGTGAAGAACGGCAAAAATGGATGCTCCGTCAGTGAAAAAGATCACAAGCGCGTAGTTAAGCAGTTTAGACGTGATCCGAGAAGTTCGGTCTGGGATGTCGCCAATAAGCTGAATTTGTCAAGTTCATTCGTCCAGCGGACCAAGCAGCGGGAGGGCCTGCGTACATACAAGGTTCAGAAGGCTCCTAACCGCGACGAAAGGCAAAACATGGTGGGGAAGACGCGAGCCCGGAAGCTGTACACCGAAATGCTGACGAAACCGCATTGCCTGGTAATGGACGACGAAACCAACGTCAAAGCGGACTTTCGTCAGCTGCCGGGCCTGTTGTTCTTCTCCGCAGAGGACAAATTCAGCGTTCCGGAGGAGATTCGCAAGCAGAAACTATCCAAGTTTGCCAAAAAGTACATGGTGTGGCAAGCGATCTGCTCTTGCGGAAAGCGGAGCGCCCCCTTCGTGATGACCGGCACGGTAAACGGGCAGGTTTACCTTAAGGAGTGCCTACAGAAGCGCTTACTACCACTATTGAAGCAGCACGAGGGCCCAACCATCTTCTGGCCGGATCTCGCTTCGTGCCACTATTCAAAGGACGTGTTGGAGTGGTACGAAGCCAACGGGGTCACCTTCGTGCCAAAGGAAATGAACCCGCCCAACGCGCCGGAGCTTCGCCCAAAAGAGAAATATTGGGCGATTATGAAGCAGGCCCTCCGGAAGAACCCAAAAGTTGTCAAATCGGAGGCGGACTTCAAGAGAAAATGGATTTCTGTTAAATAAAACTACAACCTGACGTTGTACAGAACCTTATGGACGGGGTAAAGAGGAAGGTGCGAGCATACGGGCTTGGGCTCGAAGTATGAATAAAAAGAAAATGCCAAAAGTTGTTTAATAGTTTATTTTACTGTCTAAAATTTTCAAAAGGATCGGTCGACTGGGCGAATTTCTACAGCGTTTTTTCCGTGATGCAATTTGATGTGACACACCGTTTAGTGGGTTTCCAGACAAAATACTAAAATTTCTTGAACATGAATAATGGATTGGACATTCTACTGCAGATCTATGAACGTCATGGTGAAATTTCGTTATAATAAAAGGATTATTCGAGAGGCGCTTGCGTAGCTGAGGTTTAACCCTTTCACTACGGCAGTGTGCTCCGGAGCTCTGCCCCGAGAGGAATGCATATCGCGCTGGTGTGATCAATGCGCAGTATCACCCTGATATCGTTCGACGCTCATATCGAAAGGGTTAACCACTTTGCGACGAGTGCCGTGTATATACGACAGCCACTTTCTGCTTTACAGAAGCTTACGTCACTTTTACACGGCAGTCATTCATATCATAATTATATTATCATTTTATTTCAATATGAAACTCAAAATAAAGCTGTATATACAGTTTCAATCGCGTTTTCGCGTTTGACACATTATGGTCAAAAGTTAAGGGTTAAGCGTTTAATCGTAGACATTGACTGTACCTCTTCATTCATATTTTGTGATGGAAAAAAGTAAGAAAATTATTGCATTAACTCATATCCCATTCTAATTTTGTTTGCTTTTCATTTTATGCTTTTAAAAACAGGGTGTCAACTGAAAGCCCAAAAAGCACGGATATTTCCAGATTTTCCAGTAATTTTTCAGAAAAATTCCAGATGTAGACTGCCGTTCTACGCATAGTTGTCGCATGGTACTTTTGTGGCAGTTCTCACTTTTCTTCATAAAGCGATTTTTATATGTAATCTCCCGGAAAACACAAACAAAACTTATTGTTTGGTCCAAGCTTTGTCACCGTTTGTACTGTAAATATTATTTATTCGGTTATTCGTAATGTTCATTTATGCAAAATATAATATGTGTGTAGGAAAATGTGCCATAAAATACTTACTAAGTGTTAAGGATTAGGTTGAGCCAGTACACGAACATATGAAAGCTGGAAAAGAGAGTGAGTGTCGCGCGGAAAAAGAGATAGAGAAAGGAATGAACAATAGTAGGGGTAGTGGGGGCAAATTGGTCATGGGTGGCAAAGTGGTCACCTACTTCTTTGGTACAGAAACTATTGACTATAGATGCCGTATTGATAATCACCTTATGTTTGAGGCATTTAATGACTTTTGAGTCGCCCTGTACTTCACTAGAGCTGTCTATGCGCATGGTATCTAAGGAATTTCTCGTGAAATTTAATTTATTCAATCTGATATATTGGACAAATCATCAGTTTGGACGACTGTTCACATATTCTAGGAGAGGTGAACAGATATTTTGTTTAATCTCAGCGATTAATTCGCATAGAAATTACTTTGATGTTTGGGGGCAAAGTGGTCATAGGTGAATAACGACTCACAATGTTCTGTTCAATAAAGCTGATATACCGCATCACGTTCTGCTCTTGAAGAAGATCCTTTTGTGGCTTTGACCCTGGATAAATATGCCACTCCAACTAAACCAAGCCTCATTATGCGTAACGTTATGTGTTTCCTACTATGTTTTTGTATGCATGAGAAACTTTAAATTGCGACTATAGGTAAATAGGCCAAGCTTATTTCATACATGTACCTACTATATCAAATATGATTTGAACAAACTTGGACGAAAAAAACGCATAAATCTATCCCATTTAGCTTGATATGTAAAAGTGACCACTTTACCTCCAAGCAAAAAAAAAATTCGATTTTTCACCTATTTTTCTAATGACTATTTTGAATTTTTATAAGAAAAGCCGTTTGCTATCTTGAACAACAATGAGTTGAACTATCATATTCTTCGAAAAAGGCGAATTAAAGCGGTATATGGACGCCGGAAGTAGGCATATTCCTTAGGGTGACCACTATGCCCCCACTTCCTCTAAATAGATAGAGGAAGAAAAATTTGATTGAGAGTGCTGACCGAGAAAAGTAAAAGAGAGCAACAGTTAAGGTACCGGTCAATTGAAATGATGACTGCCAGAGGAATCCATTTCCTGGCAGCATCGACTATCACACAGACTGGAAATAAGTTACACGGAAAATATAAGTAAAAAAATTTAGAGGCGAAGTGATAAAACCGAAGTAAGGTTTATTCATAATTTTGTATTTGCAAGAAATTTGTATTGCGAGTCCGTGAGTGGATAGGAATCAGGTGTGTAGGGGAAACGGGGGGTAATGTGGTCATCCTAAGAAACATGCCCATTTCCTGTGTCCACTTACCACTGAAGCTCCCGTTCTTCGAAGATTAATGCAGCTCAACTTATTGTAGTTCGAGATAGTAAGCGGTTTTTACTATGAAAATTGAAAATAAGGTAAATGATTTTGGTTTGTCCAGTCGAAAATATGATCATTGTTTGTCCACTTTTTTGAATGCTCTAATTCAGCACACCTTTGTCAAATCAGGTATTCGAATGTTTCAAAACATATAAATGAAATTGTCTTTTTCATGATTTACAGTAATTTTATAGTATATTTTTACGGAATCATATGTTTTAAAGGATTATAAAATACACCATCTATTGGTGTCAATGCGCCCCTCACTCGAGCTTACTTTTAATCGATCACCAGATAATTATTTCGCACGTATTCAGACCTTTTCTGGATTATAACACTTACAAATATTGTAAACATCATTCTTGCACACCATTAGTATCAGATTTACATAGTAAAACCATTAAATTAACGCATTTTGATGAACTCAATTCTGATCATGAGTTGTCCAATTCAATAATGTTATTTTGTCCACATGATTTCTATGGCAACCGCTTGGCGCGCTGCAGTTTATTTATTGTGTCCTTCGTGCATAGCAGAAATAAAGTTTCTCTATGTTGAGTGTGTTGAGGTGAACACTTTTAAAAAGCCCAAGGAAATGCAATATTCTGAAGAAAGTCTAAATTATGAATGGATCAATATGTTGACAGTAAGCTCAAGCAATGATAAATGCAACATCTACTTGAGAATTCGAATGTTTTCATTCAGAAATGGTGATTTCTAAAGCCGGACAAACCATGATCAGAAATGGTCAAACCATGTTCATAATTCCTCTTTGAGGAAAATCGTGAAAAAACATAAGCATTTGAATAATTTCAACGCCTTATGGTAGTATTAGCAACTAGAGACTTGGGGCTTTTCAACAAACCCAAACTCGTATCGATTATGATTTTCACGAAGAAAAATCGATTTGCATTTACTAGTTGCGTAAAAACACCCCAAATCGGACAAACCAAGATCATTTACCCTAGTACATTTTTCATTATTAGAAAAAGAAAGGTGAAAAATCGAACATTTTGACGTAGGATTACGTCTTTCGGGAACATATTGGGGTACATATTGAAAATTGAAAATCGAGCACATCGTGAAAATTGTCCAATTTCAAACGCTTATTGCTCAGTCATTTCATGATGGATTGATGAAATTTTTGCGTCAATCGATTTCGGCACTTCATAAAGATTTTTTATATTGAGGAAATATCTTACTTTCATGAAACTAACTAGCGAACAATTGAAAAATCTCAACCCTATGACGACACATGCGACGGGTCCCTAACAGAGACACCAAACGAAGCTGCCTGGGGAAATCGGCATTGCCATTACATAAAAGTAGGGGGAGCTTTTGCTCCCACCGAAATGTGTTCCTTAACAGAGACATCAAAACCAAGCTGCCTGGGGGAAATCGGAATTGCAAATACATGAAAGTAGGGGGAGCTTTTGTTCCCACCGAAATGTGTTCCCTAATAGAGATTTCTAAATCAAGGTGCCTGGGGAAATCGGCATTGCAAATATATGCCAGTGGGGGAGCATTTTTATATTGCAAGTATGGTGAGTGATACGATTATTCCTAGCAAATCTATCTATATATATAAAAATGGAGTGATGTCTGTCTGTCTGTCTGATTCTTATAGACTAGGGGTAGGGGTTTTTGGGGCCGGGGAAGCTTTTCGTGATATTTTGAGACCCCTCCCCCCTCTCTAAGGGGGGCTGCCATACAAATGAAACACAAATTTCTGCATTACTCGGAAATTAACCAAGCAAACGAAACCAAAGTTGGCATGTGAAAGTTTTAGGGTGCAATAAATGTTTCTATGGTGATAAGATACTCCTTCCCCCTCTCTTAGAGGGGGCTGCCATACAAATGAAACACAATTTTTTGCATTACTCGGAAATTAATCAATCAAACGAAACCAAAGTTGGCATGTGAAAGTTTTAGGGTGCAAAAAATGTTTCTATGATGGTTAGACGGTCCTTCCCCCACTCAAAGGGGGGGGGCTGCCATACAAATGAAACACAAATTTCTGCATTACTCGAGAATTAATCAAGCAAATGATACCAAATTTGGCATGTGGAGGTTTTAGGATGCAATAAATGTTTCTATGGTGTTAAGATACTCCTTCCCCCTCTCTTAGAGGGGGCTGCCGTACAAATGAAACACAAATTTTTGCATTACCCGAGAATTAATCAAGCAAATTAAACCAAATTAGGCATATGGAAACTTTAGGGTGCAATGAATGTTTCTATGGTGGTTAGATACCCCTCCCCCTCTCTTAGGGGTGGCTGCCATACAAATAAAACACAAATTTCTGCATTACTCGAGAATTAATCAAGTAAATGAGCGGGACGAAGTTTGCCGGGTTAGCTAGTAAAATATAAATTTGGAACTTAAATGTTGGTTGCTTCGTGAAATTTCATATCAATGACCGATCGTGTATTGTGAAAAATTTAGCGCAGGTGTAAGTGTAAAATTGTATATACACTCGACAAAAAAATTAGAGGAACAGAATGCGAAGTCCGAAATTCCAAGTGATTTTTGACATGCTGTATCTTCGTGAAAAATCAACGCATATCGATGGGATGCACAGGTATTATAATATTTTACGTACATATTTTTACCTTGGTGTGTGTAGCTGTAGTGGGCAACAATTTCGGGAAGAAATGAAAAATCGTTTTTTCTATATTTTTTCAAGAATATTCTGGACAAGCCCAATTTTTTGCCAACCAACTCAACAGCAAACCCAATCAACCTTATCAATCAGCTTTTATTTGGTTCCAAGAACGTTCCTGTAGGACCTTCTCAAACAGAGATATTTCAGTTTGAATGAAAAATTACCCCTTCGTCTATGATGATGAGTAATTCAATAAACAACCATAGCACCGCAAATCGAAAGGCAGTTTTGAAAACTCCAATAAATTCTGCACAGGGATAGATAAATTATTCTATACTTCTGGTACGATTTGCGATTAAATGCTCCTCTAATTTACTCCAAACTTTGAAAAATCGACTAGAAAAAACGGCGTAACGTATCAACATGAAACGTTCACGGATGTTTAGGGAATACACTAGGCTAAAAATTTGCCTGCAAACATTATAACTACCTGCGATATTTGCAGAACTACAGTGGATTTTGTAAAACACTATAAAAATCCTGTTTTTGGCACTTTCTTGAAATCGATGCAGAAAATTTCAATATTTTTTTCCGGCAAAGTAAAAAATTATCCTTGTGCAGCATTTACTGAAGTTTTTAAAACTGCCTTTCAATTCGCGATGCGATGGTTGTTTATTGAATTATTCGTCATCAAAGACGAAGGGGTAATTTTACATTCATACTGAAATATATCTGTGTGGGAAGGTCCTACAGGAACGTTCTTGGAACCAAATAAAAGCTGACGGATGAGGTTAATTGGATTTGCTGTTGAGATGGTTGGCAAAAAATTGGGTTTGTCCAGAATATTCTTGGAAAAAACAAAGAAAAATCGATTTTAAATTTCTTCCCGTTATTGTTGCCCACTACACCAAAACTTACCAAGATAAAAATATGTACATAAAATATTCTAATCCGTGGAAGTTGTAGCTTCAAGATGATGCGCCTCCCATCGATTTGCGTTGATTTTTCACAAAGATACAGCATGTCAAAAATCACTTAAAATATCCGACTCCGCGCTCTGTTCCTCTAATTTTTTTGTCAAGTGTAATAGCAGTTGTGTTAGAAATGATTTGATATATAAAACGATTTATTTCAATTTCCCACTCGAGAACGGGTCGTTTGGGTTTAAGCTGTCTATTTTGTTGTGTTCCTTTTCACCCAAGGAAAGTGGAAAAGTGAAGAAATATTAGAAAAAGTGATTTCCCATATCTACTTATAGTATCAGGTGTTGCTAGTCCAATTAAAATTCGCATTGGATTGAATAAACACTCATGAAGTAGAAATTATAAAAGAAAATTACCTTCTCCATTTCAAATATGTTTTCTCTATATTAAAGTAACATGTTTTTACTGATAAGAAAAATTGATAATTGTGTTCGGTATTTGTAATTATCTTATATCTCATTGATGAGTTTTTTTTTCTTTATTTCATCCATACATATCACAGGAGGCACCTCGTCTGGGATTACAGAGGGCGGTTTTCATCATATCTCGTTCCACTTCGGTATCTTTTATCTGATACGCACTATCCAACGACTGTTTACCATCCTTCTGTCATCATCACTCGGCAAACACTTGGTGGAGTGAACAAACAATACCCAACAACCAAACAAAACGGCCCTTTTAGGGCCACCAAATCATCAAAGAGTTTAACGATGTATTACGTCAACTATGCGGTCGTGTCTCGGACACAACCCATCTGTGACTTTTTCAAGCAATTTCGAAGCAATAGTTCTTTAGGCCCTTCTCAAAAGTAAGGCTAACAAAATTTGAGCCAAATCAAAACATACAATAAACAAATATCGAACACCGAATTCAAATAGAATCGCTCACAGTCCTTGCATGTTATCCTGCTTGCATTAAAAGAAAAATCGTGAGAGGTCATTGTAAATTCCTCCACCTTATTGCGAAGCCCGTTCTCTGGCGCGAGCAGTCTCAGGAGACAGTTATTTTGGCAATAAGTCCACAAATTGAATGGAAAAAAGTTGATAAAAGTTACGAATGCGATTGTCGATTCTTTCTCTCTAAAAAAGAATGGGTTCTAACATTCCTGTATGAGTAGTAAGGAAAGTCTTGAAAAAAAACTCCCTGTCCATTATGTGCAAAAATCACGTCACAAACGGTTAGGGACTTTTGAATTACAAATGACGGGGACTTTTCATGAGTTTTTTAGTGCTTCACTTCTATGGACGTGTTCCAATGTGATGATATCGTGGACATAGATAAACGATGAGCATTATAGAGACACGTAACTGATAACCCACAGTTTTATTTGTAACAATTCATTCATTTTATCGTCTGAAAAGATCCAACATTTACGGACGCCACCATTATTTCGATTGAAAACCACCGTGCTCGATCCGTTCCAAGTTGAACACGAGCACCGCAGTTTTTGTTTTGTCGATCGTCTTAACTTTTATCGCTTTTCTTTTTTAACAGACTTACTACTGCACACCTATCTCAAGTTCGTACCGTTAAATAGTAGATAGTGGGGGAGGAATAATCAAAAACTTCATTTTTCTGTCGTCTCTCAGTTCGAGATATTTATCCGTTACTTTTCTTATAACTTTACTTCGCACTTTTGCATCGTTTCGCTACATCACTTCGATCTTCACTGTTTGCAAGTTGTTTTGTACATATATATACATACCACGCGGTTCTTCGAACACAACCGCGCGCGCTCTGGAAACCCTTCGGAGGAAAAGGAATATAGTGGTGTTTGGAAAGGAGAGGGACGGAAACGGATCATGATAATCGACGAGTTAGGTGTTTTTGGGATTGGATCGTATTAGATGTAGAATGCGGAAGGGAGGGTTAAGGTAAATTTATTAGGCATTAAAAGCAGGACCTTAGGGATATTGCTGAAGGGAACTTATAGCAGTTTCTTGATTTCATCGTACAGCACAAGTACGAAAGCACCACCGGTACCACGGAGGACATTGGAGAAGGCACCTTTGAAGAAGGCGCCACTGCCCTCTTGTTTGGCGATAGTTGCCCAGCAGTGAAGAGTGCCCTTGTAAACCATCTCGGACTTTGCACGACCCGATTGCATCATCATACGACGGCGGACGGTATCAAAGGGATACGATACGATGCCGGCAACGGTGGTGACGACCTGCGGGTAAAATACGATATAAAGCGTGAGTAAACATTGTTTGTAGATATGAGAGAGGGTCTTTTTCGAACTGACCTGAGCAATAGCCCAACTGACGTAGAATGGAGTGGTCTTTGGATTCGGCAGCATGCCACGAGCAGTGTCGTAGAAGCCGAAATAGGCAGCTCGGTAGATGATGATACCTGAACGAAAATACATTCCAACTGGTTAGCATACGACACTCGTCACTGCTATGGTACCCATATCTTACCCTGAACAGATACTCCGAAACCTCGGTACAGACCGACAAGACCGTCAGAACGGAAGATTTTGGTGAGACAATCACCCAGACCCTTGAACTCTCGCTCGCCGCCTCCCTTACCGACATCGGCGGCCAGACTGCAATTGTTAAATGGAATAATTCAATGAAAAATCTGTACGAGTCCCAGTTGGATTGCAGAACAAACCGGGTTCGGGCGAAATCGAGGGGGTAGACGAAGCACAACGAGGTGGCACCAGCCATACCACCGGAAGCCAGGTTACCGACGAAGTAGCGCATAAATTGGGTGTTTTTATCGACACCACCGAGGAAGACCTGCTTGTACTTGTCCTTGAAGGCGAAATTCAGCGCCTGGGTCGGGAAGTACCGGATAACGTTTGCCATGTTACCACGCCAGTAAGCGGTAACGCCTTGCTCGCGGGGGATGCGCACGAAACAATCGACCATACCCTTGTAGCGGTCGGCTTCGGCGATCTGTTTGGAGATATGCTGAACCTGAAGCAGCAGCTTGACGCGCTCGATTGGTGCCACAGCGGTTTTGGAGATGGCCGCTGAGATACCACCGGCGGCAAAATCCTTCAAGAAGGCAACTGGATCTGCTAGTCCCGGCATGGTTGCTGTTGGTCAGTGGTGTGCTGGAATGGAAGCAAATGATAAGCAATGCCTTCGAACAACTATAATTGGGGTTCCTTATTATCCATAACTGATTATGCAACGTCAAAATGTTTTTGTTATGCAATCGATGCACTGCAAATTGTGCATCAACTGTTGTCGCTTCTTTCTATTGTATCCCTTGGACATCTTTTCCAATTTGTGATATAATATAATTTTCACGTTGATTATCATTCCTTTTCACACAAAATTGATTCCTTGATCATTTTCATTCGTTGCATAATTATGGCAACCACTATCTTCGAGTGCTTTGCAACTAAATGGCAAAGTATCCGCCATTGTGGACAACACAAAAACCCCGGCGCACTGTAAACTCAAACGTGGGACGCTTGCTGGCGGCTTACCTTTACGGAATAGATTCAACGGTGGAAGCACACAAATTGGACAGATGATCCCGACAACGGTGTACTGTTGCCCCAGTGGATCGGAAGGATTTGCTATAAGGTATATCTTGCTTCGAGGACCGCGGGACATCAAGTAATTGCGGATTGAGTATTTATCGATGGGGTAGCTTTGCAAGCTCTCTAGTGCACATCTCTCACGACCTTCGTCGATTGCGCCGAAGCCGAGAGATCCTAGTGATCGTGACACTGTGCGTCATGATCGTGCATCGAGAGATGGTGTGCATCGAAAGATCAGGTGAAAGATTCGGACAGAAACGTATTGCCATGCGGTGCGGAGTGAAAAGGGGTTTGTTTTGGAACGCTCAGGTTGAGATTCAATTGGTATTTACGTCAGGGTCAATGAAATATCTTTTGTATAGTTAATTGAAATAATATTGAAAACAGATAAATATAAATTTGGAATCAATATTCTAGTAGAAAGTTCAAAAACCTCTATTCCACGCGATCAACATTGTATGCGTCTGACATTAACCTGGAAAACTAGTTTCTGTACTATTTTTAAAGCCAAGTCTCAAGTATAGATCTTGACACGCGCTATTTGCCTTGGATAGTAGCTGTTAGTATGCGGTATAGAGTAGTGGCACATAACATATTGGGGAAGTGCACCCGCTGTCAGTATATGTGCATGTGCGATGCGCTACGGCGGTTAAGACGATGGGCGAATAAATATAGACTTAATTCGCTTTTTTCTATAACGGTTAGTCGCTGAGCGCGATACTTTACACGGGTTCATCCGTCATCCTGCTGAAGCGAGGTCATTTCCCCGAAAATAATTAGACTCAATTCTGATGTATTAGTTTACGAATTAACGGAAGAAGGTTGAATGAAAACGAAACGCATTTCGTACATAATCAAAAGACAAAGGTTTTGAGGAGAGCACGAGCATTGATTTATTTGTGTGATGTTTGTATAAAGTTTATAGAAAAGATCCAACATAACTACGAATAATGATCTCGTTGGCCCAGCAACGTTGTCGGTTCATTGTTGTATGTTCTCATTCTGTAGAGTGAAGGTGATAATCGAAAGACTAATGCCATAATTTTGGTGAGATAAAACGACTCTTCGAAACGGCAGATGCACTGTGAAAGAGGTCTGCTGATTAGGCCGAATGGACTTCGAGAATGTATATCTCAGAACTTCCACCCAATTCCCAAGATTTTAAGCGCTGGACACAGTGAATGGCTCGCAACCTTCAGGCTAAAATAGAACAATTCCCTCCAAAGTCACACCGTTTAAAAAAGCAGGTGTTTTGTCCATTTTGTGGACATCAAGTGAAGCTTTCGTACCCGGGCGGAAGAGTCATTCGCACCCCCGTCGGAACTCAAATTTCTTCAATTTATTCATATTTTTCCGGCTCCTTCTGCACCCCTAGAATCGTCTACTCGGGGCGGTCCGCATCCCCCGCACTCCCTGCAAAGAGTCGTCTAACTTGGCAACTGGGCTATATGTTTCCGCATAATCGAATACATACAGTTTCGGACAAAACCCTCTAGTAAACATTAAATCGCATAACAAGCGTATATATAGCGCCTAACTGGCATATGCATGCAAAAGTGGAGGCCATATACATACATGGAAAATGCTTACCGAATTTGTTTGGATGAATATGCAACTTTGACCGGCTATAATAGCGATTATGTTGAAATTGAATTGCGATCTAATATGAATATATTCATGAATTTTCAAAGCACCAAATACGACTTTTGCCATACTCCTATACGATTTATTACAGACATAGAAAAAAACAAATGGCGCAAAATATTTTCGTGAAATGTTTATTATAGCCTCCCGAATCGCCATTTTTATATATGAGTATTTATGTTTGTAGAAATAATAATTGTTTGATTGACTAGTGTTGGGAGTGGAATATGATGGTTAAAATGGTACATATTAATATTTGGTGAAAACTGCTGCGATGTGGGTTCGAACTCCGGTCGTCTGGATTATCATCCACCAGCTATCTGAAATTTAATTCAACAGCAGTTAAAACTTTCGAGTGCATCAGCATTTCATTGACATTTCAATATGATGTAATATGTTCTTTATTAGGATCTAATATGATTTACTGTTTCATGATTTTCTTCAGCATGCAACACGATTTACTACAGTACTGAATCGATTCAGATTATACGCTTATACGACACACAAACTGCATCAGCGTAATATACGCATATGATGCGGATTAAATATATTTTATGACAATGTACATCATAAAATTGATGTTTGTTATACCGAATTGTGACTTAATTTGATAATGGTATATAAAATCGAGTTTTTGCATTTTATACGATTTCAAATATACACGACACATACTTTGATTGATATTATATGCGATTATGATTTATTCGGATTTCTTGTAAGACTTGGCACGTGCAAAATTATACGATTTAATGTTTGCTGGGAATATTAAGACCACTGCTCAAGCAAAGAATGAAACTGACAAAACTTTGAGAAAAAATGATCCAATCTAGTGCTTCAATCTATTTATAATAATTTATTTGCATTGTTCGATGAAATTTATAACATCTGTAGTTAAAACTATAGTCATTCATTAAAAATGCATTTTAAGCAAACAAAACAACTAAAACGACGCAAAAATTAAGACCGGTTTTAAAATACATAGTAAAAAATTAAAAACATGAAATTCATACCGTGAAAAGCTTCTTCCCCGTACCAAAAAACAGCACCCTCCTCCATGCCAGGGTTGTCATAATAAAATCGGTGTTTTCGGTCTCAAAAAATATTTTTATCTCAGTATTTTGTCACACAATCTGTATTAAACTTATGTGTCATTTATTGGTATAGTTATTATGAATTTGATGATGTTGATGGTAGTCACATAGAGATTCGCATTTACTGTGCTTTAGTAGGAAAAATAATCAAGGTTATTTATTTATTGTAAAGCTAGCCGATGACACAGACTTTTGCATCTTTGTTAATAAAATGCTTGATGTAGCCCCCGTTAATGTATGCTCAACAGCCTCTGCAACTACTCTAAAGGTACTGGCTGTGAAAACAGCAGCAAAGCTCCTACGGAAAACTGGATGCGTATCTTTGTACTTACGTTCATTTTGTGCTTTGACTGCGGCTACGTAGATTTTAAGGTACGGCAGCATGTCCAGGACTCTTCCTACCACCGGTTGGTTTTCGATCCATCTTACTCTCCAAAACTTCAGGAGTAATTTGCCGATCCAGTAGTTGAAGCGTACCTGCTTCGCAAGTCTTAACGGAACGTTCTTAAATAGGCTGTACAAGCACTGAAGAAAATCATCAATTTTCCAAACACAAACAATATCCTTTCATTCCTTCTTTGAATGAATTGTGCACAACATGCAAACCGCAGCTACCTATATTCGTGAGCTCACAGTTTGGCTGCCTCGGATTCCATGGATTTCTTCATTCAACATTCAAAATTTAGCTTCAAAACATTTCTTCAATCCATCGATCTAGTCCTGTGCACGCGTTGAGCTTAAAAAAGCTAAGGCCAAGTTACCTGGCAACTTTCGAGTAAAAAGAAGGTGCCTAGCTGAATTTCCACCCTGTTTTTACCGCCTAACCCCTATTCCAATAGTCGCTACTGAACTGTTCTGGAACTCATGAAGTTCAGTTCGTTCCGGATCTTTTTCGAAGCTTTGAAGGAATCTTTCTAGGAGGTTCGCTTTATGGCAGAGTCATCCTTCGCGGTCGTTTTCCTTGGACGTCCAGTTGTTTCCGATTTTTTGCGGTCGTGGAGGGAATGAAACAGGTTTTAACAGGTTTTTTAGGTTTTGAATCGTCCTAAGTACTCTGCGATTTCGCGTTGGATAATGCCTGCCTTGGACATATTGCGCTGATTGCAACGAGAATTCGAGAATTGGAATCTTACATACTTGTTTACACGATAAATACTTACCAGAATCTGAAAACACAAAATGCCATCAAGAAACAATCAATCAATTGTCTTCAAAAATCAATCAATCGAAACAACACTCGAAACAGCCGAAACGAGGAACTGGTCAAAAATTATGTCACTTCATTTCAGTTGTTGAGTATGCTTAAAACGCATTCTCCATGAATGACTATTGTTTTAACTACAGATGTTATAAATTTCTTCGAACAATGAAATAAATAAATAGATGGATCGAAGCACTGGATTGGATTATATTTTCTCAAAGTTTTGTCACTTCCTTTTTTTTTTTGCTTCAGCAGTGGTCTTAATGTTTTGTCCGACACTGTATGCATATGGAAACATAAGTGCCCGGCTTGCATGTATTTTCAATTTTGATTTCTCCAGACTCCTTTTTTTTCCCCCTGTTGGGTGTGAACCACTGCGTCCATTAGTTTGAACTATTGTGGTATACCCCTTTTTTTTATACTACACTTCAAGCTTATCTACTACTTATTGATGAAGGAGTAGACTGAAAGCTATAGCGAGAATGATCTGTTTGATAAAATTTATAATCCTGATCGGCGACGCAGACCAGATTTCCTTGGGCTGCAGAATAGTTTTATCAAGGTGTTGAAGTCTGCGTCTAGTTAGAGCTCCGCAGTTACAGAGCAAATGTTCCGAGGTTTCGCTTTCGGCATTACAAAAGCGACAAATATCATCTTGTGCTAAATCAATGTTGTTAAGATGGTATTTACTCGGACAGTGTCCTGTTACAAGACCAGTGAATGTGCTGAAGTCTTTCTTATTAAGGCTTAGCAGTTGTTGAGTAATTTTAATACTCGGCGTAATAATTTTTTTCGCCTGCAGCCATCCAATTGGCTGTCACTTCCCGGTCTTCCCATTTTTTCAACTCGCTTTTCAACACACAGTCGGAGAGTCCACAGAATGGTTCTGGACCAGTGAATGGTGAGTTTGAGCCGTTCCTGGCTAGTTCATCTGCTCGCTCTCTATGCCCTCTATACCGCAATGGCCAGGAATCCAGTACAGTACTCCTTGGTTTTGAAGTCTGTGTTGGGGAAACTGTATTCCGCTGTTACTGTGGTTGCTCTTTTTGGTCGGTACAATTTGAGAAGCACAAATCGAATCAATGAAAACGAGGAATCTAGCATGTTTAGATAATGCTTGATATTTCACCATTATTGAATTGCTTATTTAAAGAAACATAAAGTTTTATTCATTGTCATAGACAGGGTTGCCATAATAAAATCTGTGTTTTTTCTCAGGAAATCTGTATTAACTATTTGCGGTCATTTGTCTGCTCTAAGCCACCACGGCAAAGAAGTATACTAATATTAAAATTTATGCAACAATGTATCAGTACACACTTTTTTTAACCGACTTTTTATGTCTTATGAACTTATCCACGAACCAAAACGGTGCTACTATGAATAATAGATAACGGTACTCAGTATAAACAAAAGTTGTCATCCGTGCTCGGGGAAAGGATTAATGGAAAAATCCATGTATTACGGCACTGTATAGATGTAAAGAGCATTGTTTTGTAGGTCCAAACAGAAAGATAAAAGACGAAAGGCGACAAACTGATTATTTCGGTGATAAATGCGACAGATATCACACGCAAAAGAATTATACCAAATATTTTTTAACACGTTGACTGCCACGTTTTCGCTCAGGCTGCGTCAGTCACCGGACACTGACAGTATAACATATGATAATAAAGGTAACTAATATAAGCATACAAGCTTATAAGCATTCCCTTTCGAACAAAAATACCTTTTACTACGATAAGAAACGATGGCCCCAATACGTTTAAAAATTTCCATAAAGTGGCTATAAAACCATGGCACTCAACGTGTTAATCATAAACATAAAAACATTGTTTAGTAAATACTTATTAAAAGTTTACAAAAACAAAAGAAATCTTATTCATCTGAAAAAGTTATACATACTTCTTCAAGTAAAAATAATTGCGATCAGTACGACATACATGTCGAAATTTAAGACCACCGCAAAGGGTTAAATTTAAAGTTCATTTAGCTGACCCGGCTAACTTTGTCCTGCCCAAAATTGATTTTTTGATATGAATACTTCTGAACATTCACGTTCGAACGCTCGTGGCTTGAATTCCAGAAAATTAATTGATCAATCTTTCAATTGGCATGTGTTACTGCTAGACACGAATGAATTTTAAAGTCTAAAATTTTATAATAGAAAATAAATATCAATCTCTAATTTGCAATTAACTCTATCAGATTACCAAGCTCGAGAGCATTTTCAAAATGCTCATTTTTTTCCTTTTTCCTTCAAAGTTTTCAAAAAAAAATTTTTTTTCTCACCATTACATAGATCTACGAAGGGATCTCAGCTCAAATCGGACAATCTTTATTCGAATTTGATAACCACATTTTGGCGATTCATTTTCATTTTCCACCTGAAAATCCATTAATACTTACAAAATGGCGAAACGTAAATATCAATGAAGTCAAAATCAATTCCAATTAAATAACTTAAACTCAACTAAATAACTCAATTAAATTAACTCCAATCGGACAAACTTATCATTGTGGAACAAATGCGTAATCATTTTTTTCGATTTCACTTTTCATTGCAGTACATATGCCCTTTTTTTTAATTTTCCTTTTTCAAAATATTCTTCAAAGCATTCTATCATTCTAATTTGAGTGGAGACAGACACAACAATATATAGACGACTCAAATCTGATCAGCCGTTCTCTTAAGATGATGAGTTCTACGTACGTTAAGTTTTGAAGCATAATCTTAGCTTTAGTATCATTGGTAGGCATAGTTATGAATTTGACGATGTTGATGGTATCCACGTAAAAATCATTGGCATCTCAAGCTGCCAATAAAATTTGTGCAGTTTATGGACCCGATACAGTTTCCATTTCCACCGCACAACGATGGTTTCAACGTTTTCGTTCTGGTGTAGAGGGAACCGTATCGACGCATGTGAATCGCTGCTGAATCGCAACAAAATCGACCCGTTTCTGAAGCGGATGGTGACTGGCGATGAAAAGTGGGTCACTTACGACAACGTGAAGCGCAAACGGTCGTGGTCGAAGCCCGTTGAAGCGGCTCAGACGGTGGCCAAGCCCTCATTAACGGCCAGGAAGGTTCTGCTGTGTGTTTGGTGGGATTGTCAAGGAATAATCTATTATGAGTTGCTTCCCTATGGCCAAACGCTCAATTCGGACCTGTACTGCCAACAACTGGACCGCTTGAAGGTAGCACTCATGCACATCTTTGATAAACAGAGGCCGCATTGTCTTCCATCAGGACAACGCCAGGCCACACACTTCTTTGGTGACGCGCCAGAAGCTCCGGGAGCTCAGATGGGAGGTTCTTTTGCATCCGCCGTATAGTCCGGACCTTGCACCAAGTGACTACCACCTGTTTTTGTCCATGGCGAACGAGCTAGGTAGTCAGAAGTTAGCCACAAAAGAGGCCTGTGAAAATTGGCTATCCGAGTTTTTTGCCAATAAGGAAGCGAGCTTCTATAACAGGGGTATTATGAAGTTGGCATCTCGTTGGGAACAAGTCATCGAACAAAACGGCGCATATTTGACTTAAAACAGATGATTGTAACTAATTTTATAAACAAATGAAAATTCAAAAAAAATACCGCAGGACTTTTTTGACAGCCTAATATATATATATGCCTTTTTCACAATTATTTTCGAGGGATGTCCTAATTTATGTCTCGCCTTCTTATAACATGGAACCATGGAGAATTCCCGTGGCAGAAGCTGAGAGCCACAAATATTTGGCCTTAGTTGTTTTCAATAAATAGATAAAAATATTCACTTCCAATTTTAAATAAATTAAACACCGTTACCAAATCGTTATCGTTTGGGAAAATGGAAAAAAATCGAATTTCAGAAAAGTTGACTTAAAAAGATTTTTCGATATTTAATTTCGTTGGAAATTTACAGCCAAAAGTATAAGGTTACATCAAGGGATATAATATGGTGAATGAATTTTTAAACGTGTTTTTCTCGAAACCATTTTTTTCCAACTGGTGGTATAGATATCTCAGAATCTACTCGACCGATTTGGCTGAAATTTTTCATCAGCATGTAGAAATGCATTATCTAAAGCGTTATATAGCCGTTTTTTGATATCTCTTTTTTCGATTTTTTATGAGCTTCTGAACTGCGATATTACATGAAAAATAATTCATTATTAACAAAAATGTCCGTCATTTTGACAATTTTTCGAATTTTAAAAACCTTTATGTAACGCTTTAGATATTGTCCTAAAGTTTCAAAATATCCATTGGAATTCGATCTGCGACACCCCGTTGCGTCAGAACCGATGTCACCAGCAAGCAGGGTTGCCACATATACAGAGTATTCTGTATTTTACAGATTTTTTGCCAAATTTCAGATACAGAATCTGTATATACAGAATTACAGATTTTCAGCAAAAATACAGAATTTACAGAATTTTTTGAAACTCAATTTTGAATATTAAATTTATTACAGTGCAGTACAGTGCTTGATTTATAAAAAAAATTGGACGCAACGCAACGAGATGGCTTTCGTTGGAGGCAGTTATTAAGCGAAATCTTGTGCGATTTGAAGAGCTTAAAGTATTTTTTTTTCGTTCCATGTTATGTATGACCATAATCAATTTGCCAATCGTATATTGACTAATTTAAACAACCCTATGACTAAACCGATTATACTGTTCCTAAACTTTGTTCTACCGCTCATCAATAATGTCAATCACTCCTTTCAATCAGAAAGTTATCAATTTAGCGAACTTTATAATGAGATCAGACTGTTATTATTGATCATGTTGGGTAACTTATGCTTGGAGAGCTACGTGCAACGATTCGTTGATGCTGACCTTGATGTCAGGCTTCTTCATAAAGTCTTCAAAATCTTTCGACTTTATGAAGAAGCCTGAGTATGTTTGCGTTGGTATCGATGCAGAAGAAGCTGAAAAAGGATTGGATGCAGCTAGGAAGTGATTTGTCTCGTATTCTATATTGAACTGGTGAAACATAGTTGCAGCCTTGATAAACCCGCAAAATTTCGTCAAGCTACCAAACCTTAATGATTTGATGCTCAATTCGTTGAAACAGGTAATAGAAAAGGCTTGGGTTAAGAATTTAGGCTACTCAAGTCGAATATAAATAATAATTTCATGGGGCAAAAATTGAGCGACTCGGACATAACTTGGTCCCACCTGTTGGATATCAAAAGGCCTGATAGGAAATTTTTGTATCCATTGCTAAGGTCGTTTGTAAGACATTTTTTGCGGCTTCCCAAAGCTGATACCTTACAAATGAATGAACTGAAAAAAAAAGACATTTGATAACATTCATCAGCAAGTGTTGAGCGAATATTTTTGCTCGACAGTGCCAACAAAACTATGTCCGGAAATCGGTTGGTTCACACAATTATGGACTTTATTTTTAGAGCGATTAACCATGTATCGGCTCAAGGAGGAGCGTCAAAGATAAAGTTGAAGGAAAATTTGAAGGCAAAGTACTACAAAACCATGTAAAAACATCGTACAATTTAGAGGCGAAAACTTTCCTATGATTTATTTTGTTGTATTGACACGACTTTAACAATCCATAAATAAGAAAAATAAGTTCAAAGTGAAAATAAACTTTTTTTCCTCTAACTTCCCGATACAGATTTTTTGGCTAAAAATACAGATGTACAGATTTATTCACAAAATTTTACAGATTTAAATGTGGCAACCCTGCCAGCAAGGTACCGATTTTCAGACAGCATCTATGGGTCCAGCTGTCAACAGAGTAATAATCATTATTCGTGCACTCAAAAAATGGAAAATACATCTTCAAATATGCTTTAAACAATAACCAAAATACCCGAACACTTCACTTTATTCCTAACATTCGAAAAAAATAACGAAAATTCATTATTTTCCGACCTTCCAGCAGGGGTCCCCCCTTAATAAGCAATGCACTGAACCGATAATTCAAAGCAGGGATTCTCGAAGTGGTCGATATCGCCCCCTTGGGGTCCATATCGATTTCCCAGGGGACGGCATGAACGCCAAACTGATTTTGAGGGGTCGACGAGGCATAAAAATCGATTCCTAATAATTAACACAAGTCCTTACTTGAAACTTTGGCAATTGAAAAAGCGTAAGCAAGTTCGTGCAAAATAGTGGGTCTATAGGGGTCTGAGGTATCATTTCAAGGGGTCTCTTGTAGTTTGAGAATCCCTAATTTAAATCATCATCGATGAGTTTACTGTAATTTTTCGCATCAAACTACATAGACAAATTGGAAATTTTTGGATTATTTTTCTTTATTAGAATTTGCAGTAACAAAAATAGTAAAATAGCTGATTTTGATATTTAATCTTATATGATTCTTTATGAATCCGGAATGATGACATTTCTTAAATATGCGACCCGGAACAATTGGGGATGTCCGATGAGCTTTTCTAGACAATGCCATTGACTCGTTAATATCCGGATTTCTGGAAGAGAGATTGTGTATGCAGTTTAGTGCTTTTACATTTCTAAGATAATCATCTTTAACTAATTACTTTATGATATTAAATGAAAACGGGTTATGGGTTATTTTGTTGTCAATATCGTCTCGAATTAGATTTTATCAAAAATTACGGCAGGCAGGTATTGAATTAAAGAGACTTTAAACTCTGATAGTTCATTCGTTTCTAACGAAAATTATAAATTAAAAATGCTTATAACTAGAATTATAGATGTGTTCTATTGGCGATAAGGCTACTCGTTAACGGAGAAAGAATTATATTTGATGTAGGCGATTCTTTTTGACTAATTAATACGCTTTTTTTTGTAATTTTTTATTTTACGAACGGCACACCGCATACGGCATACGGCATACCGCAAAACATAAAAACAATAGATTCAAAATTACACTCTTACACCATTACATTTTGCATTCATCTCTGCTAGTGGTAGTTTTTGGTTTAAATCAATCAGAACAGTTCAAGTTTTACAAAATAAAGATATCTTCATACTGTTCGGTGGTTGATTATACTGCCATTGAACTGAAAGGTAACATATGATCAGCATGTCTTTTTATTTTTTTGTTAACATTCCTTCTTTGGAAAGGAAACCTCTTGCGGTGAAAAAAAATACGGCAATAACCGATCGATTTGATAGATTTGAACTTCGCCCTCAAGTTTCTCTACTTTCCGGCTTTATTTCGTACCAACCTTCTCTTACAGTGCTAGATTTTTTTACAATCTTATAGCTATCATACCGTAGTTCGGTTCGAGTCTCCTGCCAGGCGATCAACAATCTGAAAAATGGTAGCATACGGGAATCGTAGAAAAGAAACAATATCTATTAAGCTTTATCACAAACCTTGCTCACGCCCGGCATGTTGAGGAACGATCCCAGGATCGGTACCCTCCGCAGAAAGTTGATGGCCACCGGGAAGAACCCACTAAACAGCAGAACGAACCCGTACGTTTCTATCAGCATCCCAATTAGCGGATAGCCGAACAGGACGATCACGATTCCACCGAAAAATGCAATCGAAGCCTTAACCTTATGCTTCTGGAAAAAGAACCGAAAGGTTCGCTCCAGACCTATCACACAGGCTAGCCCACAGATGAATAGTATCTGCGATGAATTTGTTCTATTAAATCGTATGACATTTTTTAGAAAAAATATGAAACTTACGTTCCCAACTGCTAGCAGCCCTTTGTCGAACAACAGCAAAACGCCTAGGAAGAGAAATGCCACTCCGAATCCAGCAAGGCCAACGCCAATTTCTGCGAGAGTAGATGAGAATGCATCGGATTCTTGTAATTCTTCTTCTTTCTTTGTATTTAAGAGGCTTTAAACTTTGCAGTTCATTCGCCTCTAATGTAATTCTTTAAAATGAACATAATACTTACTTTGTGTGTCACTAATCTCGAACATTTTAAATATAATACAGTAGACTAATATAGAAAAATTATTACATTAACTGTCGCGTCGGAAATGTTTTAATTGCAGCTCATCCACGTCATTCGCGCCCGCTGGTCATCGAATAAGCGCCCCTACTTAAGTGTCTGCCCGCAAACGTCGTGTTTCAATTGCTATCGATGATCAGGTTATTGGCTAACTTCTGAATTGTTTCCATAATCAGCAGCTGCCCACGAAACTACAATTATTCACAAATTTAGTATTATTTTGGTTTCGATAATAGTGGCACTTGCGAATCCTGCTCGCACTGACGCCTTGACAGATGATGGTACAAAAAACAACACAACACAACGGGATGTTGCGTTGTCAAACGACAGTGAGCAATGGATTTTACGAACATGACACATTTTTTCATACTTTAAATCTTTGAGGGATTCAAAACAAAATGGAATAAAATAGCTTTTGGTTTAAACTAAATTTCTCGCTTAACTTTTGAAAAGGTCCTATGTAACAAAAGTAAACAAATCGAGTTAATGGATGCACGCTCTTAGTTTTCAATCATTGAATGCATTACAAAAACAATCGTTCATATATTTATCTTCTTCATCTTTTTATCGCCGATACAAAAAACATCCAATGTGCAGATTCGTATTTTAAGCACTCGGCTGTTACTTCGGACGCCACTTTCCTCCGACGCTCGGAACGTCCGAAGTAACAAAGCAGTCAAAACAACACAAAGTCGTACTTCGGTCGTTTTGGGTTTTTGTTTCTTACAGGCGTTGTTAGCGATTTCAGTGCAATTCAACGAGTGATAACAACAATAATATGTCTTTAGAACGAAATGCTGATATTTGAATTGCTGTTTAGTAGTTAGTTTCAGATTCGCATCGTGCAACGTAATATGTCCAATGTGCAAACGCGGCAGTCAAAACGTCCAATGTAACATTTTTCGTTCCTAGGCTTCAAATTTGAGCTCAAATCACTGAACAACAGTTACGATTGGTTTTTCAGAGTTATTCTTGACTGCTACTGGTGAAAGTAGCGATAGGGATCGATACCTTTCAATACAATTCGCATATTAATGTTCGGGTGTTCAACTTCGTTTTTCTCGAGTTGACGAAAATGTTACATTGGACCTTTTCAAAAGTTACGCGAGATTTCTTCTACAGTTTACACTTTTATGCAATATCAGCACAATCACCGTTACTCTCGTGATGTGTGTAGTTTCAAGATTTTTGTATTTCCAATGGAAATATTTGACAGATTTGAACGGATATCAATGTTGCAAAAATCGTTCTTGATCGAGTTATTAAAGCAAGTTCAATATATTATCATGATCATGAGTGATCTCACTTGGATGAAAAACTCAGAACAAGGAACCCG